>NC_065425.1:9325101-9637434 GCF_024362695.1 Pectinophora gossypiella
TACTCCAAGGGTGGGGGCTTAGGTTTCATCATCATCATTCATCACCTTTCATCATTTCATTAATCATCAAGAAAAAAAAATACGAAAGACATGGCTGTATGGGCATAGTTCCCTTTGCCTTACCCTTCGGGGAAACACAAAAACCAAAAAAAAAATCCTTCTGTTTTTTAAAAATAATTTAAAAAACACAAAAATACGTTTTTTTTTAATAATGAGCTGAATCACCCCCTCAGTATTTGTTTCGATGTCACTTACATCCTGATGTTTCAGACCATGATTCTGAGTTGATACCAAGTGATTTTCCTGTCAGAAAATTTTCGAGTGTTTTTTAAATTATTATCCATTCCATACTTTTGCGACGGAAAACTCCACTTGATATCAACTCAGAATCATGGCTTGAATTTTTGCCTCAAAGTTTTCGTCACTAACATCATGTATTATTATACCTTATATCTTTTACACAACACTTATCCATTGGGTAGTTTCCTAGGTCAAAGATAAATTACGAAATTCTGATTACTAAATAAAGACAGATCTAAAGATGACAAAAACGTTATTTTTTCTATTTAACTTTTTATGAATTTTAATAAAGAAAAATGTAATAATATGTGCGACATTTTGTCACGTTTTTCTATGACGTCACAGGTTGCTTTTTCATACAAATTCCATAGTAATTTCGTGTTTTGACTTTAAGTAAAAAGTAACCGATTTGACTAGTTGGAAAGTAGCCTATTTTATAATGAGTTATCAATGTTTCTTAAGTGCAGTTTTCACTAATACAGTTGGCTCGACCGTTATAGACGGCGATACGGCTCACCACCTATCACGTTGGTCTAACAGAAAGCTCGGTGAGGTGTGGGTACTTAGTTCATCGTGCGACGGATGTAGGACTGACTAGTTAGAGCTTATGTTATATTTCCAGTTTCGCAGCTACGGAAGAGTTCTTCAACATGTACTGGCCTCCTCCGCCTCCGGAGACTCCGCCCCCTGTCGTCGACGTCGACCCCAAGGGCAAGAAAGATGCTAAGAAGGGGAAGAAATAGTCTTCATGATCATGGTACACACCATCTATTTTTTTTTCTTATCCGCCGAAAAGGAAAGCTAAAGAATTGAGATCCCAAAGTTGGATTCAACAAAATATTATTTCGTAATTTTTATTTGACAGATTTTAAAGTCGATTATTTTCATTCTTAAGGTTAGGTAGGTTTCATCAAGACACGAAAGTGTATTAAAAGTCGCAATATAAAAACCAATGTTAATATAGCTAATCATGACTGATTTATATTTTCAATAAAACTACACAGTAAGTGAATACACTGATTTATTTGCTAAATAATAAGTATATCAATGACTAATGGTATTCCGTACAAGAATAACTTTCTCCGTACAAAAGCAGTCACTTTTGAAAACACAAATCGCACCTACCTACATTTGTATTATTATCATTTCAATTTACAAAAAAATAATACTCCCGTTTCCAAAAGTGACTGTGTTTGTTTCAATCTATATCTATCTGGGGGGTTAAAAGGGCTACATAGAAGCAATTCATCTAAAAAGCAATATTGCAACTTGACATTTGCGCATATAAAAGTGCGCAATGTCAAGAATTATCAAATAGCAACATTGCTTTTTAGATGAATTGCTTCCATGTGGCTTTTTTAAACCCCCCTTGTCCTTTTCGTATATCTAAAAGTGAATTTCTATCACAGCCCGGATAATCCATATAAAAATCTCATGACTGTATACTGCCTACCGAATACTTAAGGTTAAGCGGGACACGGTCAAAATGAGATTTATGTATAGAATTAATGGGGTGTGTTAGTGCGAAAGAGACAAAATCAGGAAAATGAGTTGTTTAGACAGCTGTCAAGTAACATCATTCAGAATTCAAAATGGTAGCCATAGAAAATAAAAATAAGTATATAAAGATCGTTAGACCAGATATAAGTAATTAGAATAATTAAGCAAAGTTATTATTTGTTAAATAAAACCTTTGTAGCTATACGGAATGGACCACTGGAGGGTTAAAATTGCCGCATTGAATCAATTCATACAAAAAAGCAATATTGCTATATGACATTTTACACTAAAAAAGGAATATTTCACTTTTATATCCGCATAATCAAATTGCAATATTACTTTTCAAGAAAGTTGTTTTTTTTTTTTGTTGAATTATTTTTTTCAGCTGAATTCCAACAATGTGGCCTTTTTATTACCCCCTGTTCTGTACAATCAAAATATTACGCGTAGGTACTTTGCGGCTGTCCAATTTTAATAATATAAAATATTTCGAGATATCTCATCCTTGGCAAATACTCTCCGATCGACAAGGGGTCTGTGCCCATGGTGTTGCAGGAAGCCAAAAAAGTAAAGAACATTATCTCTTGTCATTGTTATGTTGTTGTCTTGCACCAACGAGTTATTAATTTATCATAAATGCAATTTTCACTAACACATTTGGCTCGACCATTATAGACGGCGATACAGCTCACTACCTATCACGTTGGTCTAACAGAAAGCTCGGTGAGGTGTGAATACTTAATGTCATCTTCTTCTTCCTCTATCGTGTGGGTTGTGAGGTGAATTACCAACCTCATTAACCCTGGTGTCAGGGTTACTATTGAGCCGCCAAAGGCCCCTGACATGACTCATATAACGACTACGTCCACATCAGTAAGTAGTAACCGGGACCAACGGCTTAATGTCATTATTTCTAGTTAGTTCCGCCAAATAGTCACTTGCGCGCCGCGAACACACCCCGGACACTTCATACAAAAAGCCTCGTTTTACACAGACACTACACATGAAGTTATCGCACACGCGCATCTGTGTGTGTGACGTCTGATGCCCATGCGATTGAAGACTAAAGGGGGTGAGGTAAACCTAGCTCAGCCGCTGGTGGGGAGCGGAGAGTTTCCGTTCTATACGTAGTATTATTCTTTATTCTATGCCGAGGGGATCCGTCTAACCGCTTGCGTACTTCAGGTGGTGACTGTCACTACAGTTGACTTTTGCAAAAGTAAATAACATATTTTAAATTGGGCAGCCGCGTATAATAATATACTTACACTTATTAAATTACCGATTTTATGTTTAAACACATAACATCAATATTTTTTTTTCTATTTAAACAATATACTCCACATGTAGATTCTAAAAAGGGATAGACTAAAAATTTTTAGATGTGAAATGACAAATGATCTTCGTTCTTATATTTGCGCAACAAAACGTTAATTTTAATAACGTGATTTCACATCTAAAAATTGTCTATTTTCATACACAAACATCTGAATTTTATACTAATTAATTCACGAATATACTTATAATGATTAAATTAATACATTTGAAAGTGTAAGGTTGTTTACGACGGCAATATAAATATCCTTTTGGCTTTATTTGAGCAAACTTCTCAACATAACAATGCAAAGCTATACTTTACTTTTCAAAGCACAGATCATCTTACTTTTAGACAATCAGGTGGATGATTTTCGTGATTTGTCCCCACCGGATCGTAAGCACACCGTTCAACCACTGGACCACAGAGGCCGTTACTTTGGGAATGTAAACACAGTAAAGCATTATCATCATCTCCCGTTCTTCATGGTTTTCGCCCACCTAACCTGAAGATTTAACGAACCAGTTTCGTTACAGAAGCAGTCGCCTGTGTGACCTACGAACCTAAAGGGAAACTCTCGACAGGTTAAGTCACATACCTCCGAAAGCACATTTCTTGCGTATGTGGGTTTCCTTACGATGTTTTCCTTCAACGCCTGAGCTATGTGCAATGTTATATTCGATGTAATTTCACAATACTGATGAAAAAAAAAGTAATCGTCGCTAATAACTCACGTTGAGCAAAAATTTTCAAGACTCAGTCGTAACCGACTTTGAACGGAAAAAAAATAAAAAAAACTTTTTCGATGCCTTATACTCCCAAATGTATTCAATATAATTCTGTAATTACAACATTTAGATTCAAAAAACTGGCCTGGCAGTCGATATCAGTCGAAATTCGGATTTGGTAGAGAATTCATAAATTTAAAACCTTACATGTATGACTACATTTATAATGGTGCTAATTCCTATACACACCATCTAATTTTATTTTAAGTTATACCTGTCATTTTCTTATCCGCCGAAAAAGAAAGGGACGGGTAATCGACTGGCATAAAATTTATGGAACACACGTCAATTTTAGGCAGAAACCTAAAACAACCCTCTTAAAATTTACACCGGCCAATAACCCGACAGAATTAAGTTGACAGCACGCGTCGAACGGGTTCCATACCGGCGAGATACCTCTTTGATTCGATCGGGTTATTCATTTAACTCATTCGTTTTAAAATTAACAGTTGTCAATCATCCGTCCCTCTCCTTTTCGGTGGATAAGAAAATGACAGGTGTAACTTAAAATAAAATTAGGAGGTGTCTGCAGGAATCGGGCCATTGGAGATTTATGTTTATAAAACTATAACATTCAATTTTATTAAAACATGTTTCACTTCAACTTCTTATGTTCGCTATTATACTATACATTTCTTTATAGTGTCAATGACATTTTGTAAGCATATTTGTACAAATAATTGCAAAACATGGTATTAAAATTGAAAATTATAATTGTATAAAATAAACTGACAAAATCTCCTATGGTATAAAGCTGCTAAGAAACAACTTTATAAAAATGTTCTAGATACATCGAGAATCATTGACAATACTTTACAATCTTTCGATAAGTATTATTTAAAAGCAAATGCCTTTAGAATCATTGGCGCAATTTATGCTTCTCAATAAAAAAAAATCCAAACTTTCGAAGTGTTGTTTAACAAAACACGACTATAAAAAAAAATTTGAATTTGGAACGTTAATATTTAGAATTTTTCATTTTATTTCTAATACGTAAGTAACTAAACCTCCGAGAAATAAATTTGCATCATGTTTTGATTTGTTTTTTGATGAAAAGTCTATTATGATTTTATAACCTCATGGTTTAGATTAAAAATGTATATAATCAGGAATCTAATTACTTTATAGAATATTTATTGAACGAATCAAAAATATTCTAAAAATTAGAAAGAAAATTCGCCCAAAAAAATGTCTTATTGAAAAAAAAAAAACTGTCCATCTTGAATAAAGAGATGGTCTATTGATGTAAGTGGAGAATAATAATTCACCATACTTTATTATTACTGTGTATGTGCGAAGAAGGGGAAGACCAAGAGCTTACATGGAACAGATTAAAGAGAAGGTGAACGTCGTGTCTTATAAGGAAGTGAAAGAATTGGCCTTTGATAGACAAGAATGGAGAATGCTACACCGACAAGCGCGTGGCTCTTAAAGTAGTGATATCGAAAGACTGCAAAACACATAAACCTATTTTATTAATTATGCATTTTTTAAGTTTTCCAACTACATTGATAGCAAGTCAACATTTACATTATAACGTTAAATGCATAAATCTTACATTAAAATGGCGTATATATAAACACTTACATATTTTAATAGCTTATGTACATCTCAGGACTTATATTTAAATATAAAATAGAAATAAAATTATGGTTGTCCGTTTTGTTAGATATTTATTTTTAAGATAAGTTTATCTTTTCTAATAATAACGTATACGTCCAGAATACAATGGCCACTTTGAAACAATTGAGTAGTTTTCTAGGTCAAAGAGAAATTATGAAATTCTGAGGCGTTAAAATGGCCACATCGAAGCAATTCATCTAAGAAAGCAATATTGCTATTTGACATTTGTTTGCTTTGCGAACTTACTTTTACGTATATGCGCATATGTCAAATTGCAATATTGCTTTCTTAGATGAATTGCTTCGATGTAGCCATTTTAAGCCCCCTGATTACCAAATACTATTATTTTGATCTGATCGGCAAACGGGAGTTGCTGGGGAGTAACCATGGTAACCACCCGTGACCTTTAGGGCTAACACGCGCAACGTGATAAAATAATCGATCGATTCAATAAATTTTATCGAAATCGATAAGTTTGTTTTTCCCTAACATGCGGGACACGTGATTATGTTCGTATTTTGACACAACATGACTTATTTGGGTTCACATATTAGCACCAATCGACAAAACGACATAATTATATCGTCAGAATCGACAAAATGACCGTGACAAAGTTTTATCATTGCGCATGTTAGCCCTACTTGACGCATCTAGCCTGTCAGACAGGTAGGTGTAATAAGCAACATAACCTAATTTCAGGTTGACAGCTCTTAAACTAGTGGCGTCCTTCTCTAACAATAAGTGTAAGAAAGAAACGGAGCTAGTTATAGTCCTGTCAAATTAAGTTAAAACTAAGTTGATGGTTGCCCGGATACCATTTTGAAAGAAATCTATTGACAGATATTACAGATTACATACTAAATTGTTGCTACTGTATTTGGCCGTATAGACAATCTGGTTTAACCTTTACTTTTCGTACAAACAGTAATTTCTTGGCAATTTATAATAATAAAAAAAAATACCTGTTACATACATCCATATTTATTAATCAAAATTTTTCTAAACTGACCTAAACTTTGAATAACAGTTTTTTTTTTATAATAATCAGCAAATCATCTGGCACTAAGTTATACCCTTGCCGATAATGGTGCTTATTCGGTAGCACACCTTGGTATAAGAAAACCAGGTATGCTCAAAAGTGACAGCTAACATTTCAAGGTTAACCCAGCTGACGTCATCCCGCCCTGTGTTGCCATTTTGTAAACAATAAATTACCCACGACCAATGTTTTTTTATTTACTTTGCAAGGAAATTTTGAACTTTTAGTAAAAGATTTACTTACAGTTCTAATGGTTTTTATTTATGTGAAAATTAATAGTAATTAAATACATTATTCAGTAATTCGCTTAATTTTCAATAATAAAATTTACGTCCTTGAAATGTTGGAGATATCAATTTAATGGTAACACAGTGGTAACACTTACGCCATCAAAGGGCTAGCAATGGCGGCTTGTCATAGGATTGAGCATACCTGGTCTTCTTATACCACGTAGCACACAAACTTAACCTAATTTTAGTTTGACAGCCCATAAAACTAGTGTCGTCTCTCACTTACAATACGTGCAAGAAAGAGATAGACAGAGCTAGTTTTAGTCGTGTCAAATTAAGTTAAAAACTAAGTTGGTGGTAGACCGAATCGGCACCATAATCGGATTTAAAACAATATTAAAAATTCCTAACAATTCATTTTTGTCACTTTTTTTCTATAAGAAATTATATTCATTCTTAATGTAGTTTTAAGAACAGAACCTCGAGATAATGCTGTATATACAAACTTAGCTGCGTTTTCATAAATGCTATTTGTCCATCAGTTCCCTAGCATTATCCCGTTTTCACAGGGTCCGCTTACCTAACCTGAAGATTTGACAGATCCAGTTTTACAGACGCGAAGGGGAAACCCCAATACAGATTAATTAGGTCACATACCTACGAAACGTATTTCTCGGGAATGTGGGTTTCCTCACGATGTTTTCCTTTACCGCTGAGCACGTGATAATCATTAATTGATTCAAACATTGATTCGAAATAAATTTGAAAATTATTGGTTTTGTCCCGTACTGAGATTCGAAGCGTTCTTCCAACTTGGTTACCACGGCTCTGTATGAAAACTCGTTTTGTAAGTACCATTGTTTTGTAATGTTGAGAAACAATGGTAGGTACTATTGGTATATATCGGTACTATTCAGAGGTGGAGGACAGGAGTCCTAGTACGGCTTTGAAATAGACTACTCTGGGCGCCATCCCAATCGCGTCAGGCTGAGTACTGCGGGGCGGAAGACAGGAGGGAAACCACTGCCCTATTTTTCCCTAAAATGTAGCATGGAGAATGCTACACCGAGAAGAGCGTGGCTTTTAAATTAGTGATGACTCATATTAAAATGTTTTCTTCTTTTGCGTGTTTTCGATTGATTTGCTTGACCATCTGGTCGAACAATTGTACGCAAGAAAACGCAGCCTAAACCTCCTAACACTATTAATAATATCAATATAATATAACTTACATTTACACTACTGATGTAACACTAAAGCGTAGGCAAAATTATCACAAAATTCGAAGAACGCAAATTTTGGTATTTCTATATGTATGTATACTCGAGAAAGATTTGAGCAAGATTATAGAATGTAGAAAAATAACTGCTAAATTTATATCACAAATATTTGATCATTATATCGATCGATAGAGGTGTTTAGAGCGGGATTATGCATCAAGTTATTTTAATAAGGGGCCTTAGGCAAGTTGCAAACGATTATTAACAAGGACAATGACAGTGACAGCCTTATAACAATCCCCATAGATTTTTATCACTTTGTCACTATGTTTACCCAGTGAGAGCCCTCAGCGCTCCCCATTTGTCCGGCCAAGTAGTTAATGCCATTTGCGGTAGTGTTGCCCGATAATCGACTGTATATCGATCAATAATTAAATTATATTCTAAGCCCTTAAATAATCTAAATGTCGATATGCCTACCGATAGTATCGATATAATCGACTATATATAACAATTATTACATTATAATCGATTAATCGATTGTAATTGATATAATTGTAGAATTTCTAATATCGACAGGCATATCAATATTTAGATTATTTAGGGGTATTCATTTATAACAAACATTATAGAAGGAAAAATTGAAGGGAAGAGAGGAAGGGGTAGACCTAGGATAACATTTATGAAACAAATAAAAGAGAAGGTGCAGGTCGTGTCGTATCGGGAGGTGAAGATTTTGGCGGGAAGAAGAGAGGAATGGCGATTACTCCACCGACAAGAGCGCAGCTCTTAAATAGAGAGAGAGAGGGGGGTAAATAATCGTAAATCGTTTAATCGTTAATCGATTATTCGACAACACTAATTTGCTGTAAATCTACAATAAGAACTGTTGCTGTATCTGTTGTTGTTGTTGCAAATCGTTTCCAATATGGCTAACTGCCCCTTGTTGGCTGATTCGACTACCGAAACGCGGCCATTCGTTCAAACAAATATACAGTAAGAAGAAAATAGTGACAGTCAAGAAACACATATAGTTAGCAACATCCAGAATGTCCAATAATTAGTGACGTTCAAGGTGGCCGTATAGATAGTAACACTGTAAGTGACCAAAATATCGGCACAACCTGCGTGTTCATAATGTTGGCAACAACCTAATCTGCAAGATTCGCGAGACGCTTACAATGTCAAATAGTTGGGCTTAAATATTACAACACTCACTGCGCAATGGTATCTTAGCAGACAAGATGTTCAAAAATATGTGGACGATTAGGTTGTTGCCAACTCTTTGAACACGCAGGTTGTGCCGAAGTTTTTGGTCACTTAGAGTGTTACTATCTATACGGCCACCTTGAACGTCCCTAATTATTGGACATTCTGGATGGTGCTAACTATATGTATAACTTGACTGTCACTATTTGCTTCTGACTGTACAAATGTATGAGACGAACGCCTATCCATAATTCAATTGTGATGCCAGATCCGAAAATCGGATAACAGTGGTTGATGTATATTCCCGCTCTTATAGATAAAAAGCTGCTCAAATGAGAAAGATGATGTGGTCTAAATAATCGCAGTAGACCGATTAATAATACAAAGATTGATTAATTCATATTTTGGCTACAACATATATCTATTTTATGTTTGAGATTCTTAATTTTATGAACATTTAGTAGACTATCAAAGTTAGAGATCTTTTAGGCGGGAACCTTAGTTTGTTTTTAATTAAATTGTGGAGTAATGATATGTAGTCAAAAAACATAATACCGGGTACTTACCGCGTTAATCAGGGATATGAGACTCCCGATATCTCAACACTGTTGCAAGTGCCATGATCACGGGACGACTGATGACATCGGAGTGGAGAAGGTAGATCCATAATTTCATGATATGTCTCAATAAAAGATTGTTTATTTGAAATATTAACTTGTTTCTTCAATTTATATTAGTTTATCACTTTTTAATCATTATTACAAAAGGAAGGACGTCTTTCTATTTGATCCATCCCAACATGACGATGAACTTATTTATTTATTATTACCACGGATAATTCATATCACGTGGTTTTCAGGATTTGGATCATCCTATTACATGGACAAGGAATAGGTGTAATTATTGGTACTATTTACCTCAGCCTACCCCTTTGAGGATACAGGCGTTATGTGAATAAGAATAAGTTTCTTTTTTAATAATTCCAAGATTCTAAGGTTCCCGCCTAAACAAGTATAATATAAACAACATTGAACATTTCTAAACCTATTCTACATGAGTGTTATACAAAGATGGTTGAAAATGCATTTAAATCTCATGGCACATTATATATGCAAAGATGAGCCAGACTGCCCGCGACTGTTACGCATGTAACTCAACAGTCTTTCTTCCGTGTCGTCTTCTATTGACAACGGACTCAATTCCCCCTGGACAAAGTCCTCATTCATTTCCAAAACCAAATGCGGCAATGGTTGTACCATGTCCACTGTAAATTGCTCGTCGTTGAGCAGAGGAAGCTCCATATCTGGCCGGTTTGGTGCCAGGATCCCGCTGCGCCCAGTCCTGATAGGACTCGGAGGGCGAGGTTTCATGTTTTCCTCACCAAAAGGTGCTCGGATGTCATCGGTTCGGTTATCTGTGCTGGGTGATAAAGGCCCAATGCGCCCGTCACGCCGCTTTCGAACAGGACGTGAAGGTTTTTGGTGCAAGAAGTAAGTCCTCCCCGGAGGATCAGAGGGTCGCGTCTGAACTGAGAGGGCAGTAGGCGACAAATCCGCGTATCTAGGAGGCGGATATTCCGGAGAGTCGCGCACATTGGGGGAATACGACGGAGGGGATTGGTAATGAGGAGGCATTTCTGGAGTGCCGTTCTTGTAGATATAAAACTTCGTTGGAAAACCAGTAGGAGAGGAGTACGGATCAGTTAAATCTATTTCAATATCGTTTTCTTCGAATAATGCAAGGAGTCCGATCGTGGCGGCTAGTTCTTCTTGGGTTATGTCTTCGACGACGATCGTTTCGGTGACTTTAGGGTATTGGCGGGACGTACCTGCGGGCGCGAGCAGGGGTCGCTGAGGGAGTGGAGGCACTGGGGGCGCTACTGAGGGTCCAGGGGGCGCTGGGGGCGGTAGTGGCGGGGGCGCTGGGGGCGCCGGTGGGGGCGGCGCGGGCGCGGTGTGCTACAGCAGCGCGCGGCGGCAGTCGTCGCGGTACGCGCCCGCTGAACCCCTGTTTCATGTTTGCCATCTGGAATCCGATACGAGATCATCAGCAATTACACTTACTTCCAAGTCCTCGATAGTACGTATATTTCCAGAATATAATATCTCATAAATAATAGATACCCAAGCCAATGAGCTATCCCCACTCCCAGAATGGCTTCTCTAGCCATCGCGCCGGAAGGTAACTTACGTCGCTTTGGCATGGCTTCTTCTGACGGAACCAAGCATCAGACGTTTATCGTTCGTCGAGCACACAGAACAGAAAAGTAGATTTATCTTTAAATGGGACAGGGTAAGGCATCGGCAAAATTTTTAATTAAAAAAGAAATCTTCCGTAGTTTCTGCCTAATTGCCCAAAAAAGATGGCGTCACAGACGTCAAACCAAATGGTTTTCATGCATAATTTACCGTCGAGCCCCATCTGTTATGACACTTGAATGCAGTACCACCGGACCACGGAGGCCGTTTATTTAATGCTGAGGGCATATCTGCCTAGTTTCTATGATCTGTGGCTGGCACATCGCCATATTCGTGCCTTGGGAACCCCAAATTCTAAAACTACATCTCACCTAGACTTCTGCAGCTCGATCTGCCCCTCGAGGGTCTTGGCGAGGTAGATGACGAACAGCTGTGAGAGTGCCACACCCAGCGCCACTGACGCGATCGTGTACAGGTTTCGCTCTGCCCACAGTCTCACTATCTCTATGCACCCGCTCGTCCACACACGCTTGCTTGCTTCAGCCACCTAGAAGGAGTTTGGGTAAAGCGCTTATTACACTTGCCGATCCATCCAGCCTGATGCTTCAAGGTCACGGGTTCGCGTCTCGGGATTTCGCCATAAACTTTACATCCACACTCGATGATCGGGCTGGATTGGCATTGGACTTAGTGATGTAACTCGAGTTTCATTTGAAAAAAGATTTAATAGTCTAATACTCGAGGAGTTAGTCAAATGCAAACGATTAAGAAAAACGAGTGACCGTGATAAAAATGTCTGGAATTTATGTACACTGTGTTGACGCAAGGCCTGGAGATATGTCGGTAGCGTTGATAAAAACGGCGCGCCGCACGGAATATTCTAGAAGGTTCGAGAAGCTCCTTACCTGGTGGTTCTGCACGCCGTAACTGCACATGATGTTGACAAAGCGACAAGATATGTCGGTTGAGTTGATGCAGCACGAGAAAGGTACGCACACGGTTCTTCTACAATATTCTAGAATGTTCTAGAAGTTCTAAATGCCACTTACCGGGTAGTTCTGTACGCCGTACCCGCACATGATGTTGACAAGGCCTGAAGATATGTCGGTAGCGTTGATGCAGCATGAGAACGGCACGCCGCAGCGCTCCACCGATGGGGATGAGCAGTTGAAGTATTCATTCTTCGACCAATCCATGTAGCCGTCTGATGTTAAGCCGCAGCAGTGGAACTACAAGTGTTCAAAGAGGTGACCATAAATATAGGTTTACTAACAGTCGCTAACTCTAGAAGAACATTATAGATAAGTTCCAAACTTAAAAACCAGTGCAGTGACTAATAGTTATAAGTAAAGAGACGAGAAGTATAAAAAGTGGGTATCTTCTATGGTATTTCCGTTTATCACAGGGTCCGCTTACCTAACCTGAAGATTTGACAGGTCCGATTTTACAGAAGCGACTGCCTGAAGGGGAAGGCACCCCAATACAGGTTAGGTCACATACCCAAATACTTGTCTATTATTACATACATACGAGTCAAATTGATAACCTCAACCGAATTTTTCGAATTGAATGAAGAATAAGTTTCTAAATATCGATACTAGATTATTTAGGGGTAAATAATCGATTATTCGGTAACACCAACGCATGGAAGGAATTTTTAATACTAAAAATTGCATCGGATGGTGCGTAAGTTACCATACAAATAGTTCTACAACTACTTCGTATCCGTCATTTTATGGCCCCAAACTCTGTATTGATTTATGACCTTGCTTGCTCACCAACCATGAAAAGGATAACAGGCGTGGCTTGAGTATGTATACAATTATTTATAAGTTTAATGAACGGGTCGGCGCGTACGCGGGGACTATTTCATTATTATTTCACTATTATTTATATCATACATAAAAATCGACGTTCGTTTTCCTCAAGAAGGTGAACTACACAACACACATGAGCGATGGATTCCGTCTCGACTTTAAATATCAATTATTGGTTGGTGACTTATTATGGCTCTGCTCAACACGGAAAAGAATAAGGGCGTGAAACTCTCTCTATGACAGCCCCAGTCACCGTCTGTCTACTCATTAGTGATATTACAATGATTAATGAAGGGGACGGCGCGTACGCAGTCCCCACTACCAAAAATAACGCACCCGAGTTATCCACATTAGGGATAATCGCAGGGGTCAACCCGTCCGCAGTGCAATGGACAGGCCTCGCCCTGGGGGAACCGCCTTCTTGATCACGGTGTCCCCTGTGCCAGGTAAGTATGCTTTCATTTCTACTACATTTTTCTCTTACGTTACGACCGGCAAATCTTAACACCGCGATGTAGAAAATGTAGCGAACGGAACAGCGACATCCGACGGATTTTCGCTGAACTAAATGTAGAGCGAGATAGAACGCCATCTAACGAAATTGTTGGGAACTAGCGTGAACTTTTGTGTCTTGATGAAAAGCCGTTTAGCCTTATTTCATTTGCCATAAAAGAAAAATATTGTGCTACGATGAAATACCTGTATGGTTTTACAAATTATTAATATTTTTTTTAAATAAAAACAATACAAAACGAAATAATGAATAGAGAAAAGGCCAAAATATAAGACTTCAAATTGTTTCTACTGTATAATGAGGAATTTTCCAAGCTACTTTCCATAAAAACAATATAGATGGCGCTAAAGACTTTCCTTCGTTCAACTTTCCAACATGCATAACAGACATTGGTGCTAATTCCTGTAAATACCATCTAATTTTATTTTAAGTTATATCTGTCATTTTCTTATCCGCCGAAAAGGAAAGGGACGGGTAATCGACAAGCATAAAATTAATGGAACACGCGTCAATTTTAAGCACAAATCTAAAACAACCGTCTAAAAATTTTACATCCGTCAATAACCCGTCACAGTTAAGTAGACAGCACGTCAAACGGATTGCATACCAGCGAGGTACCTTTTGATTCGCCCGGGTTATTTATTCATTTACTCATTCTTCCTAAAATTAAGAGCTGTGAATCATCCGTCCCTTTCCTTTTCGACGGATATGAAAATGACGGATATAACTTAAAATAAAATTAGGCGGTGTCTGCAGGAATCGGGGCCATTATGCAACTTTTATCTGTTTCTGGGTAAAATGATGACCCATTTTATAATAAAGCGAAGCAATACAGATAACAACATAATTCTATAATGTGATCCGAATATCAAGCAACATTTATTTTTTATATAATTATGCTTCTGCCATTACATTGTATTTTTGAATTATAATTTTTTATTTATTTATTTAAATAGATATACCAATAGTACACATATTGTAAACTTATAAAATTCAAGTCTTAAGTAAATTTTTGTATATGTGCCCCAAATACAAAAACTTATAAGTATATAAGTATAAATAAATATGTATAAAACTTAAACAGAAATTATTATCTAAATGAAAACAGCCATAAATCTTCTTAACAAACATGGGAGTTAAAAAAAAGTATACATACAGAACAAACAGCCTCCGTGGTCTAGTGGTTAGAGCGTTAGGCTCACGATCTGGAGGTCCGGGTTCGATTCCCGATGGGGACATTGTCGAAATCACTTTGTGAGACTGTCCTTTGTTTGGTAAGGACTTTTCAGGCTTGAATCACCTGATTGTCCGAAAAAGTAAGATGATTCCGTGATTCGGAGGGCACGTTAAGCCGTTGGTCCCGGCTATTAGCCGTAAAAACACCTCCACCAACCCGCAGTGGAGCAGCGTGGTGGAGTATGCTCCATACCCCTTCCGGTTGATTGAGGGGAGGCCTGTGCCCAGCAGTGGGACGTATATAGGCAGTTTATGTTACAGAACAAAAACAAGTCTTATACCCGAGTAATGAGAAAATAGGTAATTAACACGTTAAATCTCGATTTAAACAGAAACTTTAGTGATTATTCAGAAGATATCAATGCATGGGATTTACTGTCTGGGAACTAATATTATATTAGGCAGCCAAATTACTAAATTGTATAACAATATTTCATGTTTATTTTTAAAAGAACGTCTAGGGCTCTGTGCCAAGGATTTTCTTGCAGCTTCTTTTCCCCGGTTTGTGCGAAACTGCAGTAGTTTTAGGCGGATGAGACTGTCCTTATGTAAAAAATTACGATTCAAAGTGTATCTATGTTACCCACTGAATAAAGATATTTTTGAATTTGAATTTGAGGTCAGTGGAGTCATAAAATCCTTACATGTATACATTGATTAGCAATCTATATGCAAAGTTGATAGTTGTTACAAATTTGTTTACGTAATTTTGTTATTTATGTGGTTCATTCACTCTTTTATGGATAGAGAAAGTAGGTATATAGAATGAATTTATTTATAGAGCATAAGACGGATTTTCATACGTGCATGTCGGTAGTTCTATATGTTTATTTTTCCAATTTTTATTATCATTTTTTTAAATTTAATTATTTTTTTCGTATTGCACCATCCCGCACTTCAATGCATAAACTTCTCCCACGCTAAGGTTGCCTGTCAGAAGTTGCTGTTTAGCAATAAAGCCGCCTATTGTGCTTATTTTATTCGTCTGTACATGTCTTGAGTTTTTGTTTTTGTGCAAATAAACACTTATTGATTGATTGGTTGATTGATTAATTGATTGTATGATTGGTTGATTTGCCTTTCAACTGTTTTAAGACAGTAGTTAAACAAAAACTTTACAAAAAAAAGGTTATTATAAAGTTAGTGATTATTTAGAAGATATGAATGCATGGGATTAACTGTCTGAGAACTGATATTAGGCAGGTAAATTACTCAATTGTATATCAATATTTTGTTTATTTTTATTTTTTTTAAAGAACGTCTAGGGCCCTGTGCCGAGGTTTTTCTTGCAGCTTCTTTTCCCCGGCTATACAGGTTGTGAGAAGCTGCAGTAGTTTTAGGCGGATGAGACGTTCGTTATGTAAAAATTGACGATTCAAAGTGTAACTATGTTACCAACTGAATAAAGATATTTTTGAATTTGAATTTGAATTTGATTGATTGATTGATTGAAGTCACTCACGTCACTCTGTGCGAAGTCAATGAAGTTCTGTAGGTCGGGGTCGTCCCGGTATGCGTGCACGACGCGCTCCGTGAAGCTCAGCTCGAGGAGGCCGTGCAGCGAGCGTGGAAACACGAACCCGCACACCGCGCCCCCCATCTCCACCAGGAACAGGATGAGCAGGCACAGCGAGTACTGCAATGGTAATAATTTTATTATATTTGGGATGAAAAACAGCAGTACAAAATCATTACATTATAGTCTTAGCACTAAACAATTTAGGTATTCATATTCATTTATTGCATGTCACATACATAAATTAAGATGGAACATAGTAAAAGGTAACTGAGACGCCCTGCAAGGGCACGGTAATATAAAAGAGGCGACCACAT
Source organism: Pectinophora gossypiella (assembly GCF_024362695.1). Classification (NCBI taxonomy): domain Eukaryota; kingdom Metazoa; phylum Arthropoda; class Insecta; order Lepidoptera; family Gelechiidae; genus Pectinophora; species Pectinophora gossypiella. Next base: position 9,341,924 of record NC_065425.1, read on the forward strand.
AGTATGACTACATCTACTACAATAAATTTCATTTCGCAAAAGTATAGAATCAAAAATAATTAAAAAAAAAAACACGAAAAATCATGAATTTTGCGACAGGAATTTCCACTTGCTATCAATTCAGAATGATGGTCTGAATCGTACCCGCAGTATTCGTTACAATGACACCCTGTATACGTCCCACTGTCCCACAGGCCTCCCCTCCATCAACTACAGCGGGTATGGAGCATACTCCAACTGCTCCACTACGGGTTTGTACAGTCATGAGCAATATAATGTACCCACTTTAGGACTCTGTCGCACTAACATTTGACATTTAGTGAGGCGTACAGTTCAATTTGTCAAAAAAGTTATTGTGACATGGTACCAAAGTGTATACATATTAATGCTCCTGACCGTACAAGCGGTTTTTTACACATAATAGCCAACGAGCAATGGCTTAACGTCCCTCCGAAGCATGGAATCATCTTACTTTTTGGACAATCAGGTGATTCAAGCCTGCAATGTCCTTAGACCTTACCAAACAAAGGACAGTCTAACAAAGTGATTTCGACAATGTACAATCAACATACATAGAATCACGCCTGTTTTCCTGAAAGGGTAGGCAGACGTGTATTACATCAACTCCTCACCAGCTATGTTTAAGTCCCATTTAATAGGTTGTAACAGTGACAAATACTCACAAACTTGAGCAGGCAGGTGTTCTCACGCAGTGCGCCTACGCAGCCCGCAAAGCTGACGATGAACACCACCCCGCCGAGCAGCGCGATAAGCAAGCTGATGTTTAGCATCACGTCGTATACTGTGTCCAACTGGAAAGACAAAAAAAATGTTACTCAGAACTCAAAAATATTACTACATAAAAGTATCGGGTTACTACTGAGCCGCCAAAGGCCCCCGACATGGCTCATGTAACGACTACTTACTTACATCAAAATATACATATCATCAAAATAATAAGTTATTTATTCGTAGCTTACATCAATAATTAGTAACCGGGACCAACGGCTCAACGTGCCTTCCGAAGCACGGATCATCTTATTTTCGGACAATCTGGTGATCAGACAGTAATGTCCTAACCAAACTAGGGTTGATGAGGTTGGTACTCCACCTCACAACCCACACGATAGAAGAAGAAGACATAAAAGTATTACTCAATTCAATTCATTTATTTGCAAATACCTAAACAATCATATACATCAGGGGGGTTAAAATGGCCACATTGAAGCAATTCATCTAAAAAAGCAATATTGCAATTTGACACTTGTTTGCATTGCGCACTTACATTTATATGCGCAAATGTCAAATATGAATTGCTTCGATGTGGCCATTTTAACCCCCAAAATTGACAGCTACCAATTCATGGTTAGCCCAGCTGACGTCATACGACCCTGCGTTGCCATTTCGTAAAAAATAAATTTTCCACGTCCAATGTTGCCATTTTAACCCCCCAGGTGCAAATTAATATAAGATAATTAAGGTTACAATAGGTACAGTATTTAATTATTTAGTTCATATTACATTTACAGTAACAATAAATACAAATATAAGACACAAACTCACACAGTTTATTTACACACTCCCATATTACTCATTAACACACTCCGGAGACTTCACACAAAAAACCTTATTTTAGACGCTGGTGGGGAGCGGAGAGTTGCCGTTCTATACGTAGTATTATTCCATATTCTACGCTATAAGGCAGCTATATGTAAGTACCTAAATAGCAGCAAAGACTAAGCGGCAGCCTGCATGCCCCGAGAAATCGGTACAGGAAAAAAAGTTACGCTAATTCTAAAACCATTTCGAGATTTCACTTTAATTAGCTTTATTTCTCTATTTTTAGCTTTCAAACCAGATGGTGTTTATTTTATAAAATAGAACAGAATAGAATAAAAATTATTTATTATAAAAGAATACCACACACAAAGACAAGACAATAACATCATATAAAAAAATTCACTAAACAATTACAAAAGGAGAGATGTTCATTGGAATGACCATAGGATGGTGGTGGACCTGAGACAAAAGGGCCTCACTCAGCACAAGTCGCGATAATTTGAGCAATAATCAAGTATTTATTTGATCTTCACGTGACCTTTAAAGGTAGTCTGTTTACCCAAATTGTTGTTGTCAAATGCCGTTTATAATAAATAAAATTTAATATAATCTGTGGTCACCAATAGGGTAAGGTGTCTTAAGAGTGTGCGGTTTACAAAGTTAAAGAAGTAACTTCAAGAATAATACAATACAAATATACACTTTATTGCACCAAAATAAAAAGAAATTATTACAAAGTCTCTTAACAATGAAAAAACAGCCTCTGTGGTCTAGTGGTTAGAGCGTTACGCTCACGATCTGGAGGTCCGGGTTCGATTCCCGATGGGGACATTGTCGAAATCACTTTGTGAGACTGTCCTTTGTTTGGTAAAGACTTTTCAGGCTTGAATCACCTGATTGTCCGAAAAAGTAAGATGATTCCGTGCTTCGGAGGGCACGTTAAGCCGTTGGTCTCGGCTATTAGTCGTAAAAACACCTCCACCAACCCGCATTGGAGCAGCGTGGTGGAGAATGCTCCATACCCCCTCCGGTTGATAGAGGGGAGGCCTGTGCCCAGCAGTGGGACGTATATAGGCTGTTTATGTATGTATGTAATTACAAAAAGTCTCTTAACAATGAGGAATAATGAGGATCACTAAACCCCATCATGTTTATTAGAAGCATAAAATACATAATCTTAATGGAAGAAATGAAAAATTAACAAAATTTTATTTCTATCTATCTTAATAGGCCTGAGTATTCTTAGGGACCACCCACAGTTTCGGCACATTACCCTAACAAAATGTCAATACAAAAATTGTAATAAAAAGTAAGCAAAGGCAGAAATACTAAGAATTATTGAGGACAGAAGAGGCAAGATGATTGGACACCTAATAAGACACGACGAATTTATTAAAGACATCATAGAAGGAAAGAGAGGAAGGGGAAGACCAAGAAGAGCTTACATGGAACAGATTAAAGAAAAGGTTAACGTCGTGTCTTATAGGGAAGTCAAGGAATTGGCCTTTGATAGACTGGAATGGAAAATGCTACACCGACAAGAGCGTGGCTCTTAACTTGATGATGATGATGAAGCAAAGGCAAAGGTATAAACGTCTTTCAGCCTACTTTAGGAAATATATATTTTTTTAAGAAAGACAGAAAAACATTTATTTTAGAAACAAGTACTTTAGGTGTTTTAAGTATTTTAGGTAGTACACACAATAGAAAAATGAACAAAATAATGAATTTAAACCTTATCTCTAAAAAGGGACGTCAGCTCAGCAAGATGTTGTGACACTCCTACATTGAGGGAGTGCCACAACGCTGATTTTCAGCTGAACCCCAAAAAATATTAAAAATAATAAGCTTAAAACTAAACAATAAATTGTAAAAAATTAACAACTGCATGATAAGCAAAAATATTCAAATTAGTCTGTTACAATAGCATAACGTTCCATTTTTAAAAATATTATTAAATATCTTACATACCCAAATGAACGCGGATCTTCAGATGAGCTGAAGAGAGTCGTTCACGAGTCTGATATGATTTATGTACGTGTTGAATGTAGTATCGAAGTACATTATGTAGGTAACAACGATCTGCGCAATGAGCTCGGGATGCGCGTGCAGAATGCAGATATTGATTCACCCGAGGCACGAGGCACGAGGCATCGACGTAAATAGAACGCCCTACAGGTAGTTCCCGGTAAACAACAACCTACATAACTATTCTCTACCTTACAAATAAAAAATAAACCAGGGATGAACGTGGGTTTAAGTATTTGACAGCAAGCAAAATTGAATCCAATTATCATACAAAATGGCCCCGATTCCTGCAGACACCTTCTAATTTAACTTTAAGTTATACCTGTCATTTTCTTATCAGCCGAAAAGGGACGGATGATTGACAGCACTTCATTTTAGGAAGAATGAGTAAATGAATAAATAACCCGGGCGAATCAAAAAGGTATCTCGCTGGTATGCAAACCTTTCGACTTGTGCTTATAATTCTGTTGTTTTAGATTTGTGCTTAAAATTGACGTGTGTTCCATAAATTTTATGCTTGTCGATTACCCGTCCCTTTTCTTTTCGGCGGATTAGAAAATGACAGATATAACTTACAATTAGATGGTGGTTACAGGAATTAGCACCAATATCTTCTCCTTTTTTGTACTCTCTTCTCTTCTGGTAGATGTGGTAGATGTACAATTTACCCACTTATAGAACCCTGCCGCACTATCATATTTGACATTTAATGAGACTTACGGTTTTATTTGTCAAAGAAGTTAATGTGACATGGTCTCAAAGTGCATACATGTTAGTACTCGTGACCGTACTATATAACATCGTCTTTGAAAAGGCAAATGCCAAAAAGCCATCTCGAGAAAAACCGTGAGTGACATGAACTCACGACTACCCAATAGGGTATTTGACTGGGTCAAGGATAAATTATAAAATGCTAATTTAGAAATAGAAACCAGTCTAAGAGCATCAAAAATCAATCTCATTTTACTTTTCGACTTAATGTCTAATTTTATTTATGAATTCAGTAACAATGACTACGGACGTTTCATCATCTTCCTAGCGTCATTCCGTTTTTCACGGGGTCCGCTTCTCTAACCTAAAGATTTGACAGTTCCGACTGCCTGTCTGACCCTCCAGCCCGCGAATGGATAATAGAAAAGTTTATTTGCCAGAAAACAGTACAGTACGTAAGCATGCAAAACCAAATTGTCGTTAATACAAATTAATAAAATTTAAAGTGATCATCATCATGTCGGACCTTCCAACCCGCTAAGGGAAAACCAGCCCAACACAGGTTAGGTCATCTCCGAAAATGCATTTCTCGGAAATGTGAGTTTTCTCACGATGTTTACCTTCACCGCTGAGCACGTGATAATCATTTGTGATCCAAACATATATTCGGAAACAAAGTCAGAATCATTGGTTTAGGCCTGTGGTGCGAACCTGCGTCCTCAAAGTGGTAAGTCAGAATTTTATGACATAATCATCCTATATACGTCCCACTGCTGGGCACAGGCCTCCCCTGAATCAACTGGAGAGGGTATGGAGCATACTCCACCACGCTGCTCAACTGTGGGTTGGTTGGAAATCAGAATTTAAAATTCAAGAATTCATTTACACCTTGACAGACGGACAGACGGATGAGCAAATCTAATAAGCGTTCAGTTTCTCCTTTTGAGGATCTCGGAACCCTAAAAAATCAATCAATCAATCAATCAATAATACTTTATTGCACAACGACATATACAAAGGACATAAACATACGAATAAAAACATAAGTACAATAGGCGGCCTTATTGCTAAACAGCAATTTCTGCCAGGCAACCTTAGGGTGAAAGTAGTTAATGCATTGGAGCACGGACTGGTGCAATAAACATATAATGATACGAACAAAATTAAAGAATAAGGTAATAGTACATACATACATACATACATAAACTCACGTCCGTAAACCCTAATGGGGTGGGCAGAGCCACAAGTAATCAAAGACAACTTGCAGCCACTGTTGATACGATGTCGTAAGCTGGATATGATGAACCTTATGGTGATAAGGGATCAGCCTATCGCCCATAACATTAGTCCATAATGTTGGAGGACACAATAATAAGGTAATAGTAATAATAAAATAATACAAAAATCATGTCCGTTATCGTCCTTATCGCTCAGAGAACGACAAAATTGTAATCCAAACAACTATTACGTACGAGAAGATACGAGATGTACACTTTAGCGTTTGCGCTCCGCTCACACACACAATCTTATTTGCACAACCAAAGTATAACAAAATATAAAAAAGATACATGAAATGATGGACTTTCCAGGGTACACACACAAAACTCACGCCTATTTCCCACCGGGGTAGGCAGAGACTATAGAATTGCATTTGCTTCGATCCTGACACACTTGTCTTGCTTCCTCCACATTCATCAATCGCTTCATACACGCACGCCATTTCTCCTCTCAGACCGAGGTCTTAAACGTTGTACCGGGTGAGAGCCTTCAGCGCTCCCCATTTGTCCGGCCAAGTAATTAATGCCGTCTGCGACAAATCTACAATAAGTCACGTCAAAAAAAAACTACCTTTAACTGTGATCTACGTGTCCATTGCATCTTATTTTCTTTATATTGTATTTTATATATCAATTGTGACTAAGTTCCTGTTTGTGAAGTGCCAATTAATAAACTGTTCACTGTTCGACTCCAGTCTTACTACTACCTTCTCCTGTCGTACTACTCTGCCGGTACGTTGGGCTCCGGGCCTCCATCTCCAAATTCAAATTCAAAAATATCTTTATTCAGTAGGTAACATAGTTACACTTTGAATCGTCAATTTTTACATAACGTAGTCTCTTCCGCCTAAAACTACCAGTCATGCCGTGTTCTTTGGTCTTTAATGGCCGTAAGCAGCTAAGAAGCAAAGGTAAGCACAAGGACAGTATGTGTCACTCTCAATTTTACGCTTAACGTACACGGTAAGAGTGAGATTTTTGTATAGAGTGACTCTTCCTCTATCGTGTGGGTTGTGAGGTGGATTACCAACCTCAGCAACCCTGGTGTCAGGGTTATTCTTGTGCCGCCAAAGGCCCCTGACATGGGTCATGTAACGATTACTAAATTACATCAGTAAGTAGTAACCGGGACCAACGGCTTAACGTGCCTTCCGAAGCGCGGAACATCTTACTTTCGCACAATCAGGTGATCAGCCTGTAATGTCCTAACCAAACTAGGGATCACAAAGTGATTTTTGTGATATGTCCCCACCGGGATACGAACTCGGGGCCTCTGAAGACCACAGAGGCCGTTGACTATACTATAGAGTGACTGAATTTTTTTTTTGACGTGACTTGTTGTAGATTTGCCGCAGATGGCATTAACTACTTGGCCGGACAAATGGGGATCGCTGAAGGCTCTCACCCGGTACAACGTTTAAGACAACAGGCCTGAGGGTGCCCAGTTGGGCTATAGAGTGACTGAAGTCAGAGCACGTTTCCTCTGACGGCGCTTATCATTTACATACCTACTTCAGATAACAAATCCCAACAAAAACCCACTGCTATTTTAAAATATTTATTTATATTATATTTAAATGTTTATAGTCACTGTAAGCCGTGGTAGCTCAGTTGGTAGAACGCTTGCCTCTCACTTTGACGTCGCAGGTTCGAATCCAGCACAGGCCTGAACCAATTATTGTCGAATCTGTTTACGAATTCATGTTTGGATCATAAATGATTATCTGCGGTGAAGGAAAACATTCTGAGGAAACCCACATTTCCGGGAAATGCATTTTCGGAGGTATGTACCTAACCCGTATTGGGCTGGTTTTCCCTTCGCGGGTTGGAAGGTCAGACAGGCAGTCGCTTCTATAAAAAACCGGACCTGTCAAATCTTCAGGTTAGGTAAGCGGACCCTGAGTAAAACGGGATAACGCTAGGGAGATGGTGTTTTAGTCACTGTGGTTTTCCAGCTTGCTTCTTACGAGCTCGGTGGCGGAGGAGCTCGGTGGCGCAGCGGTAAACGCGCTCGGTCTGCGATTGTTGAAGTTAAGCAACTTTCGCAAAAGCCGGTCATAGGATGGGTGACCACAAAAAAAAGTTTTCATCTCGAGCTCCTCCGTGCTTCGGAAGGCACGTTAAGCCGTTGGTCCCGGCTGCATTAGCAGTCGTTAATAACCATCAATCCGCACTGGGCCCGCGTGGTGGTTTAAGGCCCGATCTCCCTATCCATCCATAGGGAAGGCCCGTGCCCCAGCAGTGGGGACGTTAATGGGCTGATGATGATGAAGTGCAGTTTTCACGAATACAATTGGCTCGACCATTATAGACGGCGATACGGCTCACCACCTATCACGTTGGTCTAACAGAAAGCTTCATCTTGCGATGGATGTGACTCTGGCTACCCCAATTAGGATATAGTCGTCAGCATGTGTTGTGTTACCTTGGATGGCATTCAAGCCTCCCCTCAGTCAACCGGAGGGGGTATGGAGCATGCTCCACCACGCTGCTCCAGTGCGGTATAGTAGATAGGAAAGTACGGTCATGAGCAATATATTGTACCCACTTTAGGACTCTGTCGCACTAACATATTTGACATTGAGTGGAACTTACAGTTCAATCTGTAAAAAAGTTAATATGACATGGTACCAAAGTGTATACATGTTAATGCTCGTGACCGTACCTATGTAATTTTTCAATACTCTATGATTTATTACATTCCATGTACTACAGTGGGGGTTTACATAGGCATTAGAACTAAAAGGAAAACAAATACAAAGAAAAAACACTATTATTAAAAATAATATTTTTAGCAAAAATACGCTTCCGATGTTTTCACTGTTAGGCGGTGTTATTATGAGGTATAAACGCCACAGCGTTTAGATAATAAGAATAGAATAGATATTGTTTTATTCTTATTATTTGATGAATGTGGAGGAAGCAAGACAAGTGAAATTCTATAGTCTCTGCTTATCCCGGTGGGAAATAGGCGTGAGTTTATGTATGTATTTATTCTTCTTCTATCGTGTGAATTGTGAGGTGGATTACCAACCTCATCAACCCTGATGTCAGAGTTATTACAGAGGCGCCATAGGCCCCTGACATGACTCATGTAACGACTACAAACTTACGTCAGTAAGTAATAACCGGGACCAACGGCTAATACATAAACAGCCTATATACGTCCCACTGCTGGGCACAGGCCTCCCCTCAATCGCTGCTGCAATGCGAGTTGGTGGAGGTGTTTTTACGGCTAATAGCCAGGACCAACGGCTAAACGTGCCCTCCGAAGCACGGAATCATCTTACTTTTTCAGACAATCAGGTGATTCAAGCCTGAAAAGTCCTTACCAAACAAAGGACAGTCTCACAAAGTGATTTCGACAATGTCCCCATCGGGAATCGAACCCGGACCTCCAGATCGTGAGCCTAACGCTCTAACCACTAGACCACGGAGGCTGTTGCGACGGCTAATAAACGGCGGTTATTAATATTACCTTTATTAATCCCGTAGCCTGCCATTTGTCGATGAATGCGTACAGTCCAACACCAATGAGAAGACCACCAAATAACTGCAACAATACAAAAAGTTTTTTAAGAAATTGTAAGTAAATGTTCCTGTCCCTTTCTGCCGCTCCTCTCGATCTCTTTCCAAGATGTCAACAACAAGGCTTCACGGCAAGGGGTTTTTTTAAGATTGACAGGTCCTTGACCCTGCAATGTTCATCGACACTCATATTATGGTATGTATGGGATGGATGGAAATGGGAAAATGTATGTGTGTGTCTGTCTGTTTGTTTGTCCGTCTTTCACGGCAATACACGGATAAAGTTGAAGGAACGGGGACTGACGGAGGCATTTTGTCTCTTCCTAATTTCTAATAGGTTCCTTGGTGAGGTGTGGGTACTTAGTACATCTTGCGATGGATATACAATCAAAGAGCAAAAGTTCAGCCACTGAGCACAGCGAATTATTTGTAGTGGTAAAATTATAAACCATTACTTGTCATAATTATACAACTTATGTTTTTGTAGGTGTTTTTGATCTATAACAGAAACGACATATAACTAGCCGGGTCTGCATGACAACCTCGCCGCGCGCGGCGTGACCAATAAACGATACTAATGCTATCTACGTAGATGGACGTCAAACGGCTATTGGTCGAAGGCCTCGATATAACTCGCGCGGTTACCGTGCAGAGCCTACAGAAGGTCTTAAGTGCAACCAGTTAATTTATTACTTTGCAAGGAACTGATTGAACTTTTGCAGCTTATCATACTGACTATCCCAGTTGCGATATATGTCTCGTGAGCTTATTTCGTAACTTTGCCCATCTGTGGGATCTTATAGGCTAGATTAGATTAGAGCTTATGTTATTTTAAGCATCCACAAATCTTAAAGAAGTAGGTAGTCACAAGTAGGTATTTAGAAGATGGTTTCTAACAACTTTTGATAACAAAACCACAAATAAACGCAATTATATTAATAATTAATACTCACTACTTCAATGACAGAGGACAGTTCCTAAGAATATTTGTTAGATTATTGACTATTATGTAGTTTTATTAATAGGCATATACCTAATTGTTGTTTATTGAGGAAAATCAAAACCATTATGGTCAACAACAAAATTACACTTATCCATAAATATATTTGTAACCAAAACTTAATTAGGTATTACACACATATTCTAATCTTTAACATTTGTTAGGACAAAAAAAGAAACAACTATAGGAATATACCTATATGATTCTAATAATTTCAAACAATAATATCATAGACGTAACATCCTTTTTAAAATCCAAACAATGTTTTCAATGTTATATGATCTGGTATAGAATCATCCAGGGAAGTCTGCTATGGACTCCGTCATTTGAGACTGCCAACCTAGGAAGCTATTGATCTCAGCCCTCAGGCTGCGTTCCGGACACATCCCAACAAATAAGTTTTATCACTTAATGGGTATTAAACCTACACCTCTGTGCCATGTCTGTCATAAGACCGATGACCTTTACCATATATTGTTGGAATGTGCCCTAACGCCCCCAATCCATAGTGGGTTGGGCAGGGCCACAAGCAAACAGAAAACTACACATAGCCACTTCAGCTCAGCTTTTAATACAAAGTCTTAAGATAATTGTGATGAACCATATGGTGATAGGTGATTAATCTCATTATGATGGCACACAATTTTGAACCCTGTCGGTTTTTACGACATGCTGAGGGACAATTAGCAGCTGAATGGATTTTATTCAGTATAAAAGTTTAATTTACTTTAAAGTTACATTTTATACATCATTTCATAACAACCAACAGTTGGCAATCTGTTGCATTACTTTGTCACCATTGTCTATTTATTTTTTCCAATTTGTTTTTGTGACTGACTGTACTGTTTCACAAACATACAGACAATGATAACAATTCATTGTAACATGTCACAGCGATTGTATCGCGAGCGGAAACGGCGGCGAAACTTCATTTTCGCAGATAATTCGTTCCCACAGCACTAGAAGATGAATCATACAAAACAATGGACTAGACATCATCTCTTTGCAAGCATGTTTTCACCATCCACAATCAATATTATCACCAAACATGAATCAAGATGTTCGCATTAGCATCTAATAATAAGGATAAAATAATAATAACTTACCCAAAATATGAAATTTAACACAAAAATCATATACTTTACACATCCACTAACATAGGTAAAATTTGGACCCCTCCGCCGATGCATTTTGGTTATTTTGCCATAAAACTGTTTTTAAACACTATAGTCACTGGACAACACAAAATAAAACTTGTTTATATGAAGTTCTAAATAAATAAATTCATTTTTTAAAGTTTGCAAGTAGAATTGGAATATCCTGCGCTGCCATCCGTTCGATCGTCCGTCAGTTTAGACAATAGACTATAGAGTGTTGGTTGTCGTTCAGAAACTAGTTGAAATAAACACTGACAGCCCCTTGAAAAAATCTCATCTATGGTTCCGAAAAAAGAATCGGACACAGAACGTAAATGAGTGATGCAATAGACATTAGTAATGGTTGTCTTTATAATGACCAGTTGCCTTATTGCCATACAACCATAAAGTTGAAGTTGAAGTTGTGATGGGCTTTATAATCAACGTTTAAACAAGGTCTTGACTTGGCAACGGGGTCGCACCTTTTTAGCATAGTGCCAGAGCGCAATTTGGCGGATTTTGGAAAAGGGCGACACTCGATGAAACCTACATGATTATTATGGTACATTTTTGAATGCCGTATCCTAATCCGAAACGTGACACTTTAAGAGAGGTGTCATCATTATTATTTTTTGTTTGCTGAAGTGATTAAATAATGAGGATAAATACTAGAAGCTCAAATGTAAGCGGCAGCGCTGGTGATTGTTCCTAGATTTTGACTGTCCTCAATACTGTCCAGCTAAAATCGTAAAACGTAAATTTGTGATAAATTGTGGAGCAATTGGAGTGTATCCTATCTGAAGAATCAAAAACAAAATCCATGAGTTAGAAAAATGCAGTCAGAAATCAGAAATCAGAATCATTTATTCAACGTAATTATCATGGATAAACTTGTTGAAGGTCAATGTAACATTTTTGAATTTACGTCATTTCGCAAGGTGTTATTGTACTGTAGTGTAACCAAACGCAACGTATAGGAAAACTGAAACGCAATTGGTACAGACGGCCATGTTGACAGTTGTCATTGAATAATAAAGATATAAAAATGGTTAACCTATAATGCGTGGGTATAGACTACGGACGCCTCTAAAAAGACTGTAAGACAAGGCTTTATGATTGAGTGGGAAATTGGCCATTGTACGTAACGTACATGTTGTAATAAAAATTATACATTTGTGAAATAAACCAGTGCTTCTATCACATCCGTGTTTAATTAATATTAACTAGAGAACAATATAATACATGGCGCAGCCGTATACAAGAACCTGAATAAGAAAATTGTATAACCTATGACGGACTTAAAACAACCTTGTGAAGAATTCTCGGAAAAATCAAGTCAAGAAATGACTAGCCCAATTGAATTTAAGATGCCGTTACCCCTTCAATTTGATTTGGTGGGTGATATGCTAATGAAATGGACGAGTTTTAAACAACAGTTTCGTGTATTTTTACTAGCTGCCGGTTTAGAAAGAGTGAGTGAGACAAGGAAGTCTGCCATTTCGTTAAACTGCATGGGATTGGAAGGACAAAACATTTATTACAACATTTTAAAAAAAAACGATGATACTCCCAAATATGAAGAGCTACTGACAATATTTGATGAATATTTTGAACCAAAACAGAATGAGCTCATAAACACATACAATTTCAACAACAGAAATCAAGAAGATGGAGAAACATTTGATACCTTCTATTCAGAAATAAGAAAACTGGTAAAAAATTGTAACTTCAAGGAACTGGAAAACCGAATGCTAAGAGACAGAATTGTTATGGGTATTCGAGATAAACAATTACAACGAAAACTTCTGGAGAATAACAAATTAACACTTGACATAGCAGTGGACCAGTGCAGAGCAGCTGAATTGTCACAAGAACATGCTAACATCATTCAGAAGAGTGAAAATTCCTTGAAGGTTGATGCTATCCGGAACAAACAATTTGAAGCTAAGTATAACAATAATTATAGCAAAGTGCCGAGTTCCAACAAGCAATCTACTTACAGTAGTCTGTTTTATCATTGTAAAAAATGTAACAGAGAGCATGGACCGAGACAATGTCCAGCTTTTGGGAAGACTTGTTCAAATTGTCACAAAATTAATCATTTTGCTCAAGGTTGTAAGAATAAGAAAATAGACTTTATTGAGGAAACAAAATGTGATGTAGACAACTCAGTTCATGATTTGTGACTAGTTAAAATATGTCATTCTATTCAATGTAAAAAAAATACATGTCTAAATGAATGGTTAACAACTTTAAGGACTGAAAATAAAAAAGTAACATATAAGTGTGATACAGGGGCACAGGTCAATGTTATTTCATTACAAGATTTAAAATTGATTGTCGATGATGAGAATCCTAAGTGGTCTGAGACAACAATTTTGTTAGAAGCATTTGGGGGTAATATTCTAAAGCCTTTAGGGAAAATAATACTAAAAATATATCTTAATGAAACTGAAAGCATAAATATTGAATTTTTAATAATAAAAGAGAAAGTAAGGCCAATATTAGGTTTAAGTACACTATTGGAATTAAAATTATTAAAAGATAATATTAATATTAATTCATTAGAGGAAAATAATATTAATATTAACAAGGTTAATGTGATAAACAAAGAAAAAATTGTTAATCATTATTCTGAACTATTTCAGGGCATAGGACAATTTCCAAAGTTACTAGAACTGCACACTCAACCAGATGCACAGATAATAGTGAAACCACCTCGTCGGGTACCACATGCACTGCTGGGACGTCTGGCTGATAAACTAAAATGTCTAGAGGAACATCAGATTATTGAGAAGGTTGAACATCCTAGATCTTTTGTAAGTAATTTAGTAATTATAGAAAAAAGTGATGGCAATTTGAGGATATGTCTAGATCCACAAGATTTAAATAAAGTATTAATTAGAGAATATCATCTAATTCCAACACTGGAAGAAATATTAACTAAATTAACTAATAAGTCAGTTTTTTCTGTACTGGATTTGTCAGAAGGTTTTTATAATATAAAACTAACAAGCACATCAACCGACTTATGCACATTTAGTACTCCATTTGGCTGCTATAAATTTTTAAGATTACCGTTTGGTCTGTCTGTTGCACCAGAAATTTTTCAAAAGTACAGTGAAAGTACATTTGGGGACATTCCAGGAGTAGTTATTTACTGTGATGATTTGATGATTTGTGCTGAAAATGAAGAGGAACATGATAAAATATTAAAACGTGTACTGGAAAGGGCAAAAGAAAATAATGTAAAATTTAATAAAAGAAAGTTTCAGTATAAATTGTCTGAGGTTAAGTATTTTGGTCATATATTTTCTAAAGATGGAATGAAAATAGATCCGGAGCGGGTTAAAGCCATTTTGAGTATTAAAAGTCCAACTAGTAAAAAAGAGTTACAAATATTCTTAGGAATGATTAATTACTTGAGAAACTTCATTAATAAATTGGCAGATTTGACAGCACCATTAAATAATCTCTTAAAAAAAGATGTTGGTTGGTTGTGGACGGAATACCATGAAAATGCATTTTGTAATATTAAAAAATGTATAAGCACGGCACCTTTATTGCAAAATTTTGACACTAGATTACCAATTACTATTCAGTGTGATGCAAGCAAGGATGGCCTAGGTTGTTGTCTAATGCAAAATGGAAAACCAGTATCATACGCATCAAGAAGTCTTACATGTGCAGAGAAAAATTTTTCGCAAATAGAAAAGGAACTATTAAGTGTTGTGTGGGCTACAAAGAAATTTCACTATTACATTTATGGAAAAAAATGTACTGTTCTTAATGATCATAAACCGTTAGAGAACTTGCTAAAAAAGGGCATTCATGCTATTCCCTCCGCAAGATTACAAAGATTAAAACTAAAGTTATTAAAATATGACATAATATTTAAATATCAGAAA
The DNA here is from genome assembly GCF_024362695.1 of Pectinophora gossypiella. Taxonomy (NCBI): domain Eukaryota; kingdom Metazoa; phylum Arthropoda; class Insecta; order Lepidoptera; family Gelechiidae; genus Pectinophora; species Pectinophora gossypiella. Next base: position 9,357,072 of record NC_065425.1, read on the forward strand.
GGTCGTTTGATGCATATTGCTGACTTGCTGTCTCGCTCATACTTAGAGGAAATTGATGAAGATCAGTCATATATGTATGAAGTAATACACTGTATAGGTCTTGCTAATTATCTGCAATGCACAGATGAACAAAAACAGGAATTAATTTTGGAAACATCAAAAGATTCGGAATTAAGTCAATTAATTGCTTACACAGTCGAGGGTTGGCCAGATAATATTAAAAAGGTGCCAGATAATTTGAAACATTACTTTAAATTTAGAGAAAATATATCAGTAGATGAAAACCTATTGTTCATGAATGATAGACTCATTGTTCCACATTCATTGAGATTAACAATTCTAAAAAAGTTGCATGAGGGTCACTTAGGAATAACAAAAATGAAACAGACTGCTAGGGCATTGTATTATTGGCCTCAAATTGATTCACACATTGAGACTTTAGTAAAAAGGTGTTTCGTTTGTCAGACCTATCAAAACAATAACATAAAAGAACCATTATTGACACATGAGATACCAAAACTACCATTTGCAAAACTTGGGATTGATATATTGGATTTTAAAAGAAAAAGTTATGTGGTAATCTATGATTATACCACTAAATGGTTAGAAATAAAATTAATTACTAATAAGTCAGCACAAAGCATAATTAATGCGTTAACAGATGTATTTACTAGTTTTGGCATACCATCAGAGGTAGTGGCGGATCACATTCCATTTGACTCCAGCCTATGTAAGCAATTTGCAAGGGAGTGGGGTTTTAAATTCACATATTCTAGTCCTAGATATCCGCAATCGAATGGTATGGCAGAACGGGGTGTACAAATAGCTAAAAAGATTCTGATTAAATGTAGTGAGGATAAGACTGATTATAGAATGGCTTTATTGCAATATAGATCATCTCCGGTCTCTGGCACACAGTTTACACCAGCACAATTATTAATGAATAGGAATTTAAAAACTAAACTGCCTTCAAGTTTTCAATATTTAAAACCAAAGTTGAATTGTGAGGTAGAGACCGAAATGAATAAGTCTAAAAATAGAAATGTAAGTAATTACAATAAGCATGTAAAGGAAAAAGATATTTTTCATTTGAATCAAAAAATTTGGTTCAAAAAAGATCCACAAAATAAGAAATGGTTACAAGGTACAATTGTAAATAACAACAAGAAAGATTTTAGATCATATGACGTTTTGGATTGTAATGGAGTCTTATACACAAGAACTTCTTATCATATTCGACCTCAATAATCTGATGATTCAAAAATGAGTGGGTGTGCAGTTCTAACTTTACAGTGTTTGTGTTTAATTTGATTGTACTTTATGTTTAAGTCATAACTTATTAGTGTAGTAACTTAATTTTGAGATGTAAACAATTTACTTTGTTAAGTTTTTTTTTTATTGTTTTTTTTTTGGAAAGGGGTATGATGTACTGTAGTGTAACCAAACGCAACGTATAGGAAAACTGAAACGCAATTGGTACAGACGGCCATGTTGACAGTTGTCATTGAATAATAAAGATATAAAAATGGTTAACCTATAATGCGTGGGTATAGACTACGGACGCCTCTAAAAAGACTGTAAGACAAGGCTTTATGATTGAGCGGGAAATTGGCCATTGTACGTAACGTACATGTTGTAATAAAAATTATACATTTGTGAAATAAACCAGTGCTTCTATCACATCCGTGTTTAATTAATATTAACTAGAGAACAATATAATACAGTTATGGCTGAGGAGAAGAAATGACAAGAAACTGCAACAGCAACACATCTTTTAAAAACCAATGAGGATATACATTACAAGTTATTTAATAACTAGAGGAACACATTCAATACCAGACATTTTTATCATTTAGGTAGTCATTAATCTTATAATAAGCTTTTTTACATAAAGTAAGCTTCACGTGAGCTTTAAATTTATTTTCTGACAAATTTAAAATATTATCTGGTATTTTATTGTAAAAACGTATACATAACCCCAAAAAAGATGAATTTAATTTACTTAATCTAGAATTTTGAATAGCAATTTTATGTTTATTTCTTGTATTGTAAGTATGCCTTTCACAGTTTCTCGGAAGGAGAGCTAAGTTTTTACGTACATACATAATGTTTTCATATATATATTGACTTGCGACAGTTTTGATTGAAAATAAGTTTTTCAAAATTTTCTCTTTCCAATTGGCAGAGAATAGATATAACACTTTGATTTTGCTGTTAAATGTTGCGCAAAGGGTTATAAATAGTGCAAAAATATAACCAATATAATATTTAATACCTCTTCCTACTTGAGTTTCCTGTTTTGTGATATTATATTCCTTTCTTTTGTTGAATGATATCAAACTTTAGCACATGCCTACTTACAACACCTTATTTAATTAATGTTAGCTAAGCGTAGTTAATTATTTACATCCTATATCCTGTAAACTGAGCTCGCTTGTTTGCAACCATTTTGTATTTATTCGAAAAATAAAAAGAGAAGTCGCTATATAATAGTACGATTGTTATCTTTTATTATAATTTTAATTAATGCCAGTATCATGTCAAAATAAACGCTTTAATTTTTGGACGAAAATGTAAACGTCAAGTTTTATTTTGCCGCGAGTTTTTAAAAAGTACCAATGAAATGGGTCGCTTATCGTCTTATTTTATCATAATCTGTTAATTTAGTAGATAATATGGATTAAACACTCTGATGTAATTTTAATTGTGGAGTTTAAGTCGTGTTTTATGTCCATGTGCCTGTGTTGAACGTCTACAATGAAAATATTTTGCGTGACTTTATTTTTTTGGTAGGTATTTACCGATATTGTAAGTACTAAGTTTTCTAATTTTTCCAAGATTTTCTTACATTCTTCACAAAGTTTAACAAACCTTTTATTTGGCATTTGTATGCAGTGTTAATATTACATCGTACTATTGTAGCTTTTCGCAATCATACGGATGGGATTATAAGAAAAAGTTATTTCCGAGTGATTTCCGTTTCGGCGTGTCTACGTCAGCATATCAGATCGAAGGGGCTTGGGATGAGGATGGTGAGTGTATTGACTGTAGTTGTATGTATTGATTGAGTCACCTTTATTGATTAACGTTGCATTTTGAGTCTATTCCTAGCTCGCGGTAGTCATCGTAGGTCAGGTGTGTCCTAGGCATAGCGCCCCCCTCGTGACTCTTCCCCCGCGTAGCTCATCCCCTCCGCTGGCCCTTATCCCCGCTGCGCAGAGACCTGAGCAGATGCAACAGAACAGACTGTGCTGCCTCAGTATGCATAGCATAGTAAAGTTCATAGTTCAAATAGGACGTAAATAAACTTGATGTAATTAATCACTGACATCTTTCTAACGTTGAATAATGACGCGTGTTTCGAGACTATTTTGTAGTTTATTTAGGTACCTATGATACCTACTTTGATTTTTGTTTAGTACTTAATTTGTTTTGCTGGTTTTTTGTGTTTTGATGTATTTTAACAGCCTCCATGGTCTAGTGGTTAGAGCTTTAGGCTCACGATCTGGAGGTTCGGGTTCGATACCCGATGGGAACATTGTCGTAAATCACTTTGTGAGACTGTCCTTTTTTTGGTAAGGACTTTACAGGCTTGAATCACCTGATTGTCTGAAAAAATAGATTCCGTGCTTCGGAGGGCACGTTAAGCCGTTGGTTCCGGCTATTAGCCGTAAAAATACCTCCACCAACCCGCAGTGGAGCCGCGTGGTGGAGTATGCTCCATACCCCCTCCGGTTGATTGAGGGGAGGCCTGCGCCCAGCAGTGGGACGTATATAGGCTATTTATGTATGTGTCCTCCCGGTCCACTAACCCCCAACCCAATAACCCAGTTCCCTTTGTTCGCATAATCTACAAAAGTCCTACACGAACCGGGGATTGTCTTTGAGTGCACTCCAATAGTAGGTACATACAGGGATAATCGCCGGTTGGTGTCACACCACATTTAGATTAAACTATCTTAAGGGGCCTCTACGTGTTGGCTTCGGCCCCACGCACGCCTTCCAAAAGTCCGGGACTCCATAGGCCCGAGATAAGGAAATGACAAACATAATAATAATTGTCTCACGTGTCGTATTAGGACTTTTTTAATTTAATATTCAATGTAATCTGATTAAGTCGAAAATTGTGAGATAAATAATCTTTTCACTGCAACAACATTTATCAGGCAAAGGAGAAAGCATATGGGACCGTTACGTCCACACTCACCCAGAGGTGATAGCGGACGGATGGAACGGTGACAATGCTACGGACTCATACCACCTCTACAAGCGTGACGTGGAGATGCTCAGAGAGCTTGGTGTTGACCACTACCGGTTCTCAATATCTTGGCCAAGGGTTCTGCCTAACGGTAAGGTTTTATTTTATTACTTCTATTATCATATTACAGCCATTGTTCAATTAGAAAAAAACATTAGTTTAGAAACAGCCTCCGTAGTCTAGCGGTTAGAGCGTTAGGTTCACGCTCGAAATCACGTAGGGTGGGATGACGTCAGCTGGGCTAACCTTGAAATGCTAGCTGTCACTTTTGAGCATATAGTAGACGACAGGTCGACATGGCAATTCTCTAGTGACGTGACGTTTTCAATATCGATATATTTTTATTATGTATGTAACAAAATGTGAATAAAATAATACCACGTTTTCATTTAAGTTAATATTTATTAATCTGAATCATCTAACGTTAATTTTATTTCTAAAATATTATTCTTAGTTTTCAATAATTTATAATTTTGATTGACCATAAATATTTAGATTAGATTTCTTTTAAATCTATTGTTTTTCTTTTGTGTTAATGTTAATTTCTAATTCAATAAATTATGTGAGCGAGATTATAATCGATAAACGCAGCCCGTATTTATAAACCGATCTCAATACCGCTCTCAAGAGCGATATCAACTGAGTCACTCTCAAGATGTAAACAGCGTCTTAAGTGCGACGTTAATTAATAGACGAATATTGAGCGCGTATCACATAAATATCGATCTCAAGTAAACGTCCTAATTGAGTGAACTATAGACCGAACGAATCAACGTTTCGCTCTTGCTTAAAAAAATATTTCGGTTTAGGGCTTCAAACCATAGACATATAAGAGTATGGACTGGAAATACCTACAAAAAAAACGTGCCACTTCGTCGCATAAAATGGCGGCCTTTACTAGGGCTGCAAGCTGTTTCAATACTAGGATTACCATACTCGTACCTACTAGGTATAGCATCTTCTTCTTTGCGAGTCGATGGCGATCGATACTAAATTTTTGCTGACCAATAATAGGTATAGCATTATAATAATAAGTATTCATAAGAGAACAGAAAGGGAAGGTAAAGGGTAATTAGGTGGTGTACTGTATTTTTCGTGTATGTTTTGTGTAAAACTTGTTCTTTTTGGTATGTTGTGTGCAATAAAGTATATTTGTATTTGTAAAGGGTTTAGTCAAGATTTATCTAAGTAGTTTCCTTAACAACTCTATAACATTGATTACATTCTTTATTGCGCACAATTCGAATCCACCTGGAGTGTATAATGAAACATAAATTAAAACGTAAATCTGTTTATTAGCAAGTATTCATTTCACACATTTACATTATATTTACAATAAATACAAATCTAAACAGTGTCAATTTGTTTAGAAATTGTCTTTGTGACACCCTGTCACATTGCATATATAATCATATACGCTTTCGGAGAAAGAAAATGTAAAGTTAAAGCAAACTTTCTTATTTCTTGGGAATACTTTTTTGGCAAAGGTAAACCTTGAAATTTGTTTACCTGCCTTTTCAAAAAGTCTTGCGGTCCTGCCAATTCTTCCATCAATACACTTTGCCCTTTATTATTTGATTTTTATTCTGCAGATCTTCCATAATATTCTTCAAATTGGCTAACTTTTAATTTTTTCATCGCGTCTTCTTGAACAGACTGAAATAAAGTTTAATAATAATGTTAAAACAGTGTATGTACTAAAATATATCTGATTTAAGTGCATTGTGTACCTGGTTGAATTATACTATATCATGTTAAAAATATAAAATTATTTGATAAATACCTTTTCATGTACTGACTTATGAGACAGACGTACGGGCAATGGCAGCACAGACGACGTTGCAGCTGTGGATTAGTTTTCCAATATCACCTGTTTCAGTAAATCCAGTCGACAATTTTGGATTGAAAGATGGCCTGAAATGAAAGATAACATTCATTTATTTATATAAAATTTGTACAACTCATAATTGTTTCGACATAATAGTTACAGACTAAGTATATTAAGTACATAATAATATGTAGTTGAATGATAGATAGTATAAACATGTTGTGATAACATGATACAAATATGTTATCTATCTAGCCAGTAGTGAGATGATGCAAGCTAGGCTGAAATTTAAATATAAATTTAAACACCAACAGCCTCTCTCTAACCATCGTCTTCTCAAGCTTTTATTTCTTGGAAACCTGTTAACGTAAAAATAATAACTAGTATTCTTAGCCAGTATTATTGGCGCAACACTAATTTGACTATGACGAATAAAGATATTGGAAAACAAAGAAAAATACGGTTTGTAGTATGACAATTACTCAAAATATATAAAGGTTTAATGCAAATTCATGGCTCAGTTGCGTTGTAACATCAAAATCTATAGGATTGTTTGTATTATTCAATGAATACGGGGTACTAACCTATGAAGTGACAAATACGGTTGATTTCTGTCCTTTCTGGCACCACACTGTACAATACAATACACGGACATGTTGAATAACACTTTTTTCAACTTCAACTTCGATTTAGCATATCAAATCCTCGTAATTTATCCGCAAAACACAAAATACGATCTCATAAACAGCTACTTGACAGCAGAAGTACCACAAAACACAGCGCATAAAATGGCGAAAAATGGCACGTACCTACAGCTGTTGTGACGTCATCACAAAATGTTGCCATAACTAGAAATAACAGATATATATTTATCTCTTTTACCAAATGAAATTTTGTACTAGTAAAAAAGAGACAAAACGATTATTGACGACCTGTTTCATAAACTACTCATATTTGTATAAGATGATGTTTATATAGTAGAACAGGGCGCCTCCATATAATTTCCTATCTCTATGCTTCAAACATATTCAAAATTGTTCAATTATTTACTAAAATATAAAAAGTATTATAATTCATACGTACGTTATTTAATTTTTTTATAAAAACGGTCATTTAACGTTTTAAAAATAATTTGTTATGATCTCAAAACGCAATGCGTAGTGAAAACGAAACGCAACAAACATCATTGTCAAAAAAACACTTGTTTTGTTTTTGTTTATCATAAAAGTAATTATTTTTCATAACGATGACAACAATTATTATTAAGAAGCATATTTTTACTCTCCTCGAGAAGAAAACTTTTTTGGATATTTTGAAAAGATACTCCTCGGTGATAGAGAATAAGGATACCGATGGCGCTTCATTACGCGCAAAAAATGAAGCTTGGGATATTGTAACCAGAGAATACAACGCAAGCCCTCATGCCACTAATCAGGTAAACAAACTTATTTAACCTACGGTGCGCGATTTTGCTCTCGCTTTTTGCTAGATTTTTTATAATTGCATCCTTGATTTTAGGTTACTAATAAACAACTGAGGAGATTGTGGATGAACCTCAAGCAGCGGCAAAGGGAAGCAGAACGTCAACATCGGCTAGCTACTGGAGGGGGGCCTGCAACCAGTGATGCAGTTGTAGACCCAGATGTGTCTGAGGTGGCCCCAGCTCTAATAGTTGGTATTGATGATGCTGTTGACTCTGAAACAATTCCAGGTAAGTAATTTTCTTCTAATATAGCATCTATATCGCCGAAGGGGTAGGCAGAAGTGTATAGTAAATACAAAATCACTACTTGCCAGCTATGTTTAAGTCTGATGTAATAAGGGGTGAGCCAATTAATATGAATTCAAACTCATAAAGTAAAATTCAGTGGTCTAGAGCCGGAGCTGGGATTCAAACCTGACAGTATGATGTAAGCCACACATTCTCCGAAAACAGCTGTCATCAATTCTATTTTTTTAAATATGTAAATTGGATATTTTTTTTATATTTCTCTCTTTAAATTACTTTGTTCCAGTAACCGCTGACCTTGCCGTCCAAGAAGTAAATATGGATTCGCAGCCTGTCTCTTATCTTGCACCACTTGCTGCCCCAACCCGGACAACATTGACACCACCTCCACCTGGAGTAGGTCCACTACTGTCTCTGTCTATATCTACCCCACTACCAGCTCTCCCCACAGCCACTCCACCACCACCTCCTCTTCCTCCATCCACTCCACCACCACGTCTTCCAACCCCACCTCTTATTAACCCATCAAATACAGCCACCCAAACTTTTCAAAGGCATAAGAGTTCTATTCTGGATAAGGAATATAAAGACAGACAGAGACGGGCTAACGAGATTCATGACTTGGAGGTTTTATTATTAAGAGAAAGAATAAGAGAAGCAAAGGCGAAAGCAGACCTCGCAGAACTTCAACTGCAGCAGCAGTGTTCCTCAGGTACATCAGTATTACCTACTTGCTCATCATATTATTTTAAAAACTAGTATAGCTTAGTTAAGTCCTGGGATAATTAATAAAACATTTTTCATCTAATTTGTTTCAGATAGTGCAACTGATGGCAGAAGAGAGGATGTGGCATAATATAATAAATGGAATATTGTTAATTTATGAAATAAAAGCATATAAGTCAATATATAAAATATGTTTTATTAAATAATTTCAAATACTATTCAATCACAAAGCACTGCTCATAAAGACTATTGGTAATAATTTTCAACAATTGAATTTCTAATTAAAAATCCAGTGCTAGTGCTTGGTATTAAACTATCTGTTTCTTCTTGTTCATCATTCTGATTCTCATCAAAAACCATAACATCATTTAAAATTAATGACAAGTTGTGTAATACCGCACATGCTACAATTATATGAGAAACAGTTGACAGTTTGTTACCTAGGCCTCTAGATAAACAGGGAAACCTCCGCTTCCAAATGCCGAATGTTCTTTCCACAACATTTCTGGTTTTTATTTGAGCTCTATTGTACCGTACTGAGGGAGCATCTTCGGGGGCAGGTCTTATAGGTGTGAGAACAAAAGGTAGTGTAGGATACCCATTGTCTCCGACAAGTCTTCCACTTAAAATACCCTGCATGTATTTTATGTAAATTGATGACATTTGAAATATCCTAGAATCGTGCATGCTGCCTGCCCATCTGGCTACTATGTCTAATATTTCCCTCCGGGGCCCTGCAACAACCTGGACATTAATAGAAAAATCTGATTTCCTATTTCTAAAGACTTCATGGTGCTGGCACCCTGGTGTTGATACAATTTTAACATGGGTACAGTCAATAGCTCCATCGATGCCGGGAAGTCCAGGCCACTGTCCATGTCTACCCATCTCTTTAAACAATTCTCTGTTTCTGTTAGCCTCTGCTCCTCGGGGAAACTTTATGTAGTGTGTATGCAATTGAGCTAGCAACTTTGAAACCTTCGTAATAATATTTGAGGCGGTAGGCTGTGATATGTGCAGTAAGTCTCCACGGACTATCTGAAAAGGCAAGGTTTGTGTAAGTCATTTATGTAAAATTAAATTACTTCCTATTACTAACTTATTCCTGTCCTGGACACAGGCTTTCCTTCATTTACTCGTTCAGAAGGACATGGTGCATTGCTCTACTGTATCCAGACCTCAAGATGTTCAAATACAGGCATAGTAATTTCGGTGTTCATTGTGCTGTCACTTACACTTAAAGACAAAAGTAGAATAATTAGTATTGAATAAATTCTGGCTTACCTGAAATGACGCTGTAGCATAAAATCTCAGAGTTAATAAAACTGCTATTTCCGGAGCAATCGGTAGACCTCTGTTGTCCTGTTTTTCTAAGTCACTTCTCAGTAACGATGTTATAAACAATACAGATTCTTGGCAGAATCTGTATCTTTTCTGGAACCGATCCGCTCGCATTTCCAAGGGATTTTCGGCGTCCCTGATATAAACTTTTGGCAAACGATACGCATCTTGCCATAACAAATCGTCGTAATGATCTAAATCGTCGTAATAATTGATGTCTTGTAAAATATTTTCTAATTCCATTATCGCGAGATCACAAAACCCGCACTCAAGTCACGGTTTGACGGCACTCAGCAAACACGATCTTAAGTAACATCTTGAGAGCACTCTTGAGAGCCGAGTTTCGTTTATTAATACGGCGTCACTTAGTTGATATCGTAACCCTAAACGCGCACTTAAGTTCCGTTTATTAATAGGGACGTCATCTTAAGAGCTCACTCAAGATTGATCTCAGAGATAAGAGCGGTTTATAAATACGGGCCAGATACCACGTCTAAAATTTTAAACAATTATTCCAATTTCAGGACACATCAACACCATAAATGAGAAAGGCCTTCAGTACTATGACAATTTGCTGGACGAACTGATCAAATATAACATAGCAGCCATGGTGACGATGTACCATTTTGACTTGCCTCAACGTCTCCAGGACCTGGGGGGCTGGACTAACCCAGAGATCATCCAGTGGTTTGAAGACTATGCTAGGGTTTTATTCGACAGATATGGCCATAAGGTAATCATCATCATCCCTCTAGCATTATCCCAATTTTCGCAGGGTCTGCTTACCCAACCTGAAGAATTGACAGGTCCGGTTTTTACAGAAGCGACTGCCTGTCTGACCTTCCAACCCGCGAAGGGAAAACCAGCCCAATACAGGTTAGGTCACATACCTCCGAAATGCATTTCTCGGGAAAGTGGGTTTCCTTCACCGCTGAGCACGTGAGAATAATTTATGATCCAAACATGAATTCGAAAACAATTTCGACAATGATAGCCTCTATTCTTGCCTCTATTCGAAACTGCGACCTTAAAAATGAAAGGCAAGCGTTCTACCAACTCAGCCACGGCTTATGTCCATCAATAATCAAGTAAGATGATTTCGTGCTTCGGAAGGCACGTTAAGTCGTTGGTCCCGGTTACTACTCACTGATTTATGTAAGTAGTCGTTATATGAGCCATGTCAGGGGCCTTTGGCGGCTCAATACCCTTGACAACAGGGTTGATGAGATGGTTATCCACCTCATAACCCACATGATAGAAGAAGTTCTAAATTGACTAACTTTCAGGTGAAATACTGGATCACTATCAACCAGCCGGATGTGTGCTTCGATGCGTACGGTGGAAACAAAATGGCGCCCGCTGTAGACTTGAAGGGTACAGGAGACTATGTGTGTGTCAAGAATATGATGTTGGCGCATGCGCGGGCCTATAGACTCTTTGAGAAAGAGTATAAGAGTCGGTCTGAGGGTAAGTGGATATTGTTTATTAACAACATAAGCTCACGACGGATTGGTGGAGCTGTTTTTACGGCTAATAGCCGGGTCCAACGGCTTAACGTGCCCTCCGAAGCACGGAATCATATTACTTTGTCAGACAATGAAAAAAGTCTTTACCAAACCGGGAATCGAACCCGGACATCCAAATAGTGAGCCTAATCCTATAACCACTAGACCATGGAGTGTTAAATTTAAGGATCGCGGTGTACAGTCACTCGTACCAACTTTAGAACCCTGTCGCACTATCATTTTTGACATTTAATGAGACTTACGGTTTAATTTGTCAAAAAAGTTAATGTGACATGGTTGCAAAGTGTATATGTCGTGGCCAGATCTTACATGATGTGTTCGATCATTTCATGAAATGGTCATATTTCATGAAATAGAATATCACACTTTGGCCACATCATGATGTAGTTTGGCCAGATCAATGAACACAAAACGTTTAACGATATGAGCAACTAAATGCATGATTACTTCATGATATGGCCAAACGTTACCAATCATATCGTAAATTAGTAACATTATCCACCGGTAGTGGCGCTGGTGTCGATTATATTTAAAACTTCATTGATATTATAATCGATGAATCAATGTAATGGTACAATTTTCCATATCGATTAGGTAAATAATTGTGAACCTAAGAAATTAATCGACTAATCGCATTTTTATTACACCACATAGTACGACCTCGGGGAGCTCGGTGGCGCAGCGGTAAACGCGCTCGGTCTGCGATTGTTGAAGTTAAGCAACTTTCGCAAAGGCCAGTCATAGGATAGGTGACCACAAAATAAGTTTTCATCTCGAGCTCCTCCGTGTTTCGGAAGGCACGTTAAGCCGTTGGTCCCGGCTGCATTAGCAGTCGTTAATAACCATCAATCCGCACTGAGCCCGCGTGATGGTTTAAGGCCCGATCTCCCAATCCATCCATAGGGAAGGCCCGTGCCTCAGCAGTGGGGACGTTAATGGGCTGATGATGATGATGATGAGTACGACCACCGCCTATATTAACGATATGGCCAAACGCTGATAGAAATATCATTAAACGTTGACGTTTCAACGATATGGTCAACTTAAGTTGGCTATTTCATGAAATGATCGAACACATCATGATATGTTCAATTCTAAGATCTAGCCTAGTGACATCGTAACGAAAACTTTGAGGGATGTTTCAGGCCATGATTGTGAGTTGATATCAAGTGGATTTTTCCGTCGCAAAAGTATAGAACGGAAAATAATTTAAAAAAAACATAAAAAAATTCTGGTAAGGGGTGTAAGTGACATCGTAACGAATACTGAGGGGGCTAATTTAGCTCAGTATTCTGAGTTAATATCAAGTGGAATTTTCGATCACAAAAGTATAGAATTAAAAATAATAAAAAAAAAACTAAAAAAAACATGAATTTTGCGACGGAAAATTCCACTTGATATTAACTCAGAATCATGGTCTGAATCATCCCCCTCAGTATTCGTTACGATGTCACTAACACCCTGTATATATTAGTACTCGTGATCGTGCACCGCACATATTTCTTCTTCTTCCTAGCGTGAATCCCGCCGTCTTGCGTCGGGGTCCGCTTTCCTACTGTTCTTCCTCCACTTTGCCCTATCCTGGACATCATCTTCGGATAACCCGCAACTCTCCATGTCTTTCTCCACGACACTCAACCATCTCAGCTTAGGTCTTCCTCTACGTCCACCGCACATATTTAATTATGTAATATTATAATAATATTACAGTGAACGCTAAGTTGGGTCTGTCCGTGTCGATCAACTGGTTTGATGCTCCCGACTACAGCACCTCCGAGAATGAGGAACTTGAATTATATCGAGCGTTTTCTGTGAGTATAACAGATTTTGATACTTTTTATAAAATGCCTTTTTTTACGTGAATTATTGAAAATGTCCTTAGAAAAGGTTTTATACGATCTGCTCTGAACCGGCGCGCGTGTATGAAGCGATTGATGAATGTTGAGTAAGCAAGAGAAGTGTGTAAGGATCGAAGCAAATGGAATTCTGTAGTCTCTGCTTACCCCGGTGGGAAATAGGCGTGAGTTTAATTATTGAAGATGGCATTAACTACTTGGTCGGACAATTGAGCGCTGAGAGCTCTTATCCGGTACAAAATTTAAGATAACAGGCCTGAGGTTACCCAGTAATCGCCGCGAACAGCATATCACTGACATGGCGGCATGAAGACAAACTTTGATTGGATAGCTTCGTTAGACTCTGCTGGGGAAACGGAATTAACACCTTATCCCTTAATATCCCTGTCCATTTCACTGACTTTTATTCTTGCTCTTTCACGTTGCGGGCTGTCCGGTTGTGGAACTCTCTATCTGAGACTGTCAGGAGGGCTCCTTCTCTGGACTCTTTCAGGGCAAGAGTGAAGGCGCTCTTCCTGCAGGCATAACTTGGAAGTGTTTTTTTCTTATTCTCCTTATATGTATATATTATTTTTATTATTTTATTATTACTATTTTCTTATTTTATTTATTCTATTTTTCTTTTTATTATTGTTCGTGTCATTATATGTTTATTGCACCAGCCCGTGCTCCAATGCATTAACTTCTTTCACCCTAAGGTTTCCTGGCAGAAATTGCTATTTAGCAATAAGGCCGCCTATTGTACTTATGTTTTTATTCGTATGTTTATGTCCTTTGTATATGTCGTTGTGCAATAAAGTATTATTGATTAATTAATTGAATTAAATGTATCCTCCTGTCGACGAATAGTCGTGTGGTTGTGTTATATATAAGTTCCGGCCAAGTAGTTAATACCATCCGGCCAAGTACTTAGTTAATGCCTTTTAAGGCAAATCTACAATAAGTCACGTCAAAAAAAAAGTTATATATGAGCATTTTCTCCCCAGTTCGGTTTATACTTGCATCCAATTTGGAGTGAATCTGGTGATTTTCCGCCGTCAGTGAAGAAAGCAGTTGCCAAGAATAGCAAGGCTGAAGGCTTATCCAAGTCACGGCTGCCAGAACTGACTGCTGAGGAAATCAAGATGCTGAAGAGTAAGACGTACTTTCATAATATTTTTTTGTTGGATGGATCTTCGTACCAATGTACTTTATTGCACTTAACAACTAGTTACATCACAAACAAGTACGTACTCCTGTGGTCATTATTGGTCATTGAGAGGCCTCGAACTGATGCAGCCCGAATGGCCACTGCGACCTAGTTAGGTCTATTGTGACCAAATCCCTACATATATTTAAAACTCCTCCTCTAGACCAATCCGTTCGATTAGATCGAGCGTCTTTTTGGGGGAAAGCTCCATGACCTACCCGACCTATCTTGTATCGAGATTGTATGGACCGGCGCGGCGTGGCGCGTCGGCCGGTCCGTCGATGCGCTTGTATGAACACGCTACGCGTTACCGGTGCGCACATTCGTGTGGACAGCGAGACACAGCTGGCGTGTTGGTAGCACATTCGTTGGTACAACTTTCGTGATAGCTACGCGTGTGCGTAGAGCACGCCTCAAGGTTCCAAATACGCATACCTATCTATTTGTCACATAGGTCTAGCAGCTGAAGTGTTAATAAGGGCCCTCAAGGGGCATTGCAGACAGAAGAAAAGCAAAAATGTAATCATAACAAAATGATGAATGCGGCCAAGAATGTCTCAGTAATATACAGCATCAAAGCCAAATAAGTACATACATACACAAACTCCCACCCTCACTCACCAAGAGGCGATGTAGGCAGTTGCAGCCCCCCACAAAGCCTCAGGATGGGCGCGGAGTACCATAATGGAGACATACGAGTATAACCAACACATCGCCCATATTATTACCGTGAACGTAAAAATATCCTACAATATTTAGTCTTTAAGCTGAGACATTATATTTTCATTTTTTTTTTCTTCGAACATGTCTGGGGCCAAAAGAAAACCTATCAAAGGTAAAAAAAAGGTCAACAATAATGTTTCCACGTTGGCGCGACCGCCATTACACATTATACCTTACAATTATTATTATTTTTAAATTTAAATGAAAATCGGAATAGACTATCATTACTTGCGTACCATTCGTTTATTTAAATTACAAAATTGACCGCCTTATTATAAAAAATAAATAAATTATAGTACCATTTATGTCTGTCCATACTTATAAATCAAGTCTAAACCTAATATTTATTTAGTCTACATTTTCTTATAACTTTAGTAGGTACCTTCTTACCATAGACGATCCTCGGACTAGTTTTACATAGATGGATAGGTATTTCCTCACCTTAGACCTAGTACTAAACCCCGTTTTTGTCCTAGTATTTGCCGTTTCTCGAGTACGGGTTAGTTCCTAAAACTGTCAACAGATGGCTTAGTCAAATAAATTTAATTTCAATGAAAATCATTATGAACCCGACGAATGCTTATTTTGGTAGTAACAAGTTAACAAGTCTTTAAATCCAAGCCAACTGCTAAAAAAACAGAATATAATATTATTATCATTTTAACAAAAACATAATTAAAGCTTTTTTTGACGTGAGTTATTGTAGATTTGCCGCAGATGGCATTAATTACTTGGCCGGAATAATAAAAGCAGTAAATACAAAAAACTAACATTACAAAAATAGTTATAATCACGTTGCGTTAGCAAAATTAGTTCTGCGAAAATCCGTCGGATGTCGCTGTTCGGTTCGCTACATTTTCTACATCGCGGTGTTAAGATTTGCCGGCCGTAACGTAAGAGAAAAATGTAGTAGAAATGAAAGCATACTTACCTGGCACAGGGGACACCGTGATCAAGAAGGCGGTTCCCCCAGGGCGAGGCCTGTCCATTGCACTGCGGACGGGTTGACCCCTGCGATTATCCCTAATGTGGATAACTCGGGTGCGTTATTTTTGGTAGTGGGGACTGCGTACGCGCCGTCCCCTTCATTAATCATTGTAATATCACTAATGAGTAGTCAGACGGTGACAGGGGCTGTTATAGAGAGAGCTGAGCTTCACGCCCTTATTCTTTTCAGTGTTGAGCAGAGCCATAATAAGCCACAGGCCAGACCACAGCGTTTTGGTAACAATAATTGATATTTAAAGTCGAGATGGAATCCATTGCTGTTAAATTAAATGGTTGTTCAAAATTGTTGTGTGGATATATACGTACGTACGTAAACAGCCTATATACGTCCCACTGCTGGGCACAGGCCTCCCCTCAATCAACCGCTGCTCCAATGCGGGCAATGTGGATATATATTTTTTATTATTATTGCTCATGTGTGTAGTTCATTATCTTGAGGAAAGCGAACGTCTATTTTTTATGATATCTGATAATAATGAAATAAACGCATTCTATACTCATAAACTCGCAGAGAAACCTAATATTTGGTCGAAATTTGTTTCTTTTGAAATATTTCGTATGTTATAATTTCAGAATCAGCCGATTTCATAGGCATGAACCACTATACGACTTTCTTCGTCAATAAGACTGAGAGTGGAGTGAGGTCTGGCCTGCCTTACAGTTTCCCTGATATCGAGGTGCATGTGTCTCAATCAGACAAGTGGTTGCCGTCCAAATCAGCTTGGTTGAAGGTGGGTTACGTAACAGCAAGTAACACCATTGCGTGACAGATACGTTGGTATATGTATCCATGCCTCCGTGGTCTAGTAGTTAGAGTGTTAGGCTCACAATCTGGAAGGCCGGGTTCGATTCCCGATGGGGACATTGTCGAAATCACTTTGTGAATCTGTCCTTTGTTTGGTAAGGACTTTTCAGGCTTGAATCACCTGATTACTAACTTAACACCTGACCGGAGGAGGTATGGAGCATACTCCACCACGCTGCTCCATTGCGGCTTGGTGGTGTTTTTACGACTAATAGCCGGAACCAACGGCTTAACGTGCCCTCCGAAGCACGGAATCATCTTACTTTCAGACAATCAAGTGATCAGCCTGTAATGTCCTAACCAAACTTTTTTTTTGGGATATGTTCCCACCGGGAATCGAACCCAGAACCTCGTGAGCCCAACGCTCAACCACTGGACCACGGAGGTCGTTAGAAGAAGAAGAATTTTCTATATTACTTAATTCCTATCTTAACTTCAGGGGGTACCGTACGGTCTTTACAAATCCCTTTTGTACCTGAATCGTGTGTACAACCGTCCACCCATCTTCATCACCGAGCATGGCTGGTCTACCGACCCAGGGCTTCATGATACCAGCAGGATTAATATGATGAGGGAGTACAGCAGAGGTTTGCTGTTCTCACTGGAAGATGGAACCGATCTCCTTGGTCTGACTGTGTGGTCACTCATGGATAACATTGAGTGGACTGCTGGTACTAGGTAGGTAGTCAATGATTCTACTGTTGTGAGGTGAATTACGAACATTAATTAAGAACATACGAAGATGAACACTATTAGGAATTATAGGCTATTTGTATGTACATGTTTATATATATTTTTATATTTTTTTATATTATTTCTTTAGTATATATTATTTATTATACTTTTTTAGTTATGTTGGTATTATTATAATATATGTTTATTGCACCAGCCCGTGCTCCAATGAATAATCTTCTTTCACCCTAAGGTTGCCTGGCAGATATTGCTGTTTAGCAATAAGGCCGCCTATTGTGCTTATGTTTCATTCGTATGTTTATGTCCTTTGTATATGTTGTTGTGGAATAAAGTATCATTGATTGATTGATTGATTGAATTACCAACTTCATCAACCCTGCGGGACAGAGATCGTCTGTCTCTTTCTGTGCAGTACTGTGAGAGAGTGACGTATGTCGAGGCGAGAAAGAGTCGCGCGCTTACGTCAGCTAAGCCCGCTGGTGTCAGTGTTATTATTGAGCCGCCAAAGGCCCTGAGCCGAGGTTCGCGCCCAACTGGGCACCCTCAGGCGGGTCTTGAACGTTATACCGGGTGAAAGCCTTCAGCGCTCCCCATTTGTCCGGCCAAGTAGTAAATGCCATGTGCGGCAAGTCTACAATAAGTCACGTTAGACAAAAAAAAGTGGTCCGTTTTGTTACACTAACCTTTGTTGTGCATGCCTTTTTTGTGCCTCGCTTTGCTGTTTTTATTTTTTTATCTTTTTGTTCGCTTTATATTGCGTTCTGCTGCTTTATGTTTCGCCGTTTTTAAAATAAGCTATCAAATCATAAACAAATACTCTGATCCTTGCAGCGAACGATTCGGCCTCTACGAAGTGGATTTCGATTCACCCGAGAAGACGAGAATTCCTCGTGTGTCGGCGCATTACTACAAACATATGATACACTCGCGCATTGTCGACGAGGATTGGAAACTTAAGAATTTAGACATGTCCATTTCTAATCGACGACAAAAGATCTTAGCGAATAAGAAAACCGAACTCTGATTTAAGTTGACCCTGATTGTAGATCCTAGGATAAAACTAATAATAAAATTAAAATGTTTATTCGTTGTTTTAAGTTTACGCGGTTATTATCATAATTATACTCGCTCCTTGTTCGAGAGGTTTTTAACAGTGTAGTCTACGTCTTATGCTCCAGCATCGTCACAATTTTCAAAGCTCATATCCAAAGCTAAAAAAAAAAAGTTAGTTTCCCGCTTCCGAGCGCACCTGTCAACTAATGTCATTACGGTTTTTGTGCACCGGCGCGTCACTTCGCCTCCGTAAATAAACTAATTGAAAACCAATATTTAATACAAAAACATGATTGATATAGTGCAAAAAATCTGTTACTTACATAATCAAGTGCTTTTTTCTCTAAAAAAGCTAGAAACAGTACCAAAGAAAAAATGTGGATGACGACGAGCGTAAGTTCTTTTTGATAAAACAAAATGTGGATTAAACTGGTAAGTCTTAACATTATCCATCTACTAAAACAAGAGAAGATATAATTATGATCAATTCAATTTAATTCCTTTTATTGTCGAAAACAAAACTTTTTTTTTGAGGTTATAATTTATAATCCTAACATTCGAAGAAGTAACTTAAGTTGGTACTTATTACTAATAAAAGTAACTAGTTTTATTAACATAAATAATAATATTAAAATTGTATCGTGTTATAACAGTGATTTAAAAGTTATACTTTATTCCGACGTTGATGTTGTTTAAATTCGCCTTATATAAGGCAGGCAAAGATCTGAGGACTATACAGTCTTGACTTTAGTAATTTAATATTCGAAAATCACGATCAAAATAGGCCTAAGCCTTGTCTTCAGTCCCTGATTGCCGCGTTTTTATTTTCATCTGTCAAAAAAAAAAAAAATTTTTTTTTGTTTCTTTTTGTAATTCGTGTTCTTTGCTTATGTTGCGGTTGATAACTTACTATCAGCGAATGAAATGAGCAGTTTTATTATAAAACAAAGAGAACCAGTGAAATATAACCGCAGAATGGCATAGAAAAGTAAATAATTAACTCGGAAATAATTTGACAAGTTCAGATAATTAGATGACAGAAGCACTTCATGTTTACCCTGTTCATCAAGAAGTACCCATGACACAGTAGTACTCGATATCACAGAGGTCATCTACACCATTGGTAGACAAGATACATAACTTATTCAAGATAACACTTAAAACATTTAGAGAATTATAATTGGTTTACTACAGGATAACCATACTTAAAAATGATATTATATATATTATAACAGTACATAATCCCTTCTCACAGTCTCTGTTAAGTGGTGTTAATAATGTTATCTTCTCCGAATGATACTTACAATATAAGATGATGATAATATACCCTAACAATAAAAACAGAAAGAGTGTTAAGAGAGTACAGGCAAAAGATAGCCTTATGATAGTAAGCAATTTCTTCCAAATTACTCTAAAATAATGATGATTATTGGTACCAACCTAACCAACAAGAGAACACCACTTGGAGAGTCACCTAGTTAAGCACTAGTAGTGAACTGTCTGACTAGAGAATAGACAGACTATTTGTTTCCTTTTAGAGCTATCACAATAGAGGATAGACAATGGACTTGATGTATCAACCCTATTAACATAAAAATCAACCACTAAGACTGTTGCAAAGCGCAAATATACCTATGCCTTATTTTAATACCTAGAGCTATCATTTAGCGAATGGACAGTGGACTTGATGGTACCAACTTAATGTACATAAGAGCTATCACTAGGAAGTTTGCCATTGCTAAGCGCTAATATACCTATTTTACATTTCCATACCTAGAGCTATCACTTAGAGGATAGACAATGGATTTAAAGGCACAATGCACATAAGAGCTACCATTAGGAAGGTCGCCATTGATAAGCGCTAATATACCTATTTGTCATTTCCATACCTAGAGCTATCAATTAGAGGATAGACAATATACTTGAAGGTATCAATGTAATGAACATAAGAGTTACCACTAGGAAGGTCGCCACTGACAAGCGCTAACATACCTATTTCTCATTTCCATACTTAGAGCTATCACTTAGAGGATAGACAATGGACTTGATGGTATCAACCTAATTAACAAAAGATCTAGCACCAGGAAGGTCGCCATTGCCAAGCGCTAATATACCTATTTATCATTTCCATGCCTAGAGCTATCACTTAGAGGATAGACAATGGACTTGAAGGTATCAACACAATGAATGTAAGAGCTACCACTAAGAAAGTCGCCATTGACAAGCGCTAACATACCTATTTCTCATTTCCATACTTAGAGCTATCACTTAGAGGATAGACAATGGACTTGATGGTATGAACCCTATTAACATAGGAGCTACCACGATTATGGTCGGCATTGGCAAGCGCTATATACCCATTTCTCATTTCCATACTTAGAGCTATCACTTAGAGGATAGACAATGGACTTTATGGTATGAACCCTATTAATATAAGAGCTACCACGATTATGGTCGGCATTAGCAAGCGCTATATACCTATTTCTCATTTCCATACTTAGAGCTATCACTTAGAGGATAGACAATGGACTTTATGGTATGAACCCTATTAATATAAGAGCTACCACGATTATGGTCGGTATTAGCAAGCGCTATATACCTATTTCTCATTTCCATACCTAGAGCTATCACTTAGAGGATAGACAATGGACTTGATGGTATCAACTCAAATAACATAAAGCTACCACTACAAGTATCGCCTTTTGCTAAACGCTAGTAGATAGCAAGAACATAGACCAACTATTTTTATACTTTTATTTCCATGTTTGGTTTGTCACTTGAGGAATCGAAGATAAACCATTGAATTGTCGGGGCTTACATACCCATGTTGAAACTCAAGATTAGACTAATGCTGAGAAACAATAGACTATTATGTCAAATTGATTATTATAAAATAATGAGAGTACAAATTCTGAAGAAATAACCGACAATTCAAAACCTAAAAGCCTCTGTTCTATTAATCAACCTCATCATCACAGGCCTTTACATCTTTATCAGATGATTCAACTGTGCTAGAAATCAAAGTATTAATAGTATGTAATGTCAGAGATTACCTTCAAAAGAGATAACTGTACATAAGACATGGTTAGAGAATACTGCTATTAAATTCTTTCAACCAACATCATAAAATTCAAATAGCACATAAATAATAATGAATAACATTGCCCGAAGAGTGAGTAAACGAGATAGCAACAGGATCTGTGGAACAGAGACAACAGTATCAGCAGGCAGCCCCACAGCCAACAGCATGAACAGAAAGCCCACAAGGAACAGTATCAGCAGGCCGCCCCACAGCCAGCAATAAAAGCAGTGATGCAACCAGTCATGATCAGCAGTGCCATAACCAGCAGTACCAGCAGCCCTACAGCCAGCAGTAGTAGCAGAGCTACAACCAGATGTATTAGCAGTCTCACAGCCATTAGTATCAACAATGGCCCAGGCAGCAAGGCCGTTTAAGAATAGTACCTCATGAGGAGGAAGAATTCCCTATAAAGTTATAATGGGAAAATTTGCAGAAGCAAATATACCTACCTTTATGATATTTACTTTTTCAAAATTCTGGTAAAATTAATTCCGAATGTCTATCACTAAAAGTTTTAGCATTATCATTAAGACATGGGATTCAAATCCTGTCTTTGTTAATCAGGAATAACAATACTAATCTCAGTATAAATTGAGGTACCTACCTGATAATATTATAACTTCAATGAAAATTTCCTTCAAGTATTACATTCGAAATTGTAAAATATTGATACCTAGTTCGGTTAGATAGAATAGTTCCCCTTTTTATTATTAACTCATAGGTGAAAAGGAAGGAAAAATAGTTCATTATTAACATATAACTTACATCACCATTAGCGTTTTCTCTAAATTATGTTGTTGTAGATTTATTATGTTGTTGCTGATCAGCCCAAAACACAGTTTACAATTAATATAAAAATTACAACAATAATGTCCCTCCACTTAATCAATCGGAACCAAACTGCAGTGGAGAAGTAACAATAATATTTTCATGATAAATATATGTTTATCCTATTTTTCCAGTAAATAATAGGACGTTACTATTACTGTCCTAAAAACAAATTCAATAATTATTACACTAAAGAGATAGCTGCGTAAACAATGTTATGTGTGTTAATGTGTTGTGTGTACGTTGTTCTATCATCTGATTGGTGGGTGAAAGGTTGCATAAAGGAATAGGAAAAAAATCCACAACAAGTTTTATTTATTATTACCACATAAAAAATTATACTAAATGTTATTACCAAGCCCATATGGTCGATATTAGGTAATACACAATAACGTGGGCTCAGGTAATCTATTTTAATAAAAACAAAATCTTAATTATTCCGAAGATAATTATCACACAAGTACATAATGTAAATGCACTTCCCCTCTTTATACTTTCAGCCTCATTTAACAATATCTTATAATAAAGAGGAAAGTTTAGTTCAGTGGTTCTGAATATTTTAATGAAAAAGGTCATTTGAATAAATGTATCGAAATTCTTACTTGCACTTATATTTGTATTTTTTCTAATCAATTTGACATGTTGTCTTAGGATTCATTTAACTACTCAATGTCGACAACAATTGCCAACTTAGCACAGGATGTTACAATCAATCTTGTGTCTGGGTGCCCTCGTCATTACCCGTTCTTCTTTATGTATTTCTTCTTCTTTTATGTATGTAAACAAATAATGTGTAACTTTGATAATTATTGTAGCCCTTGGTGTGCCAATGAAAAATGAGTGTTATACTATATGATGAAGTCTCACAGTCCTTTCGACTATAACTATCGTTGTTGTTCAAGAGCTTCGGAAATGTGCTCTATGGTGAGGTCCCTGTGAGGCTCTTATAGCCAATCTTGATGTTGAGCTCCATCAGAAATTTGTTCTTGTGTAGTTATTTTGTTGTGAAATTGATAGTAATGTGAAATAGGTATTTAATGTACTTGCTCAACTTCAACTTTATTATTTAGAACTATGTATCTATTCTAGTACAGTATAGTATAACCATATATAACATACATAATATCGATTCCATTCTTGAGAACTGGTGAAACTTGTTTAGCGAACAGTTATTATTCTTATTGTTTTTTACATGATAATATCAAAACGTTTGGTGGAACGCCGCGCTGAGTTTATCAGGAGACGGCTGTGCCTCTGACTGCCTTTATTGGGATTAAAGTCATGGGCAGCTTAATTAGCTTTTGTGATAACAATGTATGTACTTTATTCATTAATGAATAATCATATTATTGGTACTCGTTTCAATTTAAATGTTTCATTCCCAACTAAACTTTGAACATCTACACTGTTAAAAACCTCTCGAACAAGGAGCGAGTATAATTATGAGATTAAACGAACTTACCTGTAAGTGAAGTTCTATCTCAATTATACGAAGCTCCTTGTTCGAGAGGACTCCCTCCCTTCAATTTTAATATCCCGCCCTAAAGCTTCCACAGGTGATGGAGTTGTCCATGAAACATGCTTTAAACATAATGACATTAGTTGACAGGTGCGCTCGGAAGCGGGAAACTAACTTTTTTTTTTTAGCTTTGGATATGAGCTTTGAAAATTGTGACGATGCTGGAGCATAAGACGTAGACTACACTGTTAAAAACCTCTCGAACAAGGAGCTTCGTATAATTGAGATAGAACTTCACTTACAGGTAAGTTCGTTTAATCTCATAATTAAAACACATAATAACGGGTTCTTACCGCGTTTAAAACAGGCATAATATGAGACTCCCGTTATTTCGACACTGTCGCAAGTGCCATGATCACGGGATGACTGATGAGATTGGAGTGGAGTAGGTAGATCCATAATTTTCTACGGGCAGACATATCTGTCTACCCTCTTTCTTTGCCGCTTGTTTATGTTTTTGATATCGGAATCACACACATCATGGCACTTGCAACAGTGTCGAAATATCGAGAGTCTCATATTCCTATTTTAAATGCGGTAAGAACCCGTTATAATGTATTTTAATTAAAAATGTTTATTTTCTTTTACAAAACCAAATCACACGAAATGTAAAAAAACATCATCCGAAACCGTAACCGAATCCGAAAATAAAGTTTCGGATAATAAACTACTGGTGGATTGGGGTCTCCATTTAAGCGACATAGCCCGTGTTTGGAGCCCCGCTCTTCCATTATAACAAATAAATTGTCTGTACACAAAACAGTATGGTACACCATGGTACCATGGTATGGTAGAACAATACCATCGGGATGACATAAAGGTGTGATCGAAATGTTATTCAGGGTGTCGATAAATGGTATGCCCGTTGATTAAGTAAGTTTAATTATTTAAGTTTATCGTATCTGCCTAACCTGACCAAAAACACATTAATTTGTTATTTTACTATAGCAAAACCATAATGTTTGATGCTACATATTTCAATTATTAAGACTTGGATTGCCATAAGAAAGTTAGTTGTAAAGTGTAATCGGGTATTAGTTGTACTTATACGGCATAGTGTTAATTTTTTATTGTGTTTTGAAATAATAACTTATTATTAATTTAATGAATTATATCGGAAGTCTGGTAGTGTCAGAGATCAATGTTGAATAAACCTAATAGTTATGAATGTATTCTTTTTCTTTAATGTCCTGAATAATGGCTATGTAAAACTTGGTTAACAAAGTACTTAAGAGAAAATAAAAAATGATTCTGGAAAAATATTTGCCGCTAGATTTCCGTACCTCATAACTTTTTACTAATAACTCTTAAACACCTTCACCAAATCGCACTGGAGCAGCGTATATAGTGTATGCTCCATACTCCCTTCAGTTGACTGAAGCAGGCCTGTACCTAGCGAATGGCATTAGGCTGTTTATGTTTATAGAAATAGAAATTGTTTATTTATGAAAGGACGCCACACACAAAGGCAAAGACAATAACATCACTTAAAAAAAATTACATAACAATTACAAAAGCATAGGAGGATATTCATTACAATGATCATAAGGTGGTGGTGGACGTCCTGAGATAAAAGGGCCTCACTCAGCACAAGTCGCGGCGTGAACCACGATTATTATGTGGACCCTGTTGGGTGAGGCACGAACGTGTGTGCGTCAAGCTAGCGGCCTCAAAAAAAAAATGGGCACGAAAAAATAATTTGACCATACCAAAAAATAGTACTCTTATTGAAAAAAATAGTACCTGTTGTAAAAAAATTAGTACCATCACGGTTCTGGATTTATAGCCATGTTTTATTGCACTTGCTAGCTTGACGGTGAGCGAAATTTGGCGAGAGTTAACGACAAGGTCTTTTGCTTTGATTTAAACGCCAAAAAATAGTACCGAAATAGTACTCACCCCCTGCAAAATACCGAAAGTAGTACTTCAACGGTTCCAAAGTTATAAAGGCAGTTCTTTGATCCCGCTAGCTTGACGTTTTGAAAATACCTATTATCTGGGGAATGCTTGCATACTTCAGTTTGTAACTAATGTCAATAAACTCGTATGAAATAGTACTCCCTACCATCATAATTTGGACCTGATTCTCTTTGTAGAAATATATCAAAAAGTCATTATTAATTAGTCATTATTAACAAAAATTAGTACCATCATGGTTCTGGATTGATAGCCATGTTTTATTGCACTTGCTACCTTGACGGTAAGCGAAATTTGGCGAGAGTTAACGACAAGGTCTAGCTTGACGCACTACACAATATTATAAGAGAATTGTTTATAACATATCGCCATCTATACGTTCAAAAAAGTACTCTATGAAGTTGAGAATGTGCTGAAGAAAATATAAAACAGCGCCATCTATTCGTGCAAAACAGAACTCTTTGGACTTGAGAATATTATGCTGTTGAGTGGGCACTCTCCGCAGAGCTGACTTATTATAAATACATAGATGGCGCTGTATACATTTAGTTGTTCTACCCCTCCACAGATGTCGCTAGTAGGATAATAACGTACAACTGTTACTTTTCCATTGAAAGACTATTTTACAAAAAATAACATAACTCGCTCCTCGAGTCCCTTTGAACCACAATGACTTACAGTCACTTCTGAATTCTGATACGACGGATATGAGGAACCCTATGGGTGATCAATCAGCTCAATTGTATTGCTCAAAATTACTCAATTGTATACTTAAAAATATTTTACGTTTATTTTTTCTAAAGAACGTCTAGGGCCCTGTGCCGAGGTTTTTCTTGCAGCTTCTTTTCCCCGGCTATACAGGTTGTGAGAACCTGCAGTAGTTTTAGGCGGATGAGACGTTCGTTATGTAAAAATTGACGATTCAAAGTGTAACTATGTTACCTACTGAATAAAGATATTTTTGAATTATTTGAATTTGAATGCCTTAATTTATGGTCTACATTGTTAGAGGCCACAATCCTCTTGTCGATTTTTACCACATGCTCGGAGATAAGCAGTCATTTTCTTATCCACCGAAAAGGAAAGGGACGGATGATTGACAACTGTTAATTTTAAAATGAATGAGTAAATAGTCCGGGCGAATCAAATAGGTATCTCGCTGGTATACAAATCGTTTGACGTGTGCTGTCAAGTTAATTCTGTCGAGTTATTGGCCAATGTAAAATTTTTAGAGGATTGTTTGAGATTTGTGCCTAAAATTGACGTGTGGTGTGTTCCATAAATTTTATGGCTGTCGATGTCCCTTTCCTTTTCGGCGGATATGAAAATGACAGGTAAGTACCTATAATTCAAAATAAAATTAGATGGTGTATACTGGAATCAGGGGTTTAGAAAGCCACATCGAAGCAATTCATCTAAGAAAAGCAATATAGAAATTTAATATTTGCGCATATAAAATTAAGTGCGTAAGTAAATGTCAAATAGCAATATTGCTTTTTTAGATGAATTGTTTCGATGTGGCATTTACCCCCAGCACACTGTAAGTACAATTAGTATTTTATGTACTTACTTAAATCTTTAGATACAATAAATAACAAAAAAGTAAACAATATGCCTGGGAGCTTTATCCAATTGTTACAGTAATTATGTATGGTATTTAGCTCTGTTATAATGGTGTGTTAAATGTTAACAATGGCGGATGGCGGGCGTCTTCAAACAAACTCGGCGGGTGGTATCGCTAGGGATGGGACAATATAGTTACGGTCACGAGTACTGATATGTATATACTTTGAAACCATGTCACATTAACTTTTCTGACACATTAAACCGAAAGTCTCATTAAATGTCAAATATGATAGTGCGACAGGGTGGCTATATGATATTGCTCATGACTGTACGATAAGCTGCAAAAGTCCAAACAGTTTCTTGCAAAGTAATACATTGTGTTGCACTTAAGACCTCCTGGTTACATGTCGTTTCTGTAATAGACCAAAACACCTACAAAAACATGAATTTTATAATTATGACAACTAATGGTTCATAATTTCACCACTGTTTACAAATAATTCGCTGGACTAATTATGCGTGGTCACAACTTTTGCAACGTGGTCAGTGACTGAACTTTTGCTCTGTGATTGTACATAAAAAATCAAAACATCCCGGAAGTATTAAACAGGTATGTACCTTCGAGTTTCAAGAATAAATAACAAACATTATAGAAGGAAAAATTGAAGGGAAGAGAGGAAGGGTTAGACCTAGGATAACATTTATGAAACAAATAAAAGAGAAGGTGCAGGTCGTGTCGTATCGGGAGGTGAAGGTTTTGGCGGGAAGAATGGCGATTTACTCCACCGACAAGAGCACAGCTCTTAAATAGAGAGAGAGAGAATCTAGAAATAGTCGCCAGTATTGATGATCAATAAACATTATTTTTCTGGTCTTGCTTTTTAAACAGGGTGTTAGTGACATCGTAACGAAAACTTTGAGGGATGATTCAGACCATGATTCCGAGTTAAAATCAAGTGGAATATTCCGTCGCAAAAGTATGGAACAGAAAATAATTTAAACATTCAAAAATTTTCATGAATTTTCCGACTGGAAATTCCACTTGATATTAACTCAGAATCGGGGTCTGAATCATCCCCGTTAGTATTCGTTACGATGTCACTGACACCATCCGAGAGATACAGATCTCCATAATATATCTATTATTCAATATATCCCATCACTATTTTTAACAAGCAAGCGCTCTAAAAATTTAGAACAATCCACCCCACATTCAGTTAAACTTTAACTTTAAAACTTAGGGTTATTTACAAAATGCGCCCAACAAAGGGCCCTTGTATCCAATGAGGCGACTCGCTACTACACCATTGTGTTGTGACAAAAAATAAAAACATTTTTATTACAAATCCGATCACGCCGATTCGTTTTGGCGGGATCTTTTAAAAAGATCCAGATTTTGCACAACATATCAAAAAAGATAATAGCTTTGCGGCGTCGTGTTTAGTTTCGTTGCAAACATAATGCTATGTTTATGCTTTTATACCGAAATGAAGGCACACAATACGCTTATGCCAATTGGGGTAGTCAGAAGTACATCCATCGCAAGATGAACTAAGACAAAATATCACCATTGATACGAAGTCCTGAGATGGATATGATGAACCCTATGGTGAAAAGCATCAGTATAACCCGTAAAAAATGTCACATCACAAATGTCAATTCCTCTGTCGGTCTTTCTATCAACAGTGGCTACAAGCTGTCTTTTGGATCACTAGGGATCACTGGCGTGAATTTATAAATCTTATATTAGTATTTTTATTACCTATCTTTAAACTTGAGTGTATTACACACGCCTAAATAAATACCACAAAAACAGTCATAAGGCCGTAAATGACTGTTATTCGCCCCAAATATTCGGGCTTATCGGCTTAAGCTGTCGACAATAAAACTGCTTGAAATCTTAAGTAGCTTGATCGTATTAAAACCACACTTGAGTGAACTGTGTATGGCTGTATGGGATTTTAACAATACCATTTCTACAATACACTGGGTTGCGTAAAATGAAGAATGAGAGTGTTAATAATAGTGTTTCCGAAAAGCGATGTAGGTGGGAATAATAATATAATTATTATGATAGATACAGACAACTCACGCCCGTAATCCGGATAGGAGGAGACAGAGCCCTAAAGTGAGGTCACATCATCACTAATGAGCCATGTCAGGGGCCTTTGGCGGCTCAATAGTAACCCTGACACCAGGGTTGATGAGGTTGGTATTCCACCTCACAACCCACACGATAAGAAGAAGATAAGAAAAGAAAAGAAAAGATAAGATATTTATTGCACACAGATCATCACTAATTCTTTTTTTAGATCATCACTAATTTAAGAGCCACGCTCTTGTCGGTGTAGCATCCTCCATTCTTGTCTATCAAAGACCAATTTCTTCAGTTCCTTATATGACACGACGTTCGCCTTCTCTTTAATCGGTTCCATTTAAGCTCTTCTTGGTCTTCCCCTTCCTCTCTTTCCTTCCAGCTTCCCTTCTATGATGTTTTTAATAAATTTGTCGTGTCTTATTAAGTGTCCAATCATCTTGCCTTTTTTCCCTTACTCTTACTAGCACTTCCTCATTAGTAACTCTTTCAGTCCGACTTATTCTTTCCATGCTCCTCCAGCACCACATTTTAAAGGCCTCGAGTCTCTCTCTGTCTTTCTGAGTCAGCGTCCACGTTTCACTTCTGTAGAGGGCTATACTATACTGTATATAATACTATATATAAAGCGGGGTAGGCAGTGTATAATGTTTACACTCAATCCTTGTAAGCTGTGTTTAAGTCCGATGTAATAGACGGCAAGATAGTTAGAGTGTATAAGCAAAGATAAGTAAGTATAAAGCAAAATGTGTCACAATCGTTGAAGGTGAGTAAGTAGATATTATTGGTCTCTGCCTGCCTACCCCTATGAGGATACAGGCGTGATGCTTTGTTATGTTTCAGGGCTCCTATATCGTACAGACCTGGCGTGTTCGCGGTTTTCCCTAAATTCTGCGCTTGTCACCATCGGCAAATTCGGGAGCTGATTCTCTCAAACATTATTCTCTCAGACGACATCCTGAGCCGAGGTTCGCGCCCACCTGGGCGCCCTTGGGCTTGTCTTAAATTGTATACCGGGCGAGAGCCCTCAGCGCTTCACCGGTCCAGTAACTATTGCCATCTGCGGCAAATCTACAACTCAAGGCAAAATAAACTACATATTTTTTCTTCCATTGCATAATTCTATGCACTTAAATATTAAAAGCAAAATATATCAATAAGATTATAGCTATTGTGGTAGGATTAGTGGGACAACGCGATTCCTATAACACTTTAGACCTTTTAATGCTTTTATTACCAACTTCGGCACTCTAAGAATGGTATTGTATGGTTTTTTCGCTTATAGTGGCGGGATGGTGACTATTACAATGGTCAAATGTGGTATGATGGTAGCCGCCAAAAGATATCGAGCTCTTGTGGCTTTATTGAAGGAAGTTTAACAAGTTATTATGCGTTAAGTACGCACTTAAACTTTTAGATCTTTGAGGAACGCCGATGAATGAATTTGTAAAGAAAAGTGAATTTTGTTGTGGCGAAATATAGTTGTTGTATACAGAAGTTTAGACATAAAGTAAGGACGATTCTTGCATAATATCATACATTCCTGTATTATATAATTTGATGCCTATTTTCCTTTGGGGTAGACAGGTAGACGCCACCGAATTTCACTTACCTATTACTGTTCCTGGTATACAACTTTCGCTTCTTACACTCATCGAAATAATAATAATGATAAAACACTTTATTGCACACAAATTCACAAAATATTTACAGGATAAACTTATTCTAAGGTGGGCAAAGGCGGCCTTATCGCTAAGAGGGATCTCTTCCAGACAACCTCCGAAAAACCCGAAATCTTCGGGGCGAAAATAACGGATCCGTTATTTTCGGATAGGTAACCTGGTGGAAGAATATGAAATATATATCTGCCAGAAAACAGTATAAAACGTATTATATGTATGCACATAACAGCAATAAAAGTATAAAACTGCAAATAGTTAAAATAATACTTTTTCATCGCAATTATTGTCATTTGTATACCAAATGAAAATAATTAAAAAAAAACACAATTACCTAAATAAAACATTAATTTTTCGACGGAAAATGAGGGACTTTCCATGCTGCGTTCCCCAAAAACTATATATGTAGATGAATGGCGTTGTACACATTTAACGTGATAACTACCTATTTTTTCATGAAACGGGTACATAATAATAATAATAATAAAAGTTCTTTATTTACAGGCATGTAAACCCATTATTACAAAAATATTTGTAGAAAAAGGGTAAAGATAACAATAATAATATTAATATTAATAAGTTTGGGACTCCATAGGCCCGAGATACTTAAAACAACATACATTAATAATAACAAATTCAATGGACGTCCATACAAAAATAAAATAAAATAAAATTGCAATTACATCCAAGTCTTAAAAGTAACAGTCACGGTGCACGGAAATCCAATGGATTAGGATGGGACTGTCCAGGCACTCACACAGGGTACAAAGAATCCCGTTACTGGACGCACGAAGACGACTCCAAAAGGCTGCAATGCGACATAGTTTTCCGTGGCTTATCAAGCAGCATTTGGATCAGATATGGTATTGAATTATGTTGCTACCTAAGTATATTGCTTCTCTTTATTTTGATCAAAATAAATAGAAGATGTGTTGTGCTTTAGTATAGTAACAAGAGTCATCATTTAACAAAAACAAAGATAAAAGATGCACATGTCTGTTTTTCATGAAATTAGAAGACTAAACGAAGGCAACTCTGCACGGCGCCTATACCGAAGAAGAGTCTTCCGACAAGTTTTAGTTCTGCTGTGCTAGGTGTAGCGGTAGTTACCTACGTATGTGTGTGTGTGTGGGGATTTATTTTAAGAAGATTTAAGTATTTGTGTTTGAGAGGACTCGAAGTAATGCAGCTCGAATGGCCACTGCGACCTAGCTAGATCTATTGTGACCAAATTCCTACATAATAATATGTAGAAAAAAATTTTACCTAAAGGTTGTAAGGGAAGTTTTTTAAATAACATAAGGGCGTAAGGTTTAGTCACTTTCTTATTATGCTAGTTATTAAAGTAATTCTTTTTTTTTAATTGGAAGACAAGAAAATTCTAAGAATTTTGGTATTTAACATCTTTCAATACGTTTAGAATTACAAAAGTTATGAGACTTTAAGTATCAAGAAATTATTTTTGTTTCTCCTGAAAACCTGTCATTTGTCCTTTACGTCAATTGAAATTTCCAGCGACGATATGTATATACACTTCTCATCAAAAAAATCGAAACACTTCCGTTTTCATTGTTTCTGTCCGAATTTAACACAAAAAAGAATTCATACGATGAAAAAAAATACATAAATGTATAGCTGGCAGTTTGGCCATTACAGTAATAAGCGAAAATTCTAAATTCAAAATTAGAATTTCATTTGTTTATCTTATAAACGAAATGAATCACTGTTTTGAGACACATGTGTGTTTAGGGTTGGAGTACATTTAGCGTTTAAAAACTAAAAATTGGCGCCTATCCTTAAACTTTTTGTTTTTTATTTCAATACTGTGACTTTGGGACGTCTGAAAAAAGGTTTTTTTTCTAAAACGTATGGATACTTCGCCCACAGAAGCCGCCCAAGTTGTGGCATTGCTGGATTCTGGCCTTAGTCAGCGTGTTGTGGCTGCAAGACTGCATCTAAGCCTGTCATCTGTTCATAGAGTCTATAAACGTTATCGGGAGACTGGTTTGTTCACGCGCCGTTCAGGATCTGGCAGGAATCGGGTCACTTCTGAGCGAGATGATCGATTTATTGTAACAACTTCTTTAAGAACGCCTTAACGCTTTTCAACTGCAGCAGCGGCTTCGTGTTGTACGAAGGGTGGCTGTAAGTGACTCTACAATTAGAAGAAGGTTGAAGGATCGTGGACTGGTACCGCATAAGCCAGCAAATGGGCCGAAATTAACTGCAGACCATCGAAGAGCGCGCCTTAACTTTGCACGTGAGCACCTAAATTGGTCATACCTACAGTGGAGCAAAGTTCTCTTTTCTGATGAGTGTAAAATTATGCTGTATGGTAACGACGGAAGGAACAAGGTCTACAGAAGAGACGGAGAACGCTATGCACAATGCTACATTGAAGAAAAGGTCAGCTATGGTAGCGGTTCGTGGACGGTTTGGGGAGGAATCAGCGCCGACGGTAAGACAGAGCTTGCTTTCGTGTCTGGGCCACGTCTGCCTGCACTAAACTGTCATCGGTACGTCGAAGAGTGTCTCGAGCCTCATGTGATGCCCTATGCACATTTTATTGACAACGGCTTCATATTCATGCACGACAATGCTAGGGCTCACACCGCGGGCGTCGTACGAGATTATCTTAACGAAGTCGATATCTCTATTATGGAATGGCCAGCAAGAAGCCCGGACATGAATCCCATTGAACATCTGTGGGATGAATTAAAGAGACGAATTCGAGCAAGAGATCCTGCCCCAGAAACACTTAGCCAGCTGCAAGATGCAATCCAAGAGGAATGGGACAATATACCACAGCATGTGATCGTGACTCTCATCCGATCGATGAAGAACCGTATGGAAGCAGTAATTTAAGCTCGGGGAGGGAATACAAGTTATTAAATAAACGTTTTTTAGCTTTTTTTTTCATTTACGTGTGTTGTTTTATCCATTTCCTTTATACTCCATACGGAATAAAAATGACTCATTTAACAAAATACGAAACCTATGAAAAATTTATTTAAATTTAGAACATTAACATTAAGATTTGATAAGCTCATATTACTCACTATTAAACGACATTTAACATTTATTCCTAAATGTACATATTTTTCTGATAATCCTGACAAAACGTAAACTTGCAAGGTGTTTCGATTTTTTTGATGAGAAGTGTATTTAAAACTTCTCCTCTAGACCAATCCGTTCGATTAGATCGAGCGTCTTTTTGGGAGGGTTCCATTATCTGGATCCCCAGTGCTCGGCTTCTACTGTGTATGAGACCTTCACAGCTGCACAGCAGGTGTAGTGGCGTCTCATCCTCCTTTAAACAGAATCTGCATAAAGGGGGCTTGGTCAGCTCCATTCTATGTAGGTGCTTGTTGAGTCTGCAATGCCCCGTGAGGGCCCTTATTAAGATCCTTACCCGCCCCCTATAAAGACCTCTGATGAAAATTTGTGCGAAAAAGGTCTAATCAGTTGCTTTGAGTGATTCAGGCCAACTGAATTGGACCTTAATTCTTTGGATGTGTGTGTGGATACTTATATAATAATACAAAACCCGTTATTTCCAAGATATAATGATAGTACAAAGATTGTCACTCAAGACTCACCCCTTGAAGACGTTACGAAGAAATACCGACATATAGCATAAATAGCGCAAAATGGCGTCTGCAGGAACGCCGACACGGGGCGGCTTTTATTATATTTACCGGTTCGTGTAAAATATGTATGGGATGATGTGACAGGCGACTTCATACCTCAGCGAGGAAGCGTGGAGACGGATTTTCTACTAATAATTCGAACGTGGAAGCATTTTCTCTAAACATTTCATATGTTGTTTCTTTATTGCTGATTCGAATTGAAAAGAATAGCTCTTCAAATGAGTAAACTGGTCTACTACAAAGCACCTCAACCTATTAAGGGTCAAATAATTTTGAAGGCGAAGGCACATAGCGAGGAGAACCGATGGCCGCTGGGGCGGAAAGGTTCTAGAATGGCGACCACGTGTCGGACGACGCTCAGTGGGTAGGCCCGCTACAAGGTGGACCGACGATCTGGTGAAGGTCACGCAGGACCGATCGTCGTGGAGATCCTTGGGGGTGGCCTATACTCAGCAGTGGGCGTCGTACGGCTGATGATGATGAGTTTTAAAGGAAACTTTAAATAAATTGGTTAATGGAACATCACTTGAAGAGTTTTTGGGCTTTAAATCATAACATTGTACCACATTTCTGACGAATAAAATGAATGATTCCTGGCAGTGATTCTCTGGAAGAAATCGCTTCAAAGCCGCCCCTTTGTACTGAAAGAGAGGGAGTGTGAGAAAGAGAAGATGCATGGTGATTGGTGAGTTGTCTTGAGACAGCTTCTTCTATCAAATGCGTGTACTAAGGAAACGTGTAGGTATGAAAAATGAAAATGGAAAAGTTATTTATTTCAACAAAAAGGTACAGTCATTGTCAAGTCTAGCGGCCTTCTGTTAAGTGAACAACACCTGTGTTAGAAGACCCCGCTTTTCCATATCGAATACTAATGGTACCAATACAAAAGC
This sequence comes from Pectinophora gossypiella, assembly GCF_024362695.1. NCBI lineage: Eukaryota > Metazoa > Arthropoda > Insecta > Lepidoptera > Gelechiidae > Pectinophora > Pectinophora gossypiella. The sequence goes on from NC_065425.1 coordinate 9,393,033, forward strand.
TTTAAAGAAATAAGTAGATATTGGTGCTAATTCCTGTAAACACCATCTAATTTTATTTTAAGTTATATTTGCCATTTTCTTATCCGCCGAAAAGGAAAGGGACGGGTAATCGACAAGCATAAAAATGGAACACACGTCAATTTTAAGCACAAATCTAAAACAACAGTCTAAAAATTTTACATTGGCCAATAACCCGACAGAATTATGTTGACAGCACACGTCAAACGGTTTGCGTATGCAGCGCTGGTATCAGCGAGATACCTTTTTGATTCGCCCGGGTTATTCATTCATTTACTCATTCTTCCTAAAATTAAGAGCTGTCAATCATCCGTCCCTCTCATTTCGGCGGATAAGAAAATGACAGGTATAACTTAAAGTAAAATTAGGAGGTGTCTGCATGAATCGGGGCCATTATACTTATGAAGAAAAACTTATGATAAATGTATTTTTTTTTAACTTAGCCTAGAGTGTTCAATTGTGAGTGGTAGTGTCAAGTAGGTATAGGTTGTAATAGGTAAAACGAAAATTGTCTATAACAAAATCGTTCTCCGTACTAACCCAGCCTGCCGGTACCTACAGTGATACATCCCGTCTCCCCACTCGATCCCTCAAAACTTCCGCCCCTAAGAAATCCGCTAAGTAGCGCCCCTCACTCACATATACCTTCTCGACGCTTTGGTTTGTTTGTCCAAATATTTCTGCTACACATACCTACCTACGTATCAGTATTTATACTCCGGGAAATATAGCTTGGTTAATTTGACAGCTCAGTACAAGCATGCTGATACTAGCATTTTCCTAACGGGCGGGACTTTATTATGCACGTAAAGGCATAATTTCCTAAACCATAAGAAAATAAGGCTGATGTGTCCGGACGAATTTGCATCATCCAATTATTCCCTGATACCTACAATTTGGGGATTTTCAAGGCAAGAGCGAATAGGCACTATTTGAGTCTGCGTGTCTTATACCAAGGTAAATCGTGGGTAAACGCACTCAAAATCTTTGATCTTCTCTTCTATCGTGTGGGTTGTGAGGTGAATTACCAACCTTATCAACCCTGGTGTCAGGGTTACTATTAAGCCGCCAAAGGCCCCTGACATGACTCATATAACGACTACGTACGTACGTAAAATCTTTGATAAAAAGAATATTAACATACTGCGGAAAGAGTTTACCTAACTCCTATTTTTTGTGCCGGGTGAGCGTTCCCCATTTGTCCGGTCAAGTAGTGAATGATATCTGTATCTGAGCCAAAGTTACAATAGGTATGTCACGGCCAAAAAGGAGTTTTTAACGTCAATGCTTTCTAATATAGCGAGCCACAGTGACACTTCCATTGGTCTGGAATTCACCATTTTACACAGCCAACCCAAGCGTACCCAAACCTCGAAGCTAGTCTCGTCATAACAGACAAATCCAATTTTGTAATAGAAGCATTATGATCAATACACATATGATATTCCGGCCTTTGATCCACTCCAATTTTCCTGTTCGATGCTCTTTCGCATAAATGATGGGTTTTGACGCCCTTTCTGAAGAAAAAATAGATTACCTATTTCTTTTGTTGAGATTGTGTTGTATTTATTACATAAGTAAAGAGGGTATGGTTAAAATGTACGTATTATTGATATAATTTTTCAATATATTTTTTAATTGCTATAGGATCGCGTTTGACCGCAGCCTTGCTTACTTCTATGTGACGATGTGGCTTGGCTCCGTCCATTATATTAAGGATTGCGGATGTTATTTCATGTATCTATGGAGGTACGTACAGTCATGAGCAATATAATGTACCCACTTTAGGACTCTGTCGCACTAACATTTTTGACATTTAGTGAGACTTACAGTTCAATTTGTCAAAAAAGTTAATGTGACATGGTACCTCGTTAATGCTCGTGACCGTACTAAAGGGAGGTACCTTTCTAATCTATTTCCATCGCTGCATCAACACAATCTTGCACATAATACGCATTCTTCTTTAAAACGTATATGCTACCACTTAATAAAAAGCTTCGTATTTCTGCAGTTACAACTATCCATAGTTTTAGATTACAATTGTAAAGAAGAGATAAACAGATTACAAACAACCACCATGTTTGGCTAAATTCTCAGAAAATGTGACGCAAAGGACACTTTCGCGCCAAAAGGTTTTTTCTTAAAGTTGACTGGGCACGTTCGAAAACATACTGCCGCGTCGGTGCACTTGCACAAAACTAGGCTGAGCGGCGCGATTACTGTGAGTGATTGTCACAAGTTTTTCTTTTTAGGGGTCCCGTGTTGTAGTGCTTTTGGAACGCACTAAAACTTGCCCGATTGGCAGTAGCTAGGTTAGATTTCTTAATTAAAAAAATATAATATACTTACCTACAAATTAAGTTTCAATGTAACGATTTTCTGATTTGACAGGTACCTACATGGCAGCTTTTGCGTAGAGAATACTAAAATAAATAATCTTGTCGTAGTCAGTGAATTGACAATTACTTACCTACTTTTTATGTATCTATTTAAAAAATAATAATTATCATTAAGCAAACAATATTAAGTAATTGTCAACTTATTCATTAGATTATTTCTTGAGGATACATAAATTGAACCATACAGATAGCGTGTAAGGAGGTAGGTTGGAATGTCTAAAACTGGTTCTATTTTTTCGAAATGAAAGATGACATTCGTTTTAGTAAGTTTTCAGATCACAATAGGTATTAGTAGGTACTTATGATACGGAATAACAAATACATTATTTGTATAATACCTACGGAACTTTGTAAGCACGTTTTAAACCCCCGTCTTAGCCAAGTGTCTCACCGAAATTGCGAATATAGAATAGACAAATAGATTCTTCGTTATCGGATGAAGATCGGTGTTGCCATAGACACTCTCGGTGCCATTATTATGGTAACACTAGACCCGTGTTTATTTTGAAAGTGTTTTTGTGGGAATTAGCCGAATTCCACTGGAATTGGGGACAATCGGATATAAAGACGTAGCTACTTACTTAATATTTTTTTTGGGATTAACGTCTTTATGTTGAAAGTAAAAGTGTGCTTTAAGGTTTTTTTTATTTGATCGTGATGTTTAGTGAAGTGTTTAGTTTGTGACAACTACGTAGATGTCATTTTTTCATTGCGATGTGATTTTTATTATTACTTTTTGTGTAACTCACACCGACCGGTGGACCGACGATCTGGTGAAGGTCGCGGGAAGCCGCTGGATGCGGGCAGCGCAGGACCGATCGTCGTGGAGATCCTTGGGGGAGGCCTATGCCCAGCAGTGGGCGTCGTACGGCTGATGATGATGATGATGGTGTAACTCAATTTGACAGAACTAAAAGTAATTTGTAAAAAGTACTTAGTTTTAATACTTTAAGTAATTTGTATTATATTATGTTATGTTATACATTTATATTTATAATAATATCATTATTAAAATTATAATTATTGGGTTTACCTTTAATAAAAACATTTCATTATTTATTATTTTTATTAAAACTATGTCTATCTCTTTCTTGCACTTATTGCAAGTGAAGGACGGTACTAGTTTAAGGGCTGTCAACCAATCTCCTTACACACTGTCTATAATGGTCAGAAGAAATTGGTTAGTTTCCTAGGTCAAACATAAATTATGAAATTCTGATTACTAAATAAAGACACATCCAAAGGTGTCAAAAAAGTTTTTTTCATACTGTTTAACTTATTTAAGTTTTTTTTTATAAAGAATGTAATAATAAGTGCGACATTTTGTCACGTTTCTCTATGAAGTCACAGGTGGCTTTTTCATACAAATTCCATAGTAATTTCGTGTTTTAACGTTTAGTAAAAAGTAACTGATTTGACTAGTTAGAAACTAGCCTATTATCATAATACAGTGTGTCCGTAAAGCCCGCTGTTATGCCTTTCTGTGTCTGTTGTCCTTATCTGTGTATCTTGTGTCCATTGTGTTCAATTTATCTTACCTTAAGAATAAAGAATACCTAGGTATATTACCCTAAACCTATACCTACAACTTCTTCCACCCTAAGGTTGCCTGGCAGAAATTGCTATTTAGCAATAAGGCCGCCTATTGTGCTTATTTTTATTCGTATGTTTATGTTCTTTGTATATGTCGTTGTGCAATAAAGTATTATTGATTGATTGATTATATCTTATAAAAGAGTGTACTTTGTTTATTGTCAGTTTCAATCTTTTTAATTGAAAGATCTTTTTCCTTTTTAATTATAATTCAATAAATAAAAAAAATAAAAAAAATGTAAAAAAAGTAAAATAAAAAAAAAACAAATAAAAAAACGTAAACTTTTTTGTAAATTGTTTAATTTTTAAATTGTATTCAATAAACGTATTCAATAAACGGTTTACTGTTCATACATTATTTTTAAGTACCTACCTTATTACTTAGGTACTTATATTCACCATACAGTAGTGGTTACAAGTTTTCTGATTATTATTTTAATACAATAAAAAACAACTTTTATCTTTACTTTTCAGTAACCTATCCAACTCACCTCATTAATAAAAAAAAAACATAATTTACCAATAAAAAATCCCGGAATAAATCTAAAGTAACAATCGAGTACGTACGTGAGTGTCGAGTGCCGTCACGTGCCGCCCATTAGTCGTAATATGGTTTGATTAAATATAACCGGTACCCGATCCGTGTGAATACGCCCTAATGTTTGGCGTTTGGCTTTGGAAGATTTAGACATGGATAAAATTAAAAAATAAATAAACAAGTAATTAAGTACATCACTAGTCATTATTAACTCTTTCATTCCAACTTATTCTAATGAGGAAGTGCTAATAAAAGTAAGAGAAAAAAAGCAAATATTGAGAGTTATTGAGGACAGAAGAGGCAAGATGATTGAAAACCTAATGAGACACGAAGAATTTATTAAAAAACATCACAGAAGGGAAGCTACAAGGAAAGAGAGGAAGGGGAAGACCAAGAAGAGCTTACGTGGAACAGATTAAAGAGAAAGCGAACGTCGTGTCTTATAAGGAAGTGAAGGAATTGGTCTTTGATAGACAAGAATGGAGAATGCTACACCGACAAGAGCGTGGCCCTTTTAGTGATGAAAAATTGAATGATATTATGGAATAGCCGGTTAGCTTCTTAAGCGGCGGTTCGAACCCCGGTACAGTCATGAGCAATATAATGTACCCACTTTAGGACTCTGTCGCACTAACGTATTTGACATTTAGTGAGACTTACAGTTCAATTCGTCAAAAAAGTTAATGTGACATGGTACCAAAGTGTATACATATTAATTCTCGTGACCGTACCAGACTTGCAACAACAAGTCATAAATTTACCTTAAGTGCAGTTTTCCCACACAGTTATCTCCACTATTACAAATGGCGATAAGGCTTACTACCTATCACATTCACTTAGTTCATCTTGCGATGGATGTGTATTCATTCCCTAAAGATCGGAAAGAAGAAACCTTAGAAAAACTAATTTTGAATCAAATCTGCCTTTTTCCAACTGATGGCTTTTACTTTTCGTAACTCATCCTTCAGACGACACCACGTTGTTCCACATTTTGTTCGAATTTATCACGATTTTTCTGTCTAAATTTAGGAACACTCAACAGCGCTGCCGCCTACATTTGAGCTTCTAATTTTATCGTCCATAGACTTCTTTTTTGTTTTGGTTTTCCCCTAAGGGTAAGGCAAAGGGAACTATGCCCATACAGATGGCTGTCTTACGTATTTTTTTCTTGATGATTAATGAAATGATGAAAGGTGATGATGATGAAACCTAAGCCCCCACCCTCGGAGCAGACTCCTACTCCGAACCCCAAACGAATTAACTCAAAAGTCCGCATAAACTTTCGAGTTATGAAGCGGCTTCCTGGCACGAAGCGAAAATAGGCAGATACACTTTGTTTATTGAATACTCCCATATAATAACACTCGCGAATGTCTTCCGACTAACTTAATGCGATCATTAACCACAAAACACCACTTCGTATTAATTATTTAGATTATTCAATGAAGAAAGCAACTGTCCCGTTCCCGTTTCCCGCCAAAAAGCCCATTTTACAATAGCTCAATGCTTTTTTTTTCTTTTGCCCATTTGGGGGTCAGGCTAAGATCATAAGACCATGCTGCCTAGTCTTCAGTAAATAGCTCAATGCGCGGTAAGGATTAGATCTGTCAAAATACGTCAGCTAGTATTGTCAGCAGCGTAGTGATATACTCGTACATCACTCGTCGAGACTACGCTGATTGATTCTTTAATATCTAACTTTATTATTTAATTACTTCATGTCGTCCAAACCGTATGCGGCGACGGCGACTCCTAAATATCTACCCCGAGTCGTTGTTGTGGTGGGCTCTGATCCGGCTGGCGAAACCGGACTTGGACTTGAAGATCCGGTCACACGGCACACATTAAAGCTGGCCTGACGAATTGAGTGTGTAGTTATAGGAGGGTTTCGGTCAAGTCTTCCGTATTTGGCGCTATGCGTCGAGATCTTGTAAACGCTTCTCTTCAAATAAATTCACGCTCTTGTGAACGGTGCGGCGCCATTCCGGTCTAAGACTAGCACAATCCTCCCAACTTTATTAGATAGTCATGAAGCCTATGAAATGTGTATGCTCTACGGCTCATCATCATCATCATCATCAGCCCATTAACGTCCCCACTGCTGGGGCACGGGCCTTCCCTATGGATGGATAGGCAGATCGGGCCTTAAACCATTACGCGGGCCCAGTGCGGATTGATGGTTATTAACGACTGCTCATGCAGCCGGGACTAACGGCGATTAACGTGCCTTCCAAAGCACGGAGGAGCTCGAGATGAAAACATTTCCTATGACCGGCCTTTGCGAAAGTTGCTTAACTTCAACAATCGCAGACCGAGCACGTTTACCGCTGCGCCACCGAGCTCTTCACTGCTCTACGCCTCGTACCCTTCTTTAATCTACTATAAGTACACCTCCCCACGGTCCCGCCGCGTGCCACACAGTTCCCGCACTCGTGTGTCCGCAGCTTTTGATCTTGAGAGCCCATTACACTCGTTAGTTAAAATTTTACTTAAACAAATTAATTTAATAGCGAAGAATATTTAGAGGGGTATAGCTAAAGGCCTGGATGCACCGAGGGCGTACGGGCCGAGAATATTTTGTAACTAACGGAGGACACCTGTGCCTCCTCTCTTTCACGCCATCCTTTCCGGTCCTGTGCTGTCATCCATTGCTTTCCGGCGTACCTCACTATGTCATCCGACCACCGGGCTGGTGGTCTGCCTCGATATCGCATAACATCCATTGGCCACCATTCAGTAATATGTATGTATTTAATTATCCCTAAACTGAATAAATTTTATAAAGAACAGTAGTAAAAAAACGCGTAAATGGTATTTTGTTTTAGACAATACTGCTCACAAATTGATCGACGTATCATGCAGTCAAAATAATCGGGGGAGTAAGTATTGTACTTATGCCGGAGGGCGTGGTATTATTGACAGGAACATTGTGTTATTGTATTGTATTCGTCGGGATTTCAAGGGTTATTGTGCTAAATGTATTCATTTAGCCAAGTTGTAGTGGAAAATGGGTTTTTGTTAATGAATTCGTTCTCACGGTAAAAAAGATTGGGTTTTAAATCGTACTTACGCAATTTCTGATACTTTTCTGGGCAATATCATTTCTTCCAGCCTATTTCACACCAGGGTAAGCAGAGACTATGGAGTTCCATTTGCATCGATCCCGACACACTTCTCTTGCTTCCTCCACATTCATCAATCGTGTCATACAAGCACGCCAGAGCACACTTTAAAACTTCAAGTTGTTATAATTATATTTTTTGTGACGTGACTTATTGTAGATTTGCCGCAGATGTTATAAATAAGAAATAAATAGCTAGGTACTAAATATAAAATAAATTAACTTTTTCAAGGCAAGTTTCCGAATGTTGGAAAAAAGAAGGTAATTGTTGCCTCTAAGGATTACCCCGATTCGCGGGTAAATTACCCCGAAGCCAATCTTCCTAAGCCGCCAGGGTGGAAAAGGCAGTTTCCAATTTAGTTGGTAATGTAAAAGCTTTATGGGTAAATCAGTCATTGTGGTCCTGTGGTACACCGGCTTGCTTCTCAATCAGGGAGTGTCGGTTCGAATCTCGGAACCGGACTTGCACCAATTATGCATTAGTTTATCTGAAGCGCAGTTTTCACTAACACAATTATGGCTCAACCATTATAGACGGCGATACGGCTCACCTATCACGTTTGTCTAACAAAAAGCTCGATGAGGTGTGTGTACTTAGTTCCTCTTGCGATAGATGTACCTCTGACTACCCCAGTTGGAATGTAGTCGTCAACTTTTGTATAAATCAGTGATTTTGTTTGTGTACAGGTCGATAGAGTCTTGTGGTACTGTAGTATATTGGCAGGACCATCATCATCATCTCCCTAGCATTATCTCATTTTCCACAGGGTCCGCTTACCAAACCTGAAGATTTGACAGGTCCAGTTTTTTACAGAAGCGACTGCCTGCCTGATTTTCCAACCCATGAAGGTTAGGTCACATACCTCCGAAAATGCATTTCCTGGGAATATAGGTTTCCTCACGATGTTTTCCTTCACCGCTGAGCACGTGATAATCATTTATGATCTAACATGAATTTGAAAACAAATTCATCACCCACCATTGTTTTAGGCCTGTGCTGGACTCGAACCTGCGACCTCATCAGCGTTCTACCAACTAAACCTGGGCTACCACGGCTTACCACCTTTTTTTTGACGTGACTTATTGTAGATTTGCCGCAGATGGCATTAACTACTTGGCCGGACAAATGGGGAGCGCTGAAGGCTCTCACCCGGTACAACATTTACGGCTTACCGACACCATCTCTTTATATTCTCCATTATAACAACTGTCAAAAAGGACTTTTTCATAAGATTTAGTTCCGATTGAGGGTATGTGAGATATTTATCGCTCTATAGAAGAGTAAACTTATTTAAACAGAACTTCCAGCTGTGCTTGAATATATTTTTAATGTATCTTAACTAGGTACGGTCTAAGATATTTATGTAGGAAAGAACCTCGAAATTCCTCCCATTTCGTCCTTCCAATTTACAAATTTATTACTTTTTTTATTTCCCAATGGTACCAATTTGATCACCTTGTTAACCGGCAAGAAGCGGTGCCCATAAACTAGTTTTATTATGACGATATATATTCCCGCGCATTTTGTAGGATTTCCGCGTGTCGCCATCTTGTGAAATTCTATTATCGTTCATAATGTTGGTAATACGGAAAAATGTTTACAGACGTGAAAATAGTAAAGCAGTGTTGGATTGAAATTTTACATTTGACTCCTGCAGGCCGATGAGCGAGACGCGAAAACCAAGAGTGTATTTATTAGTTATGAAAGTAAAGAAGATTTTCTCTCGTGTGACTTGTGAGAACAATGATCGACCTTCCCAACTCTGGAAAATTCCTCACCCCCTAGCGTTAACACGTTGCCAGTCCAGTGCCCCCAACGTGGGGGGCACCACAAAATAAAAATAAAAACTACGTTTTCGGGCTTGGACTTAGGAAACTGGAAATGCAACTTCTTATACGTTGTAGTTACATTATATTATAACATACGAATTCAACATTATCTAAGTTGGACTTACCGGGTCGAAAAAAAACTTTGTATGGGGACTGTGAACGTGTTAAGTACGCTTACCCAGTTGCGGCTCTAGGGCGGTGCGAGGTGTGCTACCGGGCGCCAAACCAAGGGTGGGGGGAGGGGTCAAAATCAACCAAGACTGGTTGACCCTGGCCACAAACTAAAACTTCATCGGGTTAGATTGCTGCCGCATAAAACTCATACCGGGTGGCCGTAAATTAATTAAAAAACCTTGGGACTCACACCACCGCTGCGTTTACTTAGTTTGAAGATTTCACTGGTCCTGTTTTTTTACAGAAGCGACCGACCTATGAACCCGTCCACCCTAATCCTTTAATCCGTCCTTTTAATGAAGGTTATATCAAGATATTAATATATATTAATAATATGACGAACCGTATAGTAACAGATAAAAAATATAGTTCATCCTACGTCTTGCTGGCAATGATAAGCATTCTGTTTTTACATTAATCCGAATTCAGAATTGTCGGCATATAAAACTACCCTGCTTATCCTTACCTACTACTCAGCGTATCCTTTCGGGAATATAGGCTGTAGGCTGTCTTATGTAATGAAAAAAACTAAACTATTATTTCTACTTAAAATAAATTATGCTCGAGTACTTGCATTTCACAAATATTTCAAACCCTCCTTCGTTGAAATCAAGGATCAAACCGTCGCCATATTACGACCATTCTAATTTACAACACGAATTCTATTTACGAAAACAATCCCAGACCATTTCCACTTTCCCAACATCTAATAAAACGTGGATCAAATAAATAAATTCCTAACTGGCAACCGGGACAGTGAAAGTTAATTTGAAAATGGAATAAACACCCGGCCAATGGTGCGCGGCGTCGAGGGACGGCGAGCCAATCACAAAGCTAGGATTTTCGCGCGCTGAATTTTTATTAGCCAGGATAATAACGCGCCATTTTGCGACATTTCTTTTTCGTTCGGTGTTGCTAGCTAGATGGAAAGCGACGTGAATGGGGTACGTGACGATTTTAAGGATTTTGTTTTCGATTTTCTGTGTTGACGCTCCATCCGTGTGATGTGTTACGAACATGTGCGTAATAAGATTTTCGTATATCCGCTTCGTTGTTTGGCGAATAATTGAATAGATTGGCGCTGAAAGCTTTTTCGGTAGCTGGTTATCTGCTATAGTAGGTATTACATGTTTTATTGAGAGATTATTATGAAGGATATGTGTTAAGTAGGTATACTTTTAGTACAATGAAGGACTTTCCAGGCTTCGTTCACCAATATAGATGGCGTTGTACAGCTTTAACGTGATAATTAACTATTTTCTCATTATTTAGGTACATAATAATTCCAAAATGTAATGGCAGAAGCGTTTATAAAAATAATTGTTCCTATTTGGCTCATATTATGTATAGAATTACGTTGCTACCTATATTGCTTCTCTTTATTTTGATCGGAATAATAATGGGTAGAAGATGTACGTACCTGCCTTTTATTAACCTGCCTTCAGACAATCAGGATCAGCCTGTAATATCCTAACCAAACTGGGGATTACAAAAAACTACCCTATAAGTATTATTTTGACAAAGCTGTAAGTATTAAATATAACTCATTGCTTTTAAATTAATTGGACTAAAAGCATCTCCATAACGAAAACAAATTAATAAAGGAAACCAAACAAACTTCCAAAGAAAGTCTTCAGAAATAAACATTTCTTGTTAAAATTAAATGGAAATGGAATCGAAATTCAACTCGTTCAGAAATTTTCCGAGTTTTACATTCTGGCTGTATGGGTGGTTTCCTTTGCCAGCGGCGACGCGGGGCGGCTAATTATTTCCCGCTTTCCCGCCCTTTCCGTTTCCGCAACGTCCGATTAAGCGATTTAATATTCGAACTTCTGAGGAAATCCTTTATGGAATATTTTTTTTATTTGTTCCAGTTTTCGAAAGAAAGCGTTCCTGTAAGTGAATGGGCCAGTTACATTTAATGAGGGACTTTCCAGGCCACGTTCCTCAAAAACAATATAGATGGCGCTATGAAGACCTTCTAATTTTTTATTTTTTTTTAATTTCATTTTATGCATCTTTTATCTTTGTTTTTGGGTATACGTGATGACCATTTTTATTACACTCAGGAACAATTACATCTTCCACCCATTATTATTTCGATTAAAGTAAAGAGAAGCAATATAGGGAGCCGATGGCTCTCATCTCTGCCTCTGCAACCGTTAAGGTCTTCACCTGTGTCCCTGGGCAAAATCTTCAGGTTAATGCTAAGTCACATATAATCTGCGTCGTCAGGACTCTAAGGGAGCTGTTTAAAAATATATAAGAAATAAAAAAATATATTACTGGCGGTCCCAAGTCAATATATTTATAAAAATATTATTTGTAAGTACGTAAAAATGTATCTCCCCTTCCGAAACTATGAAAGGCAAACAATACAAGGAATAAAAATAAAATTGCTATTTAAAATTCTAGATTAAGTAATTTAAATTCATCTTTTTTGGGATTATGTATTGTATACTTATGGGGTTAATTTGTTTCATTGATAATATTTTGAATTTGTCAGAAAATAAATTAAAGTACATGTGAAGCTTACGTTATGTAAAAAAGTTTATTATAAGAAAAATGTGTTCCCCTAGTTATTAAATAACTTGTAATGTTACCCTCATTGATTTAAAACAAGTGTTGCTGTTGCAGTTTCTAATCATTTCTCCTCCTCAGCCATAACACCTTGCGAAATGACGTAAATTCAAAAATGTTACATTGACCTTCAACAAGTTTATCCATGATAATTACGTTGGATAAATGATTCTGATTTCTGAGAGAGATGATGACTTCAAGAATAGAACTTAACCAAATAAGTTACTACAACACTCTCTCTCTCTCTCTCTCTCTCTATCTCTCTCTATTTAAGAGCTGCGCTCTTGTCGGTGGAGTAATCGCCATTCCTCTCTTTTTCCCGCCAAAACCTTCACCTCCCGATACGACACGACCTGCACCTTCTCTTTTATTTGTTTCATAAATGTTATCCTAGGTCTACCCCTTCCTCTCTTCCCTTCAATTTTTCCCTCTATAATGTTTGTTATAAATGAATCGTGTCGTATCAGGTGGCCAATCATATTTCCTCTCCGGTTCTCTATAGTCTTCAATATGGTTCTCTTTTCTCCAACTCTTTCCAGCACTTTTTCATTTGACACCATTACAACACTACCACGTAATAAAAATAATCATAATAAGTACGATAAGTAATAATAATAATTTCCTAAAACACTGCAGTAATAAACTCTACCATTAGAAGCAGTACTGTCATAAACTCCCGCGCAGCCGCGGTACATCTTAAGTAAATAAGTTGTATTTAGGTAATTAGCAAGTCTCAAGCAAGTTTATTTATTTCGCCGAGTCGCCTTCATTTAAGAGGTCTCGTACACAGCGGCGGAGAGGAGTTGATACTTGGATATTAAGAATGTTCTTAATTCGAAATTGGCGAACACACGTTACCAGGATCAAATTTAGGATGTCCCAAGGGCCGATCAACAACCATTTACATTAGTAAGTAGTAACCGGGACCAACGGCTTAACGTGCCTTCCGAAGCACGCAGTATCTTACTTTCGTGCAATCAGGTGATTAGTATGTAATGTTCTAGCTAATAATCTCTGTTGTAAAGTCTGTTGATATGTCGCCACCGAGATTCGAACCGGAGACCTCCGGATCGTGAGCGCAACGCTCATTGGAGACCGTTATAATAATAACCCTGAAACCAGGATTGAAAAGGTCGATCATTGATCCAACAAACCATACAAGAGAAAACGACATTAATAAACTATTCAGAAGCATCAACCATTGGCAGTCGCAGTCTAAGAGTTTATTCATGAAGAATATCTCAAAGGTGTACGTTACAATATGCGGTACTGTCGTCGACAGCGATGCTTTACTTAGATTATTTATTTATTTATTTATTATTATTTAAATACAGCATCCTTCTGCCCTTATCCCACTCTAGGTGTGGTCGGCACAACATGTACATAACATAAACAGTCTATATACGTCCCACTGCTGGGCACATGCCTCTCCTCAATCAACTGGAGGGGGTATGAAGCATACTACGTCGCAAAAGTATGGAACGTAAAATATTTAAAAAAAAACTATAAAAAGCCATGAAATTTGCGACGGAAAATTCCACTTGATATTAACTCAGAATCATGGTCTGAATCATCCCCCTCAGTATTCGTTACGATATCACTAACACCTTGTATATTCATTCCTAATCGTGTCCATTCTGGTCACACCACACATCCTTCTTAACCTTGAGTGAACAGACAAAATGTTGCCATAGAGCATAAAGTGTTTATGAGAATACCTACATCACTACATAGTATAAAACAAAGTCGCTTTTTCTGTCCCTATATCCCTATGTACGCTTAAATCTTTAAAACTACGCAACGGATTCTGATGCGGTTTTTTTTAATAGATAGAGTGACTCAAAAGAAAGGTTTAAATATGTATAATAACATCCATTAAATAGTGGAGAAATACTGTTATTTTTGAGGTTTTTAATGTGATGGCGTAAATAATTTCATGTTTTCCTCAGCATTGCATCCGAGCGAAGCCGGGGCGGGTCGCTAGTGTATAATCCCATAGATTTTTCCTTAAAACCATTTGCCCTCGCCAGTACTTAGGAAACTCTCTAAGATGTTGTCCCCGCAAACCCGGGTAGCTTAACATTTAAATGTTGAATCATACTCACTGCGGCGGCTTAGTGCGGATACTCCAGGATTTGGTCGTCTTATTCGTAATATTACGTCTCTCTCTCTCTCTCTATTTAAGAGCTGCGCTCTTGTCGGTGGAGTAACCGCCATTCCTCTCTTCTTCCCGCCAAAACCTTCACCTCCCGATACGACACGACCTGCACCTTCTCTTTTATTTGTTTCATAAATGTTATCCTAGGTCTACCCCTTCCTCTCTTCCCTTCAATTTTTCCTTCTATAATGTTTGTTATAAATGAATCGTGTCGTATCAGGTGGCCAATCATATTTCCTCTCCGGTTCTCTATAGTCTTCAATATGGTTCTCTTTTCTTCAACTCTTTCCAGCACTTTTTCATTTGACACCATTTCAGTCCAGCTTATACCCTTCCATCCTTCGCCAACACCACATCTCAAACGCTTCCAATCTCTCTCTGTCTCTCTGTGTCATAGTCCACGTTTCACTTCCATAGAGTGCAATGCTCCGTCTTATCATTAATATTACGTCTCATTAATATTACGTCTCATCTCCCAGATATTATTGCATAATCTGTGGGCCTAGGCAAATTGCATATTTTCCTATTAAAACGCTTATTAAAATTACCACGTAACGAGACGCCACGCAGACATAGGTATGATAAAGAATATTACATATAGGATGGTAACTCTCCGCTCCCCACCAGCGTCTGAGCTAGGTTTACCTCACCCCTCCTCGAACATAGTTTAGACTTAAAACGTATGGCGTCAGACGTCACACACACAGATATGCGTATTGGTGCGTTGTATTCCTTTTGCTATGATACCCTCTTAATTGTATACTCAATCGTGTGACTACTGTTTATAGTCATTAGACGCCGAATTTTTCCGATTTTTTTTTCTCTTTGTGTGTTTCCAGTTACTCTAGCCATAGAGGCGGCCAATCAGCTCGTGACACCAAACACTTCAGAACCCCGATACCGACCCCGCCGGCCCGGTCGTCGATTTCCCTCACTCAGTGCTTATCGCTATCTACCCCCTAGGGTCGATTAATTCTAATAATAAATTTTGTACCGGGTGAGAGTCTTCAGCGCTCCCCATTTGTCCGGCCAAGTAGTAAATGCCATCTGCGGCAATTCTACAATATGTAAAAAAAGTGTGTTTCCAGCACGGGTGAGTGTTATAAAAACAAAAATCCTTCTAAAACCATGGTCTCCAGTCATATCCACATGACGCCAAACAACTCAAAGGCCCCTAAAAGCGTCCTAAAGAAAAACACAAGTAGATTTTAAGTAATTATCGCGTCGCTAATCAGGCTGGGTCCTTCTGAATTGAGATGAATATCACCGGCTATTCATGTTAATTCCTATTTCAGGTGGATATGATATCTTAAGAAATAAACATACCTTCATACTTTCGTCAAATCTTAAAACGACGTAGGTATACTTACCTAAAGAATCAATTTTTATACCTATAGATAGATAGATAAGATACTTTATTGAGCACAATGGACACAAAATACAGAGATAAGGACAACATATAAAGAAAAGCACAACAGGCGGCCTTATTGCTCATGCAGCAATTTCTACCAGGCAACCTTTGGGTACAGGAAAAATTTGTACAAGTATAATAATAGCGGGTTAGTGCATTCTTACAAAATAAATAATTAAAAGAACAACCTACATAAAATAATTACATTTAACTGTCTGCTTATTATTTTTTATTTTTTTACGTGACTTATTGTAGATTTGCCGCAGATGGTATAACTACTTGGCCGGACAAATGGGGAGCTATGAAGGCTTTCACCCGTTTATTATGAATTTGATTATTTAAATTCGAGAACTGATTACAGCTCGAGACATCACTTCAGTTTTATATACTTTGCTTTTGGTTCGTATTGGTATTCTAGTACTTATCGCAGAACACTTATGTGAGGTCCTTCCACTGGCAGAAGCCAATTCGCGTTGATGTTGTGGTCGTGGTGCCGTCATTTGAGAGTACGCTTCCAAGGCATTTGTAGGTGGACACGGAATTCAAGCATAGCCTCATACATAGCAATGTAGTTTAGCCAATTGAAAAAGAAAGCAGGAAATAAATTCCTTTACACGCGCGACTATCTTAGTAAGTTTGTCATCCGATTCACATGCAACGCGTTTCCATTTGAAGCAACGGAACGCAAAGTCTTTGAGCTTTGAAAATCGAAGCCGAAGCGTCAATCAGCCAAATTGGGGTCTGCAAAGAACGAAACAGGGTCCGTTCTATTCTATGTTCAAAGTCGAACGTGCAAATGTGAGAATGAATAGGCAAGGGCGCACGGTTATACAGCTTTGTGTTTGGAAATGTTCTAGATGTCAGTGGATTTGTTTTCAGTGTTGAAAATATTTTACTAAGTAAGTAAGTAAATATTTTTTTTATTTAGAGGGGCGACCCCAAGATATATGGAAAGTGGCACGAACAAAGTAGAAAATAAAAAAATGTCACGCATCCTAACGAAAACACTGAGGGATGGTTTTTAGACCATGATCCTGAAATGATATCAAGTGGAATTTTCCGTCGCAAGAGTATGGAACTGAAAATGATTAAAAAAATAATCACATTAATTTTTCATCAGGAAATTCTACTTGATATTAACTTAGAATCATGGTCTGAATCATCCCCCTTAGTATTTGTTACGGTGTCACTGCTAGCTGTGTGTACTTGTATGGAGTGTATGTGACATTGTAATGAATACTTTTTTTTGTTTTTTTTTGATGTGACTTATTGTAGATTTGCCGCAGATGGCATTAACTACTTGGCCGGACAAATGCGGAGCGCTGAAAGCTCTCACCCGATACAACGTTTAAGACAACAGGCCTGAGGGTGCTCAGTGTAATGAATACTGAGAGGGATGATTCAGACCATGATTCTGAGTTAATGTCTAGTGGAATTTTCCGTCGCAAATTTCATAATGTTATTCTATTTTATTTTTATTATATTCAACTCTATATTTTAGTAATCTCTTAGTTTTCGGTACGATTTCGCTAACACCCCTTAATTAATTAGGTACATACTTACTTTATTGAACCAACAAAAATAAAAAGACTAAGGAATAAATATTAAATCAATTTATTTGCGATAGATAACACAGAATTCAAAAAGGTGGTATAATAATTTAGGTACATAAAATAGAGCTGTTATGCATTTAGCATATTACATGGGACTGAAACATAGCTGGCGAGTAGTGGATGCTTATACAACACACCTTTGCCTACCGCTTCGGAAATAAAGGCGTCATGTTAGATTTGTTAAAAGACTGAACACCTATTGGACATGTCGTAAAAATCAACAAGATTTTCATTCGCTCCCAGTTCTACATAGACAAATTGATATTTATAATCTGTATCACTATACCTCTACCTGTCAAAATCCGGACCTGTCAAATCTTCAGGTTTGATAAGTGGACCCCGTTGACACGGGAAACGCTTAAGACTAGTATATATAACGCCTCTAACTATAATCTTCTTCTGTACTTTGAGCTTCATAATATGTTGCATGAGCAAAGCCGACTTCCCTACGAACGACCGATGAATCGACAGCACTGTTACTCGATACATTTTCTTCGTCAGAATTATTATCCTCTACTAACAACCGGGTAGCAGAAAGGTTTTCCTTCAGATTGTGCAACTTAAACGCAAAATGAATCCAACTCTTCGCCGACGCGACAGCAGCTGGTATCGTTGCGTCTATTTTAATCCTTACGTCTTTGTCTTCTATTGCAATGCAGTTAGGAGTAGTTATTGGACAGTCATATGGATATACAGGTGCTGGGGTTCGAGGGAATGCAGGAAGCGCACAGTGATCCCACGTCCCATTGACAGTACGGCAAGTGTAATGACCTTTGCCATCCCTATCTATAGTGCAGTCAGATTGACATGGCTTTTGGAACCTTGTCCTTGAGATATCCGTGTGGGAATTACAATAGTCCCATCCATTCGTAGTTCTGCACCACTCGTAAGCGCATCCGAAGGTTCCGCAGTTGCTTATGCAGTACTCACTCTTTGGATCAAGAACTCTTGCCGTGTGGAATAGGGGTGGATGATTGAAATACAGTCGTCTGCAGGCGCGTGTGTCGCATTCTCGACTGACTATGCATTGGTCGTTGGCGCAGTTAGTCAGGCAAGGAGTACCTTCAGTGGTTAACGCTTCTTCGGTGTACCACCACGAGTCTATACCGCATCCATATATCACAAACACCGAATCTAATAGCACTGCCCACAGCAACATTGTTGTTATAAAGATTTTTTCGGTCGTACTGATCTTCTTTTTCTTAAGAAACTACATTGGATGCAGTATGAGCCTTACCCTGTGCGTGCGAACGAGACAGCTTGAAAGGTCAGAACGTTTCGATCTCCGTGATTATTGATGTTATTTTTAACAATTTCTTTAACGCTTTTTTGGTGTTCAATCCCAACACAATACCGAGGAAGAGAGGGAAATAAAGCATGTCTCACAGTACAAATGTATTTATAATAAATAGATAAGTAGTAAATACAATGTTATCAACCAGCTGAACTGATAATAGCGTTCCCAGAGTGCTTTTTCGAGTGTTCTTCCGGGTAAAGTACTACTAACACTTACAAGGTCCTCGAATCAAATCGTAATACTCGTAAGGTACTTAAGTATATCCCTATTTCCTATTATGATATGCAGAGTACAAAATTTTATCTAGGTACTACTCACCACTCTTGCTTTCTCAACAAAATTCTCTCTTATTATGTACGTTTATCACCATCTTCCTAGCGTTAACCCGTTTTCGAGGAGTCCGCTTACCTAACCCGAAAATTTGACAGGTCCGGTTTTAAAAAAAAAATCAGGCGGAAGTTCTTTTTCAAAATTTCTGTAACATTGACCCGATTGCACATAATAGATTTTAAATTGGCAACGACGATATTGAAATATAATGTAATTAAAATTAATTGTAATGCGTTTTGGAGGTACGTGACCTAACATGTATTGGCTGGTTTTCCCTTCGCGGATTGGAAGGTCAGACAGGCAGTCGTTTGTGTAAAAAACCGGACCTGTCAAATATTCAGGTTAGGTAAGCGGACCCTGTGAAAACGGGATAACGCTAGGAGACAAACTTTTCTCTTTAATAGTACTGTGATGTGTTTTTCAGGCCGGATAGGGACAAGTAGCTAAAAATGCCATTTGCGGCAAATCTACAACATGTAATCTTCTTCTTCTTATCGTGTGGATTGTGAGGTGGAATACCAGGCTCATTAACCCTGGTGTCAGGGTTACTATTTAGACGCCAAAGGCCCCTGACATGGCTCATGTAACGACTACTTACTTACAACAGTAAGTAGTAACCGGGACCAACGGCTTAACGTGCCCTCCGAAGCACGAATCATCTTACTTTCGGATAATCTGGCGATCAGCCAGTTATTCCTACCCAAACTAGGGACCACAAAGTAATTTTTGTGATATGTCCCCACCGGGAATCGAACCCGGGACCTCCGGATCGTGAGCCCAACGCTCAACCACTAGACCACGGAGGTCGTGACACGTAATGAGATGTTATTTTATTTACCGCTTTTTTGACCAGACTCACCGTTGAGTGTCACTACTTGTCCAGACAACCGACATAAGCGAAAACTAATTTATTAACTGCAACTGAGAAAGCAATCAATCAAGCACATGGGTACTCCTTTCCAATTACGACCCTCGTTTTATTATTTGAAGCGGGCAACACTAAATTACCGAATAACATGTTCACGACAAAACGCTTTTCAATCTGTGCGTCTCATAGAGGAAGAAAAATAAAGAGCGCGTTTACAGGTACATATAGCTTGATTAATTTGATAGTACATTTCGGGCTTGTATTTTCCTGATTATGTCTCTTTCGCACGACTTTCTCCTAATGGCATCATATATACCTGTTTAAAAAATAAAAACTTACATTATTGTTTTGGTTGGCTGACAGAGGCCTTGATCTTTCCATCCGCAATTCTCAGTCCATAGGTAATCATAATCAAACATACGACATTTCATCCAAATCAGTTCAACGGTTTAAGCTTGAAAAGGTTACCTTTCTGTCGGTCAAGACAGAGTTACTTTTGCATTTATAACATTAGCACACCCCGGACACTTCATACAAAACACCTCGTTTTACACAGACACTACACATTGACGTTATCGTACACGCCTGACGCCGATTGAGGACTAAACAATGTTTGGTAGAGGGGTGAGGTAAACCTAGCTAAGCCGTTGGTGGGGAGCGGAGAGCCGTTCTATATGTAGTAATTCCTTATTCTATGACATTAGTGTGGATCTCGGGCTTTTGTTCCTATAAGCCCATTTCTAGCCCCACACGCACTACAAAAGGAGAGGTCCCTTTTTGAACGGACCCCCAAATGCCAATCTGCGAAGATTGCTTTTTTTCTTTTGTTGGTTTTGAATACGAGTATGTAGCTCGAATCGTGCAATACAGCTCAACGAGGTCTTTTGTAGGTGATTAAATACCTACCAATCTGCCCTACAAGTTTATCCTAACCTGAAAATCTTATTCGTTATAAAATAAGGCGCGAATTCGTGCGAAGGGGGCGAATTTGGCGGCAAAATGAGGCGCGTTCAAATTCGGATTGGTTATTTAATGGTTTCTTGGCTTCCGATTTTGTATGGTGATTAATTTTGTCGTGTGCGTTCGCTTTTTGAATGCGTCATAGTTTTTTTTTGCCATTTATTGCCAGACATGGAGTAAACATCCATAAAACCCTATTTAATGCGAATAAAAATAATGAATTTGGAAGGGGCCTCGGTGGACCTAGAGACCTAGATAATTATTATATATTAGAAACAATCGGGTCGTGTTCTAGGTTCAAGATAAATTATGAAATTCTGATTACTAAATAAAAACAGATCTAACACTAACGAAAACGTTTTCTTTTTCTATTTAACTTATTTATGAATTTGAATCAAGGAAAACGTAATAATAAGTGCGACATTTTATCACGTTTTTCTATGACAATCACTCTCCAAGCAAGCAATCAAGTAAGAAATCTCTTACAGGCAACCTTTAGGTATATATATTTCATTTTTTAACTTTTATTATATTTTTGTAGATTTTTTTAAGATTAAAGTTTGTCTTGGATGTTTATAAAATTGGATAAGAAGCTTAAGAGTATTATGTTTAAAGAAGAGGAATGAATAAATATATGTTGATAAATATAGAAGGTGAGTTTTATTATATTTAAAGTTCACGTTTTTTATGTGGTATTTTTCCATACTTTTCGACGGAAAATTCCACTTGATATCATCTCAGAATCATGGTCTGAATCATCCCTCAAAGTTTTCGTTACGATATTACTAACCCCCTGTATAAAATTAAATCACAAACGTATCTAATATTTCGTCACAAATCGAAAATGAAAACATTCCACACTTTTATAGTAGCATAATCCACCTCTGGGATATTTCCCGCACAACTTTTAATATGAAAAATGCTATTATCATATCAATGACTATTTTCACTTCGGTAAGAAAATGCCACAGGAAAACTCATCTAACTACAAAGATATAAGAGTCGAAAGAAGTTTATTGGAAAATTCCAGGTGTAAACTTTAAGTTGGTGAAAGAAAAAAGTGGGCAAAGTTACTTTTGCTATTGGGAAAGCTTAGTTGCACTAGAAAATTGGACCTTTTGGCATGAAAATTAGAGTTGTAGTGTTGTTTTTTGAAAGGTAAATGCAAAGTTGTGTAATAATGCTTTTTTCACCTAACTTGACACCTTCTTATAGAAATTGTTTAACATTCGAACCGCCGAGTATTTTTCAATAAATATTAATAAGATCAAATAGGTACTACATTATTTCGCCATTTTATTTTTTTCTTTTTTGTTTGATTAACAAAGTTTTGATGCAAGGAGTTTTGATGGTATAGAGCAATACGGGCTTTCGCGATTTTAAATATAAGTCGATTTGATTAGTTGGTGAAAGTCTAGTGAAAGTTATGTTAATCTGTGAATAAGATTTTTGGTGCGTTTTTTTTTATTTAAAAAAGATGTTATTTAAAATTTATAAAGGAAAAAAAAAGATGTTAGCCTAATAAAAAAAGTTAAGCCACATCTGTTTCTATGTTGGACTGGGAACTATTAGGTAAATGAGCGATAATAAAACAATATGGCATCGTGCCTGTTATCCCCAAGGGGTAGGCAGAGGTGTATAGGATATACAAAAGTAGGTATAATACACCCACTCCTAAGACACTACCAGATAAGACAATATTTTTTATATAGCTAGCGAAATAAGATTCGAAGATAGTTGTTTTTACATTTTTTACTATAAATGATATGAGAATATAATGAAGACTAAACAATAAACATACAGGGTGTTAGTGACATCGTAATGAATACTGAGGGGGGTGATGCAGACCATGATTCTAAGTTAATATCAAGTGGATTTTTCCGTCGCAAAATTAATGATTATTTTTAAATTATTTTCAATTTTATACCTTTGCGATGGAAAATTCCACTTGATATTAACTCAGAATAAAGAGCTGAATCATACCTCTCAGTATTCGTTACGATGTCACTTACACTCCATACGAGTACATCCAGGTAGCCATACAAGTAGGTTTTCCGTCGCGAAAGTATTGAACTGAAAATAATTAAAAAAACACTAAAATTTTCATGAATTTTCCGACAGGAAAATCCACTTGATATCAACTCAGAATCATGGTCTGAATCGTCCCTCAAAGTTTTCGTTACGATGTCACTAAAACACCCTTTAAAGTAAAAATAATACGCGGATGAAGGCCTGTAGTAAAAATGAAGTAGATAATAATAACTACATAATACAATAGTATAATATGCTACTATAGTACAAGAAACAGTAACAAATACTAGACTTCATATACTAACAAAAAAACGCAATAACTCAAAAGCAACAAAAATGTAAAAAATAAAACTAAAATAAAAATCAAAACAAAAACATTCATAAAAAGAACACCGGTACGCGCGACTTCAATCAAACGAACGTCATTTTTTCTACGAGTGACAAAGGTAAAAGCAAATGGCATTGCTCAAATGAAAACGCAGTCAGTGTGGCGGAACGGAAAAATCATCCGGTGAAAATGTCATCGGTTTCCCCGCCATAACTGAGTGGAGCCAAACTGATTATCTTTTAGTTTATAGGAAATGGTTTTTGCGCTCTCGCATTTTAATTTTGATAATAATATCGGAGTAAGTAGTAAAGTAGTTGAAGTAGGTACTTAGTCATTTTGTTTATGTGTTTTCAGCAATGGAGTAGCGTGGTAGAGCATACATAACATACATAAACAGCCTATACGTCCCACGTGGGCACAGACCCTCTCAATGACCCGGAGGGGGTATGGAGCATACTCCACCACGCTGCTCCAATGCGGGTTGATGGAGGTGTTTTTACGTCTAATAGCCGGGACCAACGGCTTAACGTGCCCTGCGAAGCACAGAATCATCTTACTTTGTCGGACAATCAGGTGATTCAAGCCTGAAAAGTCCTTACCAAACAAAGGACAGTCTCACAAAGTGATTTCGACTATGTCCCCATCGGGAATTGAACCCGGACGTCCAGATCGTGAGCCTAACGCTCTAACCACTAGACCACGGAGGCTGTTAGATCACGGAGGCTGTTAATAGATTAATAAATTAATGGACTATAGATACCCAGTAGTGGAATGTAGGCCTGCTTATGTAAGTATTTTTGTGACTTTCTGTGGGTTGGCGAAGGGACCGAAGCATGTCAGAAAATAAATTTAAAGCTCACGTGAAGCTTACTTTATGTAAAAAAGCTTATTATAAGATTAATGACTACCTAAATGATAAAAATGTCTGGTATTGAATGTGTTCCTCTAGTTATTAAATAACTTGTAATGTATATCCTCATTGGTTTTTAAAAGATGTGTTGCTGTTGCAGTTTCTTGTCATTTCTTCTCCTCAGCCATAACACCTTGCGAAATGACGTAAATTCAAAAATGTTACATTGACCTTCAACAAGTTTATCCATGATAATTACGTTGAATAAATGATTCTGATTTCTGATTTCTGATTTCATGGTATCATTGTCTTTTTTCAGACTATCAGACGGTTTACCTTGCATCGTGAGGAAACCCACATTCCCGAAAAATGCATTTTCGGAGTTATGTGACCTAACCTGTATTGGGCTGGTTTTCCCTTCGCGGATTGGAAGGTCTGACAGGCAGTCGCTTCTATAAAAAACCGGACCTGTCAAATCTTCAGGTTAGATAAGCGGGCCCTGTGAAAAAGGGGATAATGCTAGGGAGATGATGATGAGGCGGTTTAGCTTGCTATATCTTTACCAAACAAAGGATATTATACTATTTAATAAACAACTTAAACTTGAAAAAGCTGATTTTTCAATTTATCCAAGTAACAATAAGTTACAACACTTCGTTTTCTTGTAGAAAAATCTGAAATTCAATTTTAGAAGCTTGTTCGGTTAGAGTTGTGAACTCGTTCGAAATTTAAAATTGTGTCGGTATCGAAGACGGTGGAGTTTGGAGGGAGTCGCGTTGATTAGAGGTGAGCCCCGTGTTAGGAATAGGGTTGTGCACTTGTTACTCGATTTTTTTATACAGTCACGTATAAGAATAGGCACTGTTCAGGCGCGTTCAGTTCAAATTCAGAACTATTCATAATTGCATACAGGTAAAAAGTTGTTATAATTTTTATTTTATCCGAAAATAAATTATCTACTTAATGAGAGGATACGTTCCCTAAATACCTATAGGTGGCGCTGTAGAGACTTTTATCTTTGTTTTTGGGTATAAATGATGACTCTTGCACAACACACCTTCCACCCGTTATTAGTCTGATCAAAGTAAAGAAGAATCAATATAGGTAGCAACATGATGCTATACATAATCCGATCCGAATATCAAGCAACAATTATTTTGATATATGCTTCTGCCATTACATTATATTTTTGAATAATCATGTACCCCAAACAATGAGAAAATAAGCAATTATCACGTTAAATCTGAACAGAGCTATCTATATTTTTTTAGAGAACGTAGTCTGAGAAGTTCCTCATAGAATGAAATCGAAGTTTTCTGTGAAAATGTGTTCTTTTTTTTTCAAAATGGCGCTTCTGGTTGCTCGCTATATGGCGACTATACAAAAAAAAAATACAAAATACTTTATATGTAGAAAACCAATACACTATTACAGGTGATTGGAGCCTCCTTTTAAGCATAGCGCCTGTATCACAACACATTGTAGACATAAACAAGTAGATAAGCATAGTTAATTCGCATAGTAGAGTTAAGTTGTAATAAGGTCGACGTGAGTGGTAGATTACTGATAATATTGCGAGGTCAAGTGTACTTTTAAACTAAGAATACTTGTGTATAAAGAATTTTTACCTTCGACATTGAGTATAACAGAGATGAATAAGGTATGTTAGGATCACAGCAAACGTTACGATTCGAAATTTGAAATACATATTCAAATTTCGAACTTCGGTGAAGAACATAATATATTGTTGTTCAACGTGAAAGTATTCTAATTAGGATAGGTATTTTTTTTTACTAGCGTGGATTGTCCCACTGCTAGGCAAAGGCTTCCCCTCTGAGCTTCCACTTCTCACTGTCCTGAGCGGTCTCTTTCCAATTCTTCTCAAACGCGACCCGACCAGTCTTTCCATCGCTTCCTCGGTCTGCATCTGTCACTGATTGATGATTTTGCCCACCTATATAATAATTATGTACTTACCCGCGCAATGAGAAAATAGGTGATTATCACGTTAAATCTGTACAACGCTCTCTATATGTATAACGTAGCCTGGAAAGCTCATTACTTCTTCGCCGTAGCGTTTTCTGTACGTATCGGTTACCTTTACCTAAGCTAAGCTTTACAAAAAAAAAGAAAATGATTCGTTTTTCAAAAATGTATTTTCGACTTGGCATCCCTGCGGCGGGGCGTGAGGGGAGCGGCGCCGTGATTGGAGCGCGACGCGGCGCGACACACGCCGCTGGGAAATCAACGGCGGTCGCGTGTCGTCGCGTATTCATACTATAGCTTGTCAAATAGAACGCAGAGTAGGCGACGAACAGAGATTACCTGAAAGTACACTGCGAGTTGCAGACTTGTTTTCGGTCTCGAGAAACGTTGAAAGTTTTCTTTCTTCTCATTAGTGAGTTGCAGTTTGTTCTGTTATGTCGTAGGCTTATGCTGGTTGAATTTTGGACGCGTTTTCTTACTTATGATCAAGCAGGAATGATCGCAACCTACCAAATAGGTACAGTGATGATGCGACCTCTTCGAGACACATCATTCGCGCTGGAAGGCGCGTTATTTTAAAAGTTAATCTATGAATGACGTCTAGTGGGGGAGTGTCAATTGCACAGTGCCGTGCGTGGATCCTATTATTGTTTTCGTGTTCAATAAGAAGGGAATATTAAAGTCAATAAACTGCTTTCAACAACCAACAACCTTATTATTTTTAAATTGTCACAAAGAATTAAAAAAGAAAACATTTTAATAAAGGAGATTGATGTTGTAGGAAATATTTTCCCATGAAAAGGTTAAAAAACGTAATTTTTCATTTAGCCATAACGTTTACTGACAGCATATTTCTAACTGCGGTTTGGTATTTATTACTCAGTATTTAATGGTCTATTAAGTACATAAGTCTCGTTAGTGGTGGATATTTGGACCAAGTTCCATGCAACTTTGGTCAATGTCCTTTAATTTGCCCAGGTTATTCATTAATTCTGGACAGCCTCAGAAGGGAAAACCAGGCCAATACAGGTTAGGTCACATACCTCCAAAAATGCATTTCTCGAGAATGTGGCTTTCCTCACGATACAAGCTAAACCGCCTGATTGTCTGAAAAAAGACGATGATAACCATGCTTCGGTCCCTTCGCCAACCCGCAGAAAGTCACAAAAATACTTACATAAGCAGGCCTACATTCCGCTACTGGGTATCTATAGTCCATTACTTTATTAGTCTATTAACACCCTCCGTGATCTAACAGCCTCTGTGGTGTAGTGGTTAGAGCGTTAAGCTCACGATCTGGAGGTCCGGGTTCGATTCCCGATGGGGACATTGTCGAAATCACTTTGTGAGACTGTCCTTTGTTTGGTAAGGACTTTTCAGCCTTAAATCACCTGATTGTCCGGAAAAGTAAGATGATTCCGTTCTTCGGAGGGCACGTTAAGCCGTTGGTCCCGGCTATTAGCCGTAAAAACACCTCCATCGACCCGCAGTGAAGCAGCGTGGTGGAGTATCCTCCATACCCCCTCCGGTTGATTGAGGGGAGGCCTGTGCCTAGCAGTGGGACGTATTAGGCTGTTTATGTATGTATGTATTCATTACTTCACTCATTCATTTTAACAGCTGTCAATCTTCCATCCCTTTCCTTTTCGTCGGATAATAAAATGACAGGTATAACTTAAAATAAAATTAGATTATACCTACAGGAATTAGCACGTTTGTCTCTGTGCTACACTACTCTGCACCGCCGCGAGCGCCGATGTTCGCCGCGTTCCATTTCGCGCTGAATTCGTTCAAAAACACCTTTCGGCTACAGTGGTACTGTCACGACATACTTCCTGAAGCCTCTACTGATTTACATTTACACTTTATTGCGTCAGCAAGGGGATTCTAATTTTTAACATACTAAAATATACAAATAATGGCCCCGATTCCTGCAGACACCGCCTAATTTTATTTTAAGTTATATCCGTCATTTTCATATCCGTCGAAAAGGAAAGGGACGGATGATTCACAGCTCTTAATTTTAGGAAGAATGAGTAAATGAACGTGTCAGGTTATTGACTGATGTAAAATTTTTAGACGGTTGGTTTAGATTTGTGCTTAAAATTGACGTGTGTTCCATAAATTTTATGCTTGTCGATTACCCGTCCCTTTCCTTTTCGGCGGATAAGAAAATGACAGATATAACTTAAAATAAAATTAGATGGTATTTACAGGAATTAGCACCATTGTCAAAAAGAAATATACTTATCACAAATAAGAAAGATATCATCCATCATCATCTCTCTAGTTATTCCGTTTTTCACAGGGTCCACTTACCTAACCTAAAGATTTAACAGGTCCAGTTTCTTATACGAGCGACTCCTCAGTTATGCTTCAGCCCCATCAAACGTGCCCAAGTGCGTTGGCTGTTGAATAATATTTGTGACTTTAAAATGTGACGCGCCTAAAATATTTTCTGTATTGTTGAAGTAGGTACTATCCTAGAGAAATACTCGAGTGATAATAATCCTGATTATCTACGTACGTAATAATAACAAGAATTCGTCCAAGGATAATTGTCATATTTATAAATAGACTAGCCGGCGCGCGCTGGCAGGTTCCAGGTTACGGTCCCTGTGACGCGCTCCTTCCGTCCGATGCCTCCTTAATCAGCTCGCGACACCAAACACTTCAGAACCCCGATACCGACCCCGCCGGCGTGGTCGACGATTTCCCTCAATCAGCGCTTATCGCTATCGACCCACTAGGGCCGATTAATTCTTTCAAATATTCTTCCTCTCAGACGACGCCATGAGCCGAGGTTCGCGCCCGACTGGGCACCCTCAGGCCTGTTGTCTTAAACGTTTTACCGGGTGAGAGCCTTCAGCGCTCCCAATTTGTCCGGCCAAGACTACTTGGCATTAACATAATGCCATCAGCGGCAAATCTACAATAAGTCACGTCAAAAAAAAACTTCCCGGTCATGGCTTAAGATCAGATTGTGTCATTTCTAAATTCTAACATGGTTGACAATTCTGATCCCTTGTATTGTTATATAAGGTTTATAATATATGTATTACTACCGACCCGCCCCGGCTTAGCTCGGGTGCAATGCTGAGAAAAAAAAAATTACGACATCACATTAAAAACCTCAAAAAAAACAGTATTTCTCCAGTATTCAATGGATGTTATTATACATATAAACCTTCCTCTTGAATCACTATATCTATTAAAAAAAACCGTATCAAAATCCGTTGCGTAGTTTTAAAGATTTAAGCGTACAAAGGGATATAGGGACAGAAAAAGCGTCTTTGTTTTATACTATGTAGTGATGAACATCTTGGGACGCCTTATCAACAGTGGCTACAAGTTGTCTTTTATTACTTGTGGCTCTGCTCACCCTATTAAGAACTACGGTCGCGAGTTTATGTAATATATAACGTCGTCTGTATGTTGATCCTTTATAATAATAATCATACAGGGACAATTGCCGGTTGGTGTCACACCACATTTAGATTAAATTGTCTTAAGGGGCCTCTACGTGTTGGCTTCGGCCCCACGCACGCCTTCCAAAAGTCCGGGACTCGATAGGCCCGAGATATGGAAACGACATACAAATAATAATATTAATTATTTTTTAATTATCTGTATAATTGTATTTGTATAATTTAGTTATCTACCTAACCGATTACGTTGTCTTACACTGCAAATGTTGTGTGCACCTTTAATTGGCTTATGTAACAGTCTAATTCCTGAAGTAACTTTTATTTTATTTAATGTTTTATTATATAAGCTGTTGGTGTACCTTTTTTATAAATAAATAAACACTTTATTGCGCACTTTACAAGACATTTACATTTTTTTATTTCCTTTATCTTTATAATCATTCAATTTTTTTTTGACGAGACTTAATGTAGATTTGCCGCATATGTCATTAACGGATACATTGGCCCCGATTCCTGCAGACACCTCCTAATTTAATTTTAAGTTATACTTACCCGTCATTTTCTCCGCCGAAAAGGAAATGAATGAGTGGATGAATGAATAATCCGAACGAATAAAAAAGGTAGGTATCTTATTGGTATGCAAACCCTTTGATGAGTGCTTGTCAACTTAATTAGGTCGGGTTATTGATCAATGTAATTTTTTTAGGCGGTTGTTTTAGGTTCGTGCCTAAAATTGACATGTGATCCATAAATTTTATGCCTGTCGATTACCCGTCCCTCTCCTTTTCGGCGGGTAAGAAAATGACAGGTATAACAAAATAACATTAGATGGTGTTTACAGGAATCAGCACCATAATCAGGCTAAAATAAATCATAAAGTTAATATTGACTCCACAACATCACTAAATCTCTAACCCTCTCGTGTCAACAAATATGTTCTTTATTCCAACAATTACAATACGGACAAATATAATACTCCAACAAAATCAGTCTATTATTACCCCACAAATTGTTATTCAATGACGGCAGTAACCCTAACATATTACGTATAATTTACGCCTATTACTGTGTTTTTGAGGTTTTAAACCGTATTCTGTTTGACTTAAGGGTGAAAAGATGGAATTTTGGGGTGTTAAAATAGGGTTGTTAGTAGTAAGTTTAAAGAACTAATGTCTTTTTTATATATATTTCAGGGTTTTATAACGTAAACTAGGGCTAGAATAAAATGTTTATGAAATGTTACTAAAACTTATTCTACTCATGTATTTGTTACAGATTAACCTGACAAGATTTTATTAGATATTTTATTAATGACGTATGTAATATAAACTAGCATTTACCTAATGGGGTGGACAGAGTCACAAGGAGGTAACCAGAAATTACTTTCAGCCACTGTCTAGTCCTAAGATGGATACGATTAAAGTAAGGTGTAGAATTGAGTCTTGTGAGTGACAACCCTATACGTACAATCATAGAAATATACGCACCCGAAACCAAATGAAAAAGGTGTCAAAGATCGAATTTACGATTCATTATACTTAATCCGGACAAAAACGGAGGGGAATCCACGTCCTTAATATACAAGTATTGCCCTACCCTGATAGGAAATAGGGTCCTATTTCGTTTGGGCT
This sequence comes from Pectinophora gossypiella, assembly GCF_024362695.1. NCBI lineage: Eukaryota > Metazoa > Arthropoda > Insecta > Lepidoptera > Gelechiidae > Pectinophora > Pectinophora gossypiella. The sequence goes on from NC_065425.1 coordinate 9,424,177, forward strand.
AACAACACTGGTAGAGACACGACATTCGATTTCGAATTTCGAAAAAAGCATTCGAAGTGCGCACGCATGTAAGTGCCCATTGTGGCGGCAGATGGTCGTTCCAAATACGAATTCGAAACGTCAGAAAGCTTTATTTAAAAAACGAAACGGCTTAACCCCCACAGATAAAGCAATCACATATGACGTTTTACTTTTTAAATTGTTACTATCTTTTTAATGGGTATAAAAGCTCGTATGAAGATGAATCGGCGAGCGCTTATAAAAGTAATTCGATGTAAGCGGGGTTACGAGGGTCGCCAGAGTAATTAAGTCTATATGAATCAGTTTTCGTGTCAATTAGTGTTTATGAATAAAATTACTACTGTATTCGTGTAGGGCTTGGGTGTGACTCTTTTTTTTAATGGGCTATTAAAGAGGTTTTTTTGTATATTATGTTGGTGAATATTTTATAACGTGTCTGAAAAATTCTTTTTCTACTCCTCTACTTTAATCTGGCATTTAAATAACCAAAAAGTCTAATATAAGTACATACATAATTAAACTCTTTGAAAAAGTGTACGCTCTATGGCCTATAAAAGCATTGTTTACAAAGTGTAACTGTACTATAATGTCGCCAAAAAAGCATTGTTGTTGTTTTTTTTTTTTTTGACCTGGAAACTGGCACCTTTACTTTGTTTGGTGCCATAGATATACTATAAAAAAAAAGTATACATTTGCCGCCATTTTCCCATACCATTCAAAATTTACATCTTCATTTTTATAAATAAAATTTTTCTTTGTATAATTTTTGTTTCATTTAAAATTACGTCGTCGTAGAAAAAGTATTGTATGCAACGTTGTATAACTAGGTCAAAAAATGCTCGTGGCGTCTCTTATTGCGATGTTCGCCAAGGCTCACATCGCAACTCACGCCACTCGCATTTTTTGACCCTTCTTATACAACTGTTGCATAAAATACTATTACAACACCTGCGTGATCTTTTGTTCTGTTTTACATTTTCACCTTAATTTATTAACCGCGACAACTTTGTATCGTAATATTATGGTTATAAATGAAATTATTATAAGTACTCAAAATAAATTGCCATATAACTTAAACATAAACCCTAATTACTGAAACTTCAGGGTGGTTAAAAGGTCACACCGAAGTGATTCATCTTCAAAAGCAATATTACAATTTGACATTTGCGCATATAAAAGTAAGTGCGCAATGCAAACAAATGTCAAATGGCAATATTTCTTTTTAAGATTAATTGCTTCGATGTGGCCAATTTAACCCCCCAGGTATGTCGCTTGTACCAGATGAGAACTCGCAGCGCCCAATTGTCTAGTCAAGTAGTGAATGAGCGTACTTCATCAATGTATTATTTTTTCCTTCTCTGTCTTTACTATACAAGACTCATTAATAAAATACATACCTATCATATCAGATTGGGCAGAGCAAAAAAAGTGAGCCAGTGAAATGGCCAGTATCTCCGAAAAAGTCCACATTGGCTGGTGTCACTCCAAAAACAGAAAAGTAAATGAGGCTATAAAAAAATTGATCCTGGGTTGAGCTGCGCCTGCGTTAATGGAGGGAATGAATTGAAAGTGTATGTCGTGCCATTAGCCGCCACCATTACGCGGTCCCGCGGGCGCACTGGACGGGAGACGGCCTAATGCGGATCTGGGACATAGAATAGGTATACAGTGCAGACGGGACAATGTGATTCCTCAAGGTACTGTCACTATTCACAAAGAAAGGCAAATGCAATATTTGTTTATTTGATGTGACTTATTGTATACGTAGAGTTGCCACAAATGGCATGAACTACTTGGCCGGACAAATGGGGAGCGCTAAGAGCTCTCACCCGGTACAAAATTTAAAGACAAAGGGCTCTGGTTCCCCAATGAACGATGAAGTTGCTTTAATTGGTTTACAAAAAAAAGAAGTTAAAGTTGCTTTACATGCAATAAATAATTGAATTGAATTGAATTGAATTAAAAATGCCACGTGAGCCGAGCTTCTTGTTGTCTTAAATTTTGTACCAGATGAGAGCCCTCAGCGCTCGCCATTTGTCCAGCTAAGTAGTTAATGCTATTTGCGGCAAATCTACAATAAGTCACGTCAAAAAAACAGCCATTCAGTTTAAAAAAAACTTTTGAATGATGTCTTCTGAAAAATAACAGTAGAGTAAGTTATTCGATTAAGTTTTAAATGCGTCGCTAAGTTCTTTGACAAAAAATGCTCGACATGAAGAAGTAGATAAGTGCTTTTAGAATAATGCACATTTCGTAGGTATCTTCCATTCATCTCCTGTAGGTTCCTAGCCGTATAGATTTTGCTGTCCCCTCTGCACGGTAAGGTAGTCTATGCCAGCACCGCCCCAATGTTTTGGCTGCCAGAGGGTCGGGTTTCGCGCCATTTGGCCAACCGGTCGTGTAATAGCCACAGTCGGGATGACGCACATTAGAACTGTTCTTATTATAAAAGAAAAAAAAAAAAACAAAACGTAAAATTCAAAAATAAAATCAACTTGTCATAACGGCCTCCGTGGTCCAGTGGTTGAGCGTTCTACTCACGATCCGGAGGTCCCGGATTCAAATCCCGGTGGCAACAAATCACTTTGTGATCCCTAGTTTGGTTAGGACATTGCAGGCTGATCACCTGATTGTCCAGAAGTAAGTTAATCCGTGCTTCGGAAGGCACGTAAAGCCGTTGGTCCCGGTTACTACTTACTGACGTAAGTAAGTAGACGTGACTGATCACGTCAGGGCCTTTGGCGGCTCAGTAATAACCCTGACACCAGGGTTGATGAGGTTGGTCATCCACCTCGCAACCCACACGATAGAAGTTGTTATAAGTGCGTAGGTACCTACGCTAAGTTAAGCGCCTACGCCATAATACTGCGTGCGTAGAATGACATTTCGACGGGGAAGAAGCAAATACTCCTATCTTACACAGACCTAACTGTAAGATAGGAGTATTTGCTTCTTCCCCGTCGATTTACTACTTGGCCAGACAAATGGGAACGTCAATCTGGAGGTTGCCTTCTCCTTACCGTGTACTTACTATCTTTTTTACTAAGTAAGTATTTATCTCTCAAATCTATTTATTTATTTATTTTATTTATAAAGGTAAGGTAACCCAGAATTTTAGCTAATAAGTCTTGTATGTACCTTTATTTTATTAAATGAATGGTTTTATCATTTATCAAAAATGACTTAAACAAAATAACTAAAAGTGTTAAAGAAAATAACTAAATCTCACTGTGCGCGCCCCTAAATAATCTCTAATGCTTTCCAAGGATTGTCTATTTGAATTTAGAACAAGCGGGCTTGAATCGGGATGTTTGTTTTCGAGTCGATGATTCGATTCGAGGGCCGCCCCAGATTGGCTGTTACATTCGCGTTCGATATTTGAATAAACCAATTAGGGGGTGACAATTTGGATTATACTGTTTGTCTTTGTTTGGAGTCGATATGGGTATTTAAAAGGTAAGCTAATGTTTTCAGAATTAAAATACGAAATTCTGGTTACACCATTTACTTCATTGGTTATTAACTGTGTGGACTTTGTTAACAAAACGTAACATACATAAGTTCACGTCATATCCCAATTGGGGTAGTCAGGGTAGGTACATGCATCGCAAGATGAACTAACTATCCACACCTCACCGAGCTTTCTGTTAGACCAACTTGATAGGTGAGCCGTATCGCCGTCTATAATGGTCGAGTCAACTGTGTTAGTGAAAGCTGTACTTAAGATAAATTATAACTTGGTGCAAGTCCTGTACAGTCATGAGCAATATCATGTACTTACCCACTTTAGAACCCTGTCGCACTATCATATTTGACATTTAATGAGACTACGGTTTAATTTGTCAAAACAGATAATGTGACATGGTTTCAAAGTGTGTACATATTAGTACTCGTGACCGTATCGGGGTTCGAGCGGGCGCTCCCCGATCGAGAAGTAAGGTACAGTACGACAGAAAGAAAGAAAGAAAGAAAATATTTATTCGGCAAAAAATACATAATTACATATAGTTAAATGGTACTTAGTAATAAACAATAGAATTATAAATATTGCCGAAACGGCTGCAGCTCAGCAACTGGCATAGCCTAGTCGTAGCTAGATCATGGCGCTTATCTTTAGCTCCAGTCGATTTATTATCAAAAACAGGGCTCCAGGGCTCCACAGGACCTAGCCGCTCTTCCCATGTTTTATCATTTCCTTTCAGTAGGTAATTTAATAATTACTTTGTAAGTTTTCCAAATAAATAATGAAATGAAATCAAAGTTGCATCTTTCATCACGCTATTCATGTAAAGACGTGATCAGTAAGTAATGGAATATACATCTACTTTCCCCTAATGGCTCAATGCTCAACAGGCCTATTATGCCCTTATTGAGTCCAACAAAAACCATCTTATGTTGCCTTATGTCATGTAATTCCCCTAAAATCGTAGGGGAGTGCGTCTGGTCTTATAAGTAGTGTATAGTGACTTAGTGTGATTGTTTGATTTCGTAATATTGACAAGTCCATTGGAAAATAAAGAAGGTTCTTCTTCTTCTATCGTGTGGGTTGTGAATTACCAACCTCATCATAAAGAAGGTTGATCGTAAATTAAGATGATGTGGACATCGAAAACGATACATTTATTCAATTCAAAAGTAATATGTAATAATTTTATGTACTTACCTACCTATTTCTAAGTTTTATTTTGCAATAGTTTTAGTTTTCGTTTTCTTTTTTCATAGGTACCATCTTACATTAAATTTTAATGTTATTTAAAGGAAGTTTACACGATCTATGTTATTTTTCCCGACGACCCGATTACTCTAGCCATAGAGGCAGCCAATCAGCCCGCGACACCAAACACTTCAGGACCCCGATACCGACCCCGACGGCGTGGTCGACGACTTCCTTCAATCAGCGCTTATCGCTATCGACCCACTAGAGTCGATTCATTCTTTAAAATATTTTTCCTTTCAGACGACGCCCTGAGCCGAGGTTCCCAACTGGGCACCCTCAGGCCTGTTGTCTTAAACGTTGTACCGGGTGAGAGCCTTCAGCTCTCCCCATTTGTCCGGCCAAGTAGTTAATGCCATCTGCGGCAAATCTACAATAAGTCACGTAAAAAAAAAATGTTATTTTTAATTTTATTTTCATTTATTTAACTTTAGTTTCTACTTTTTATTATTATTTTAGTCACTATTGTGTGCGTCTATAATTGGCTGGCATACCGTAACTGTTTCTATGTGTATTTTATTTTGTGTGTTTGTGTATCTACTGTTGTTGATGCACCATAATACATAAATAAGGTAAATACGGTCACGAGCATTTATGTATACACTTTGGTACCATGTCACATTAACTTTTTTGACAAATTGAACTGTATATCTCACTAAATGTCAAATATGTTAGTGCGACAGAGTCCTAAAGTGGGTACATTATATTGCTCATGACTGTACATAAGCATCGCATACGCAATTGACTACTTGACTGTACTAGGTTCAAAATTATGAAATTCTGATTACTAAATAAAGACAGATCTAAATCTAACGAAAAACATTTTTTCTATCTTCTTCTTATCGTGTGGGTTGTGAGGTGACGTACCAACCTCATCAACCCTGGTGTCAGGGTTATTTTTTCTATTTAACTTATTTATTAATTTTAAAAAAGAAAAATGTAATAATAAGTCCGACATGTATCACGTTTTTCTATGACGTCACAGTGTCTTTTCATACAAATTCCAAAGTAATTTCGTGTTTTGACGTTTAGTAAAAATTAACTAAGACATCGAAAATAACAATTTTCGATGTATGCACTCAACACCCTACTGATTATCACATCAAAAGTGGCCACTACAAACCCGTGGTCACCATAAACCTTTTACCACCATAACGCGACCCTAAAAAACCAAAAACCACATCAATAATAATATCTTTTGAATAAAAAGATTGCTTAAACATTTGGCAAAATGGAGCAATTTTATGGACACATCAGATGGGATGGGATTGGGTGTCTCTAGGGGAGTGTGCGCAGTGGGACCACGATGGGCCCAGTGGGAGTGGGGTAACCCAGTGGGGCGTCTAATGACTATAAACACTAGTCAAATGATTGAGTACACAATTAAGAGGGTATCAAAGACCTTGTTATCTGAGGTTAATAAAGTGCTGGAGAGTTTAGGTAAAAATAGCTAAGGTGTCACCTTTACGATAAGTTGAAGATAAATCTACATACAAGGTTTTAGTGATATCGTAACGAGAACTTTAAGGAATAATTCAGACCATAATTCTGAGTTGATATCAAGTGGAATTTTCGTCGCAAAAGTATGGAACAGAAAATATTTAAAAAAGCACTAGAAGTTTTATGAATTTTCCGACAGGAAATTTCACTTGATTACAACTCAGAATCATGGTCTAAAGCATCCCTTTTAGTATTCGTTACAGTGTCACTAACATCCTGTAAGTACCTATACTTAATAATTGGGTATTTGACTGGGTCATAGATAAATTATAAAATGGTAATCTAGAGATAGAAACCAGTCGAAGATGATCAACAATCAATCTCATTTTACTTTTGGACATATTTTCGAGTTTTATTTATGAATTAAGTAACAATAAGTACGACGTTTGACAGATTTTATTGATGACGTATTTACATACAAACTCCAAAGTAAATTTTCGTTGCCAATTATTGGTCAGCAAAAATTTAGTTTCGATCGCCATCGACTCGCAAAGAAGAAGATGACGTTTCGTAAAAAGTATCTTATTTGACTAGTCTGTCAAGTAGCCTATTGGCCTCGATTCCTGCACACACCTCTTAATTTTATTTTAAGTTATACCTGAAAAGGAAAGGGACGGATAATTGTCAACAAGTTAATTTTAAAACGAATGAATAACCCGAGCGAATAAAATAGGCGAGATTGCTAGTATTGTAATCCGTTTGACGTGCTGTCTACTTAACTCTGTCGGGTTATTGGCTGATGTAAATTTTTTTGACGGTTGTTTTAGATTTCTGCTTTAAATTGACGTGTAAGTATTCCATAAATTTTATGCCTGTCGATTACCCGTCCCTTTTTTTTCTAACGGATAAGAAAATGACAGGTATAACTTAAAATAAAATTAAATGGCGTCTGCAGGAATTAACACCATTGTAGACTTATCGGTCTATGTAATATTAGTACTCAATGTTCTAGATAGATGGCGCCGGCGCGGCATCGGCTTAAGGACGATAGGTACAGTCATGAGCAATATAATGTACTTACCCACTTTAGGACTCTGTCGCCCTAACATATTTGACATTTAGTGAGACTTACAGTTCAATTTGTCAAAAAAGTTAATGTGATATGGTACCAAAGCGTATACATATTAATGCTCGTGACGTGACCGTACATAGATCGAAGGAATTTCGCATGGACAGGAGGAGGACCCGGTGTAATTGGTAACACGCTCGTCCCGGCTTGACAAGAGCTGCGGGTTCAAGTCCCGTCCAAGTATGTTTTTTTACCTAAGTAACTAATGACGGTTAAATTAGGTATTGTAATTGTTGCGCGTGTTGATAACGTCAATGTGTAGTGTCTGTGTAAAACGAGGTTGTTTGTATGAAGTGTCCGTGGTGTGCTCATATCAAAATTAAAGCGTACTTCATAACCCCCACACCTCAAAACCCATACCTCTTTATCAGCTCCATACAAGCAAATTAACGATGGAACCCTACGGAACACGACACGACTTAGCAATTACGCTTCCGAGTGCGTATTTTAAGTGCGAAAATACACGTCAGGTTTTTTTTATAAGGGGGATTAAAAAGGCCACATTCTAGCAATTCATAAAAAAGAAAGAAAAAATCTAAACAAGCTATATTGCATTAAGTAAAAAAAAATAATAATAAAAAAGTTTATTTAGGTAATAAGTAAGTAGTTGACATTGTGCACTTAACTTGACTTATATGCCAAACTGCAATACTTTTAGATGAATTTCTTCAATGCAGCCTTTTTAACCTGGCCATGAGGTTTGTTTGACTAGGTATCGAGACGGTTAGTAATCGTTACATGAGCCACGTCAGGGGCCTTTGGCGGCTCAATAGTAATCCTGACACCAGGGTTGCTGAGGTTGGTAATCCACTTCAAAACCCACACGATAGAAGAAGAAGAGACGATTCAAAATCACGGGATGAAGCGATTTATTCCCAACACAAGTAAATATTTTCTTACTGGGAAGATTCAACCATTAAAGTGTAATGTCATTTGAAAATATTCTATATTATTTATAAACAGATGATTTTATACATATATACGCATCTTTGAGGAGCTCGGTGGCGTAGCGGTAAACGCGCTCGGTCTGCGATTGTTGAAGTTAAGCAACTTTCGCAAAGGCCGGTCATAGGATGGGTGACCACAAAAAAAAAGATTTCATCTCGAGCTCCTCCGTGCTTCGGAAGGCACGTTAAGCCGTTGGTCCCGGCTGCAGTAGCAGTCGTTAATAAGTACCAATCCGCACTGGGCCCGCGTGGTGGTTTAAGGCCCGATCTCACTATCCATCCATAGGGAAGGCCCGTGCCCCAGCAGTGGGGACGTTAATGGGCTGGTGATGAAACGCATCTATGGCATGAGATTCAAATTTCAATTAGAGACTTTCTAGGCAACATTTCTCAAAAACTATATAAATGGCGCTGCAAAGATTTTACTTCATTTCACATAGTCTTACACTGAAAATAAATAATAAGTTGTATTTTTGATTTGATTTTCTTTTATCGAGTCATGTTTTTGTACCCGGAAACCGGATGCAAAAACCTGACGTGTGTTCCCTCTCTAAACCTGCATCTATTATCTGTCTCTATTAAAATGGTTTGCGGGTAAAGGTTTAAATGATATTGATTGATCTGTAACCAAGTAGGTTTTTGATCATTTAGTTTTAGTCGGTTGATCGCGTAGAATTTTGTATAACATGCTTTATGGACGGGTTATATTTTTGTAGTTTCTGCTGGACTAGGAGCATAGAAAATAATAATAAAAAATTAAATTAAAATTATATTATTTTTATAATTTTACTACTTTTACTGCCATATATGTACCACATTTTTTGCAAACGAATTTGAATTTGAATTGGAATTTAGAATAAACAGAACATAAGCATAGAGGGGGAGGCCTATGCCCAGCAGTGGGCGTCGTACGGCTGATGATGAAGCATAGATAAGGAATAATACTACGTATAGGACGCCAACTCTCCGCTCCCCACCAGCGTCTGAGCTAGGTTTTAATATTGTCCTCTACGACGGCTGAGCCGAGGTTCCGCCCAACTGGGCACCCTCAGGCCTATTGTCTTAAAGTTTCATACCCGGTGAGAGCCCTCAGCGCTCCCCATTTGTCCAGCCAAGTAGTAAATGCCATTTGCGGCGACAGGACCCGCTTACCTATTTGATATTATTATTTTATTTTTGTTTGATATGATGTTTTTGTCTTTTTTTGTGTGTGGCGTCCTTTTATAATAACCTATTTCTATTCTATTCTACCTAATCTGAAGATTTGACAGTTCAGGTATTAAACAAGCGACTGCCTGTCTGCCCCCCCAACCCGAAGGGGAAGTAGCTATGTATGCAAACCGAAAATTAAAAGCAATAATTGGAAATTAGATACAGAATGCGTGTTTGTATTATAAATGGCGCTATCGTTCTAATAACGTTATAACGAGGTGGGGATAATGAGAGGGGCCGCTAAGCACTTTGATGTGTAATTACTGGCAGCTTCGTTTACATTCGCCTGTGTGTGTCTGTGTATGTCTACGTGTGTTTGTGTGTGTCGTTGACTGAATTTTACCACATAAGTGCGTGCCTTATGATCAGGAATTTATGATGGGATATTCATACACAGTGTGCGTCGCTGGTTTGACAGCCTCCGTGGTCTAGTGGTTAGAGCGTTAGGCTCACGATCTGGAGGTCCGGGTTCAATTCCCGATGGGGTCATTGTCGAAATCACTTTGTGAGACTGTCCTTTGTTTGGTAAGGACTTTTCAGGCTTGAATCACCTGATTGTCCGAAAAAGTAAGATGATTCCGTGCTTCGGAGGGCACGTTAAGCCGTTGGTCCCGGCTATTAGCCGTAAAAACACCTCCACCAACCCGCAGTGGAGCAGCGTGATGGAGTATGCTCCATACCCCCTCCGGTTGATTGAGGGGAGGCCTGTGCCCAGCAGTGGGACGTATATAGGCAGTTTATGTTTATGTTTTGTGCGTCGCTGGTATTAAATATGAATAAAAAACACATGCTTGATATTTAGAAATGGACTGTATTAATTAAAAATTTACAAAAGGTGGAGAAAGCAACACCCATCGCCATGATGGTCAAAGGGGGTAGAAGAAAGATTAGAATGCGGTGTTGCCATAATTATTATAAAATAAATTTTAGTGTGTACTACACACACAGTATTTATATTATTATAGTTGGCCGTATTAGCCCAGTTGGTAAAACGGTTGCCTCTCACTTTGAGGTCGCGGGTTCGAATCCAGCACAGGCCTAAACCAATGATTGTCGAATTTATTTTCGAATTCATGGTTGGATCATAAATGATTATCACGTGCTCAGCGGCGAAGGAAAACATCGTGAGGAAACCCACATTCCCGAGAAATGCATTTTTGGAGGTATGTGACCTAACCTGTATTGGGCTAGTTTTCCCTTCGCGGGTTGTAAGGTCAGACACGCAGTCAATTCTGTAAAAAACCGGACCTGTCAAATCTTCAGGTTAGGTTGGTGATGATGATGATTTATATTATTCAGTATTTATTTATTTTTTTATTATTATTATGTATGTCGTTTCCATATCTCGGGCCTATGGAGTCCCGGACTTTTGGAAGGCGTGCGTGGGGCCGAAGCCAACACGTAGAGGTCCCTTAAGACAATTTAATCTAAATGTTGTGTGACACCAACCGGCGATTATCCCTGTATACACTATGGCAGTGCACCCAAAGATAATCCCCAGTAATATTATTATTATTTTTAAGATTATGAAATATGATTTTGTGCCCGTTGCTGTGGAGACCTTTGGCTGCTGGGGGGCAGACACCAGAATCTTTATTTCAGATATAGGTCGCAGGCTCAGGGAAAAAACGGGTGACTCTCGCTCCGGTTCGTTTTTGGAGCAAAGGTTGGCCATTGCTATTCAGCGCGGCAATGCGGCGAGCGTTATGGGCACCTTTGCACCGGGAACGGTCAGGGGCGGGTTATTTATGGACTAAGTTTTCTTAGTTTTATTGTTAAATTGTATATGTGAATTTTTATATTAAAAAATTATTTTGATTAATAAAGAGTTTTTGTATTGTATTGTATTCAATACTCGCAAGAAAATAGCAAGTAAGTGTATTTTCTGAGATGTAACTCCCGGGCATGTCGTAAAACAAACAGATGTATTGTGTCCTTTCTAACAATGACGGATCATTATAGGGGCTATATGCTGATCGTCCTGTCACCATAATCATGACGATATCTAAGTCAATGGCGCTGATTCCTGCAGACACCTCCTAATTTTATTTTAAGTTATATCTGTCGTTTTGTTAACCGCCGAAAAGGAAAGGGACGGATGATTGACATCTGTTAATTTTAAAATGAATGAGTGAATGAATCACCTGGGCGATTCACATAGGCTTCTAGCTAGCATGCAACCCGTTTGACGTGTGTTGCCAATTTAATTTGGTCGGGTTATTCGTCAATGTAAAATTTGGAGAGGTTTGTTTAAATTTCTGCCTAAAATTAACGTGTTTTATAAATTTTGTCTGTCGATTACGCGTCTCTTTTTCGACGGATAAGAAAATTATAGCTTAATAAAATTAGATGTTGTGTATTGGAATCAACACCATTAACCCTAAATATATAACCCTATAGCCCACGACCAAACAGGACATAAACTCATAAATTCGCCAACCGACTACTTCTGTCCAAACAATTATCACACTACAATAAACACCAATGATATCGTCAACGTATTTAATTGCAAATTCCCGCCATCTGCCATTTCGCCATTTGACAGATCCCAAAGGGTTTTCCGCCATCTTGTGGCATAGACAAAATTTACGATTTTACGCGCCATTGCATCTTGTTTTGTGAAATTAACCGAAATTAATCCGTTTATTGGCGGCAGACGGGTTTTTTTATGTTTCTGTAACTGTTCTGTTACTTTTGTGTTAGTTTTATGCGTAGTTCATCTTCGTGTGTCTAATGATGGACTGGACGAACCAAGTCTTTGATAACGATTTGATAGTAAGATGGAAAGACGATCGGGTTTCCTAGGTCTGTAAATTCTGGACCTGACAACCTTCAGGTTAGGTAAGCGGACCCTGTGAAAAACGGTATAATGCTAAGGAGATGATGATGTCGAGTTTGTTTCCGAATTCATATTATTATTTGGATCATGAATGATTATCACATGCTTCGCGGTGAAATGGATTTTCGGAGGTATGTGACCTAACCTGTATTGGGCTGGTTTTCCCTTTGCGGGTCGGAAGGTCAGACAGGCAGTCGCTTCTGTAAAAAACCGGACCTGTCAACTTTTCAGGTTAGGTAAGAGAACCCTGTGATAACGGGATAATGCTAGAGGGATGATGCTATCTACATTAACTATGATTCTGTAATAAATACATAAAACGACTCAGTACCTAAATATATCTATTTTCTTGAAAATAGACAACTTGTAGTTAGATCCATTTAAAAGCAACAATAACATTATTAAACAAAAGGACGCCCCACACGAGCCGGCAGCCAAGCGTGAAATATGGAGAGCCTCCACAATAGGGCTAATAACTCGTATGAAGCGCCCTTAGGACATGCCGCAAGTTATAAGAGACAGCGAGTGAGTAAGCGGAGACGGTAGCGGGTAATTCAAAATATGAAAAGATAATGAAAAATTTTTTTGGCGTGACTTATTGTAGATTTATATAGTATTTATTATTTTATACTAGATGTTGCACTGTCCCGCACCAAATTGTAATAATGTTTCCTATCCACTGGTTGCCTGGAAGAAATTGCTGCTTAGCAATAAGGCCGCCAGATTGTACTGTATCTATCTTCATCTGTGTGAATCTGTTTTGTATGTTGTGTGCAATAAAGTATATTTGATTTGATTTGATTTGATTTGAGATTTGCCGCAGATGGCATTAACTACTTGGCGTTGAGGGCTCTCACCCGGTACAAAATTTGAGACAACAGGCTTGAGAGTGCCCAGTTGGGCGTGAACCTCGGCTCAAGCCGTCGACTGGGTGGATTATTTATATTTTGTAAGAATTAATCGACCTTAGTGTGTCGATCGGGGTCCTGAAGTTGTTTGTTGTCGTGAACTGATTGACGGCTCTATAGCTAGAGTAACCGGGTCTTCAGGATCGTATATTACGTTTTTGTTACTATTTATTGTTTTTATAACACTTATCCGTGCTTAGGGAAACTCACAAAGAGAAAATTTAAATCGAAGAAATTTCTGACTCGGACGGGACTTGAACCCACAGCTCCTAATGCTTAAGGCTTAATGAAAATAGTAGATCGAAAGAATTTCTCATAGACTGGAGGAGGACCCGGTGGTGTAATGGTTAACACGCTCGTTCCGGCTTAACAAGAGCTGCGGGTTCAAGTGCCGTCCGAGTCAAATTATTTTTCTATTTAAATTTTCTCTGTGTGATGTAGTAAGTGTTCAAGGCTAATCTACAAAAAGCCATGTCACAAAAGCTTGCCTTCGTACATGTTACATTGTACGATAACGTCAATGGTGTTATAGTTTAGTGTTATTTGTTTGTGTGCAATAAAGAATAAATAAAAAAGCTGTGAGCGTGTCGCTTGGACCATATGCAGTAGCTACGGAAAATATTATATTTATCAAGGATCGGCGCTCTTTGTTTGCGAGACTATTGTTTACCATAGACAAGCCTTTTTGCGTCGGTTATTTTTTTTTCGCAAATTGTTTGTTTGTTTGATGCCGCCCTACTTAAAACGATAAAGATTTTTTTCTAATATGTAAGTAAGTATGTAATATTTAGCGTAAGATGATTTTTACAAATCCTCGACTTTTTTTTAGTTTACACAGGCAGGACAGTGCAGCCAGTGTCCCACTTTGGGAATATTCCCGTGAATGTAATATCTGACTTCCCTGATTGGGAGGTCGCGAGCTATGTAATTCCAAACTCTCATAGAAAACCTTTCAACTAATAACAGAATTACACCTCCGAAACTCCATACATCACTTGCATATAGAGAGTAACGGTCATCAGGCGTCCCATATCCGGACCGGCGTGATCCGGTCGGAGTGCGGATAATGACGTCGGAACACACTTGGACGTTTTTGCACGTCCCGTTTTTGCACGTTACGTTTTTTGCCGGCCATTTCGGAGCTTTTTAATTCTTTTGACGCTCTCTGTACTTTCTCGCGGTTCGCTTGTTAGGGAGACTGCACATTGCCTTAGTATGTTCAGTTTAAAAAACATTTTGTAGAATTTCCTGCGCCGCCGCTAACTTGATTAATATTTTCCGAAGTGGAAATAGATTATAGGTTTGTAGATAGACTTCTTCTTCTATCGTGTGGGTTGTGAACTGGATTGCCAACCTCAGCAACACTGGTGCCAGGGTTATTATTGAGCCGCCAAAGGCCTCTGATATAACTCATGTAACGACTACGTACTTACATCAGTAAGTAATAACCGGGACCAATGCGCAAAAGCACGGATCATCTTACTTTTGCACAATCAGGTGATCAGCCTGTAATGTCCTAACCAAACTAGGGATCACAAATCTGATATGTCTCCAACGGGATTCGAACCCGGGACCGCCGGATTATGAGCACAACGCTCAACCACTGGATCACAGAGGCCGTTAAAAGGTGGATAGACTAAAATGTAATATTTACTTTCAATAATTTCAACTCAGCAGGGTGTGCATGATAACCGCACAGCGAATCCTCATCTACTACCATCATCATCATCAATTTAAGAGCCACGCTCTTGTCGGTGCAGCATATTCCCTGCTACCTTTTTAGGGAAAAATAGGGCAGTGGTTTCCCTCTTGCCTTCCGCCCTGCAGTACTCTGTCTGACGTAAGTAGGATGGCGCCCAGAGTAGTCTATAATACTATCTACGTAGATAGAAGTCGAATGGCTATTGGTCGAAGCCCTCGATAGATATAATACGCGGTTGCTGTGCAGACCCTGCTAAGGCTCCTGGATTACGTAACCTCTGTGGTTTATTGTGCAGTGGCTCAGACACATTGACCGCAAAACCGGAAATTCCGGGTTCGATATCCGGTCGCGTTCATTAAACGACTTGGTGACTAATTTGACTTAGGTCTATAGGGCTTATAACACCTTTCCTCTTCAGTCTTTCCTTTCCAGCAGCACACCCCGAACACTTCATACAAATAACCTCGTTTTACACAGACACTACGCATTGACGTTATCGTACACGCGCATCTGTGTGTGTGACGTCTGACGCCATACGATTCAAGTGTAAACTGTGTTCGAGGGGGGTGAGGTAAACCTAGCTCAGCCGCTAATGGGGAGCGGAGAGTTGCCTTTCTATACGTAGTCATGGTAATGGTAACGTCCCCACTGCTGGGCCACGGGCCTTCCCTATGGTAAATAGGGAGATCGGGCCTTAAACCATCACGCGGGCCCAGTGCGGATTGATGGTTATTAACGACTGCTAATGCAGCCGGGACCAACGGCTTAACGTGCCTTCCGAAGCACGGAGGAGCTCGAGATGAAAACTTTTTATTGTGGTCACCCATCCTATGATCGGCTTTTGCGAAAGTTGCTTAACTTCAACAATCGCAGACCGAGTGCGTTTACCGCTGCGCCACCGAGCTCCTCGCTATACGTAGTATTATTCCCTATTATATGCCAGCAGGCTAGATGTGTCAAGGTCACGGTGGTTACCATGGTTACGCCCCGCCGATTTGCTGTTAGACTACACGATTCGATCCGGGAAACGGGAGTTGGTGGGGAGTAACCATGACCAGGCATGAGTCCGGACTACCACGTCGCGCTTGTTTTTTGAGTACAGTCATGAGCAATATAATGTACTCACTTTAGGACTCTGTCGCAATAACATATTCGACATTTAGTGAGACTTACAGTTCAATTTGTCAAAAAAGTTAATGTGACATGGTACCACAGTGTATACATATTAATGCTCGTGACCGTACCTACTTACGTGAAATGCATTACATTACAATGCCAAGTAGGAGCAACGTACAATTTAATTTGACCGCACGATGTTTTGGTAAGTATATAAAATGTCAAAGGAGTGCAACTTTTGTACGTAGTACTATTATTTAATCTGTGCCATGACAACCGCCGTGACCTTGACGCATTTAGCCTGTCGGACAAGTAGGTGTTATAAGCCAGCCAGTGGAGCAGTCTGATGGAGTTCTTACCCCCACCGATCGGTGATGGGAGGTGATGCCTGCTGTGGGACGTATAAAGGTTGTATTCCGAAATAGAACTTTCTAGACAGTGTACACGCATGCTTTATATGGAGGTACGTGTTAGAGTTGTGACGTCACATCGATAAAAAAGTTACTTAGAGTGGTATTCACATTCGGAATTCAAATTCAAATACTTAACTTTATTTTCACAGCATACTTAATAATATCCATAATAAAATAATAAATACAAAAATTGTTAATATACAAATTATAAACTAAAATTTTTAATTAAATTTAAATAAAAAAATATAACTAATAAACACCAAAAACACACACACGCACTAATAATTAATAACTATTTTTTATTATTATCAATTATTTAATTAGTTACGTATGTGTCTGATTATTCGACAAATTATGGCACACGGTAAAAATGTGTTTTTTGTGTTTGCATCTCAAACGGGGAGTGTCTTTCTTACTTCTGTTCACTAACACTGTTGGGTGGACCATTATACACGGCGGCGACGATACAGCTCACCGCCTATCACGTTGGTCTAACAGACAGCTCGGTGAGGTGTGGGTACTTAGTTCATCTTGCGATGGATGTACCTATGACTACCCCAATTGTCACGTTCACTAACACAAACACGCTAACTCACACACACATTCATACATACACACGCACACATACATACACACAAATACGTTGAAATTTATTATTATACTTTCTTTAATTTTACTTTTTTACTGTATTATTTACTAATTACTCTGCAAATTTTTCATAATTGTAAATTTAACTGTTTAATATCTGGAGGTGGAGACCTGGTGTCCTATATGACAGGTTTTACCTAGTTTAGGCACAGCCTCTTCTCAAAAATTGTATGCACAAACCAAATGTCTTTTGTTATGGATTCTTTTTTGTAGAGGAAATAAACTTTTTACTTACTTACTTAAATTGGGATATAGTCGTGAGGTTATGTATGTATGTTTATAAAATAATAAAAATAAAATAAAAATAAAATACATTTATTTCAAGCAACATAAGGCTCATATACAATACTTTTGACACAATACAGTAAAAATAAAAAATAAAAGAAACAAAATGAAATGACAATTAAATGATATAAAATACAATGAAAATAAACTAAAATAAAATAAAATTAAAATGAAATACACTAACATAATATCTAACCAATACCAGTTTTTACATGCCTGTCGCAGCAGTGCATGATATAAGGACAGTCCAATCTGTCCGCGATCACCGCCATCATGTGTATGTGTTACATTAGTTACGCCACAGGGACCATCTTTTTAACCGACTCCAAAAAATAGGAGATTTTCAATTCGGTTGATTTCTTTTTATATATGTGGGAGGGAGCGGAGAAAAACACTCAAGCCCAATTCCCACTGTTTATTTTTTAAAGTTTTACAACCAAATGCACTATTATTAATGCAATATTATTTTCGAGTAATTCTTCACAAAACATTTCCAGTACCACGCGCACACACTTTCGCCATCTTTTCTAATCTCCCGTCCCTTTCACTCCTTACCTCTCACACTTCCGCTATATTCAGTTCCTTCCGTCTTCGCTCGTATCTTCCCTCCTTCTCGTACACCTGTACCTCGCATATCCTGTTTCTCTGTCTTTCAATTCCGTCTCATTCCTTCTCCTTTATCTTACCATCACCTTACTCTCTTACACCTCAAACACCTACACACACTCATACCCCACATATATTTTTTTACCGACATCGATAATTCCTGCCTTACCTAGTCCCATCCCTATAATCTGCGCACGTTCTCACATCAAAGCCATATTTCATTTTTATCATTTCATCCAATCCTTTGCCGAAACCATACTTTCAGGCGCTTTTTAATTCGTTTTGCGATGGTAACTCTGCTGCGATGTATGGCTCGATTTTTTTTTATTCGTCGGATATTACTTTTGACTGGGACTGTATGGATTCGGTGTAACGGCGCGCGGGGTTATGTCAGTCAGATTCGATGCTTTGGATATTCTCTTGTCTGAGGTCAATGACCGACTTCACCAACCGGTATCGGTAATAAACACTTCAGGACCCCGACGATTTCCCTCATTCAGCGCTTATCGCTATTACTTGGTCCACTAGTGTCAATTTAGAGTCCTGTTCTCTGCCCTCCACTGGGGCAAGTCCTGTTCGGCGCGTCCTTGCAGCGGGAGTGGGCGCCTCTCTCAAGTGACTGCCTGTCTGACCTTCCAACCTGCGAAGGGAAAACCAGCCCAATACAGGTTAAGTCACATACCTCCGAAAATGCATTTCTCGGGAATGTGGGTTTTCTCACGATGTTTTCTTTCACCATGAATTCGACAATCGTTTGCCTAAGCAAAGCAGCAGGTCGCAGGTCGCAGGTCGCAGGTCGCAGAATCCAGCAGGCTTAGGCCTGTGATGGATTCAAACCTGCGACCTCAAAGTGAGAGGCAAGCGTTCTACCAACTGGGCTACCACGGGTGTCCCCCACAAAAATACGTGGTCTAAAAAAAGCATTAGTATCGAATACATCGTTAGTACCGAGACAGCGCTTTCTGAACGAAGCGCGTAAATATCAGTTATGCAGTCATTAGTCGGACCTGGTTTATTTTATTTATGACCGGTTTCCGAACGTTCGCCGCTGTAAGTTTCAGAACGTATCTCGCCAATATGGCGGCAGACTGATGAATTATTCTGTCCTCTTGCCGATGGCTTTCACACTGCGTTTTTAAACTCACGCCCGTACGGTCACGAGCATTAATATGGTACCATCTCACATTAACTTTTTTGATAAATTGAACTGTAAGTCTCAGTAAATGTCAAATATGTTAGTGCGACTGAGTCAGCATTAATATGTATACCCTATGGTACCATGTCACATTTAACTTTTTTGACAAATTGAACTGTAAGTCTCACTCTCATACTCAAAAGCATATTATATAAAAATAATTGGAGCCTGAAAAGTCCTTCATTCATGTAAAGAGCAATGTTGCTATGAGACATTTTGTTGAAATTGCGCACTTACTTTAATAAGCTAGTAGAGCTTATTTTTAAACAGCCTACCTGTATACGTCCCCACTGCTGGGCACAGGGCTCCATTACCCTGCTCCACAGCTGGTTGGTGGAGGTGTTTACGGCTAATAGCCGGGCCCAACGACTTAACGTCTCCTCCGAAGCACGGAATCATCATACTTTTTCAGACAATCCGGCGATTCAAGCCTGCAAAATCCTTACCAAACAAAGGACAGTCTCATAAAGTGATTTTGACAATGTCTCCATCATGAATCGAACCCGGATCTCCAGATCTAACGCTCTAACCACTAGACCACGGAGGCTGTTGTAGTTATGTTATGTTTTTAATAAGACAGACTAATGCCACCATCCACTACACATGGGTAAGCCGACATGACGTTACAATTTAATTTAGGTATAAGTTTCTGTGTTCGTTTTCCATGTTTCTATATAGAAAATATTTCGTGTGTGCGTTGACTTCTGATGTGGTGTCATTATAATGTATATTATTATATGTAATCCGTGTCTGTGGTGTCCTAAATAATAAATGTTTCTTTCTTTCTTTCTAATGTAGGTATCCGCCAAAAATTTGTTAAAACATGAACGCACATGTTCTAAACACCCTGTCTTGGAGGGGTGTGGGCATTTGAATAAATATACAATTAGATGAGCTTGTTGTGACGCAGGCGCAGATCAATTCCGTTTTAACTGATAGTGGGCGGTTAGACTTAATAAACTTTGGACTTCGGACCCTACATAGAAAATCTGATTCTCACAGACGTGGAATAAAATCCAGAATCACCACCGAACGTCAGAACGACCACCGTGGTTCAGTGGTTCGATTCCCGGTGGGGACATATTACAAAAATTACTTTGTGGTCCCTAGTTTGGTTAGGACTTTACAGGCTGATCACCTGATAGTCCGAAAGTAAGATGGTCCGTGCTTCGGAAGGCATGTTGAGCCGTTGGTCCCGGTTACTACTTACTGATGTAAGTAAGTAGTCGTTACATGAGCCATGTCAGGGGCATTTGGCGGCTCAATAGTAACCTTGACCCCAGGGATAATGAGGTTGGTACTCCACCTCACAACCCACACGATAGAAGAAGAAATCCAGAATTATAACTCGCTAATCATTTATTCACTTTTCAGCGAACTACCGCACGTTACTCTGCCCTTCCAACGCAACCTCGCATCCCCACTTCTTTGTTACCCCACTGAGTACTACTTTTACATAGTACGCAGTGTTGCCATTTTAATATCTTAAATTACCCACAAAAACATGAATAACGCTTGGGAGATGATGAAATTCAAAAATATCTTCATTTAGTAGATAAAAAAGTTTGATTTTGAATCGTCATTTTGATACAAAAGGCAACATAAGTTTGCACAAATAAACAAATGTCCTGTAACCCTAAGCGTATCCATATGTGCTCCGTACCGTCGCGGGTAAAAATTGTCTTAGATCCACAGTTTAAGTAGTCCCACCAAAACGTAATACTAATGGGATGACCACGTAAATTTATGTGCGATGTTCTTTAACTTCGAAATTAATTGTTTGTAGCCACGTGTGATACGGTAACCGAATTAATATTAAACTTAATTAATTGATTTAAAACACCATAAGGTCGATTTATTATGTCATAACTTGTTATGGTCACTAATCGTCGTGGTCCACTAACATAACTTTATATTTTATTGCACACACGTTGTTCGACATCACAGTGTACTTTTTTATACAAATTCCATAGTAATTTCGTGTTTTGACGTTTAGTAACCCCGCCGGCGTGGTCGACGATTTCCCTCATTCAGCGCTTATCGCTATCGACCCACTAGGGTCGATAAATTCTTTCAAATATTTTTCCTCTCTGACGACGCCCTGAGCCGAGGTTCGCGCCCATCTGGGCACCCTCAGGCCTGTTGTCTTAAACGTTGTACCGGGTGAGAGCCTTCAGCGCTCGCCATTTGTCCGGCCAAGTAGTTAATGCCATCTGCGGCAAATCTACAATAAGTCACGTCAAAAAAAAAGACGTTTAGTAAAAAGTAACTGATTTGACTAGTTGGAAACTAGCCTATTGGGTAGTTTCCTAGGTCAAAACTAAATAATGAAATTCTGATTACTAAATAAAAACAGAAATAAAGGTGACAAAAATCGTTTTCCTTTTTTCTATTTAACTCATTTATGAATTTTAATAAAGAAAAATGTAATAATAAGTGCGACATTTTGTTTCGTTTTTCTATGACGTCACAGGTTGCTTTTTCATACAAATTCCATAGTAACTTGCGTTTTGATGTTTAGTAAAAACTAACTGATTTGACTAAGTAGTAGCTAGAAACTAGCCTATTGCTGAATTATTTGATTACGACGAGCACAGCACCTTCCCACCTGAGAGCAGTACTATTATCATAGTAGGCGCTTAATTATGAAGTTACGTAATTAATCTTCTTCTATCGTGTGGGTTGTGAGGTGAATTATCCAACCGCATCAACCCTGACGTCACGGTTACTATTGAGCCGCCAAAACCCCCTGACATGGCTCATGTAACGACTACATCAGTAAGTAGTAACCGGGACCAACGGCTTAACGTTCCTTCCGCACGGATCATCTTACTTTTTGGGCAATCAGGTAATCAGCCTGTAATGTCCTTACCTTTTTTCCCTCATTTAGCGCTTATCGCTATCGACCCACTAGAGTCGATTAATTATTTCAAATATTTTTCCTCTCAGACGACACCCTGAGCCGAGGTTCGCGCCCACCTAGGTACCCTCAGGCCTGTTGTCTTAAACGTTTTACCGGGTGAGAGCCTCCAGCGCTCCCCATTTGTCCGGCTAAGTAGTTAAAGCCATCTGCGGCAAATCTACAATAAGTCAAAAATAAAAAGAAATGTCCAGACCAAACGAGGGATCACAATGAGATTTTTGTGTTATGGTCCCATCGGGATTCGAACCCGGGACCTCCGGATCGTGAGTCCGACGCTTAACTACTGGACTACAGAGGCCGTTCTTATGAAGTTACGTAATTAATTATCACTATAGATATAAATTATCTATCTACAATCAACCACTCGATACGTCATCAGGGTTACTTCGGGCGACCATCACGGGTCATTTAAACCTACACGGGTCTACAATTAAAATAAAACTATATCTGTCCAAATGTACAATTAATACATTTTAATGTCATTAACGGCAGATGGTGGAACAATGTCAAATGTCACCCCACATACAGGGTGTCCGTTAAAATGATAGGTGACCACCTTATATATGACAGCGTACTACTTTTTTTTACTTTTGATTGGTTTGCTTTTGGCCCCAGTTTTTTTTAAATTTATTTATAAACAAAATTACATACATATACATTTTAATACTATCGCCAAACTACAACTGTAGTTTGATTTTTGTTTGTTTGTTTGTACAACCGTATTTGCCCGAAGGCGTTGACGAGGCCTAATATGGAGCCCAGAAGGTGCCTGTTCACTCTGGCTTTGAAAGCACCCGGGTTATGTGCATTCGGAAATACAGAAAACGGCAGAGAATTCCACTCTTTACCAACAAAGCAACGGTGGGGGTTAAAAGACGCCGTGCTTTAGAAGGCACCCGTGGCAGCCGTTTGGCTGTATCAGGTGCTGTCCACCCCAATAGGGATTACGAGCGTGATTTGTGTTTACTAGAATAGGGAATAACACTACGTATAGAACGGCAACTCTCCGCTCCCCACCAGCATCTGAGCTAGGTTTACCTCACCCCTCGAACATAGTTTAGGCTTGAATCGTATGGCGTCAGACGTCACACAGACAGATGCGCGTGTACGATAACGTCAATGTGTAGTTTGTGTGAAGTGTTTGGGGTGTGGTATACTCAAGACTTTTTCATAAGTAGCCATTACCGCGCGGCGCACTGCGCGAATTATATCGAGGGCTTCGACTAGTAGCCGTACGAAATTTATCTATATAGATAGCATTCGCTGCGTTCATTGGCTAAAACCCTCGATATGATTCGGCGCGGTAGTCGTGCGAACTTGCTGCTTTTGATAAAAATGAATATTATCAGAAATACAAAAACAAAGAAGGCATAATGATTGAGGTAGGTTCCCAAACTAGATGGAGCCTGTAACTTTGGAAACCATGGACAATTGGATACAAGTTTAAGTATGGCGCAAAATTTTAAAACTAAAAATATAAATAAGTACCTACTGGAAGATTTTCTATATTAATGTAACCCACGCAAACGGATCCGCGGGCGCTCGCTAGTTAATTACATTTTTACAAACACCCTGTAGACATTGTCACCCCACACTAAGCTATATTTAATAGTGCGATCTAATGCAACGAATTTTACGTGTCGTCCAGATAACAGGAGGAAGTACGAATTAATTTCTACCATTGTCATGTAAAACTGTTGAATAAGTAATTTAAAAGGAGTGTTTGGTATACTTACTATAATATGCTTTTTTGGAGCATGACTTATTGTAGATTTGCCGCAGATGGCTTTAACTACTTGGCCGGACAAATGGGGAGCGCTGAAGGCTCTCACCCGGTACAACGTTTAAGACAACAGGCCTGAGGGTGCCCAGTTGGGCGCGAACCTCGGCTCAGGGCGTCGTCTGAGAGGAAGAATATTTGAAAGGATTAATCGACCCTGGTGGGTACTATAATATGCGACCAAGGAATTTACTATAAGTACTTAGGTATTTCTTGTTGTTCGTCTTTGGGTTATTGCTCAATAATAACCCTGACACCAGGGTTGATAAGGTTGGTAATTCACCTCACAACCCACACGATAGAAGGAAGGTTGATCGTTTACTAGTCAAATTGAAATTAGCTCTTAAATAAAAATCACTCTTTTTTTAATCAATTCTTTGTGTTAATTTTTTATAAATAATATTATTTATTAAAATAACATAACTTCACGCCTGCGTTGTACCTGTATCCCCGAAGGGCTAGGCAGAGATGTGAAGTACAATATGTATACACTTTGGTACCATGTCACATTAACTTTTTTGACAAATTGTACTGTAAGTCTCACTAAATGTCAAATATGTTAGTGCGACAGAGTCCTAAAGTGGGTACATTATATTGCTCATGCCTGTACACCCACTAATGAGAGAAAAAATATAGATGGTGTAAAAAAATTGCATCGTTTAACCTTCTAATTTTATGGATAACAGGCATACGCATCTTTTATCTTTGTTTTTGGGTATAAATGATGACCATTTTTATAACATCCAAGACAATTACATCTTCCACCCATTATTATTCTGATCAAAATAAAGAGAAGCAAATATAGATAGCAACATAATCATATACATAATGTGATCCAAATATCAAGTGACAATTATTTTTATATACAGGGTGTTAGTGACATCGTAACGAATACTCAGAGGGATGATTCAGACCATGATTCTGAGTTGATATCAAGTGGAATTTTCCGTCGCAAAATTCATGATATTTTTTTAGTTTTTTTAAATTATTTTCAATTCTATACTTTTGCGATGGAAAATTCCACTTGATATTAACTCAGAATAATCAGCTGAATCATCCCTCTCAGTATTATGATTCTTTCATTAGATTTTTTTATTATTTATGTACCCGAGTAATGAGAAAATATGTAATTATCACGTTAAATCTGGACAGCGCCATCTATATTATTTTTGGGGAAGGTAGCCTGGAAAGTCCCTCATTCTATAAAATTAACACCGTTTTATTTTTTATAGCCATTCAATCAAAAAGTAATTCTCTAACATTTTATCCCATACGGTCTCTCTCCGGCCAGTACTTAACACGTTTTATATCAAATACCTATCATTTCTGATCTTTTGTAACCTGACCTTCTACTATTTACCTATTCATTTGCCAAAAAAGGAACTTAACGCCCAAATCGACGCATTAATAGAGCACAAAGAGAAAAATAAACGCCTTTGTATAATTCAACAAATACAATCGTTGCCATTTTCTACAAAAAAGAAGTACTCTATAACTTTACTTAAGAGTTCAAAATGGAATACAATCGCTTTTTTGACTGGCTGAATGTATTAGTGTTTGACAAAGGGCAAAAAAAGAAAAAAACAGCTCCCTTCTTTTTTAAACTTTGTAATTCGTAGGTTCGTATTGCGAATGCGGCGTTCTTATTTCAAAACATCAGCGAGGTGTCATCGGACACTCCCTCAATATTAGGGCAAGGGAAAATTCCTCAAAATTAAATCCTACGTGATTTTGACGGACGAATAAGTAAGTACTTCAGTTGTACATTTTATATAAAGAATTTATGTGGACTAAACATTCAGTAAGTAACCTACTTATTTAAAAATTACGTGATTTATTCTAGCAAGAGTAAATACTGAATTATTCAGAATAGTTTCGCGATATTCATTTAAACATCTTTCAGTATCTTTAAGCTCGATAAAAAGTTTCGCTCATCAATCACCATAAACTAAAACCTATTGCTTATTTTGTATTTGCATTGAATCCAAACAATTATGTACAACTTATGTTTAAAATACATATTTTATCGTTTCCACTTTCGTGCGGAAACGTTATCAATTAACCGTCCATCATATTATTTCAAATATTAATTGTATTAAAAATAAATTAGTGAATGATATTTGGAAAATGAGAGAGTGTACAATTAATAGTTTTGTTCAATATTATATTGCAGATAAGGCGGCATACTACAGCACGAAATTATGTGGTACTACTTTAATGTATAATACTTATATGAACCACACTACGATCCACGAGTGTAAAGTTGGTTTGGTAATATTTACAGAACCATTATTTATAGGACCACGAATAAAATTCAGAAATTCCTTGCACTTTTCCCAGCCCTACAACTACAACCAACAAAAGATTTTGAAATTAGAATCGAATGTTTTTAAATGCGACGCGTAAATGGCGTTCGGATTGTCACCTCAAATTTCTAAACGTATTAGATTTAAAAGTAATACGTTTTTAATCTTCTTATTTTTTTCTTAAACTTAGGCGGAAGTTTTAAAGTGTTATTCCTATGCTAATCTTTCGGTAGTGAGGTATTTTAGTTGAACGAGATTTATTGAATTTTATTGTTATAAATGTAATTTGCTTCTCTACGCTGGAGTTACGAATCAAAAACATAGGACGCGTTCAGTTCGATTAATCTTCCCGGCCTTGTCATAAACCCGGCCTAGGGATTTCGTCCATTTAGCAACCCTAATGGGATAGGTACGGCTTTGTAGCTCGTCCCTATCTATAAAAATCGTTATTGAAACTATTTTCAGACACTTCTAATACTAAGTACTTGAAAAAAACTGAGAGATTAAAAAGGCCGCATGGAAGCAATTCGTCTAAGAAAGCAATATAGTAATTTGACATTTGCGCATATAAAATTAAGTGCGCAATGCAAACAAATGTCAAATAGCAACATTGCTTTCTTAGATGAATTGCCTTTTTAGACCACATATTATGGTTTTAGAAACAAAAAAAATGTATTAAGAAATATTGTAGGTATGTGATATTATTATTTATTACTTACTGATTTATATAATTACTTAAAAGTTATTTCTTTATTAATGAAAGACATATTAACTTATCACGGACTTAAAATTATCGTCAATAACCATTTACTGTTTGTTCGAGTATTCTCTTCTTTCACTCCCCGACCAATATCAAATGTTCTATAGAAAACACATCAAAGGCCTTAATCCCCTAAGATACATCTAATACTCCCCTACATTTCATCTTTATGGACAAAACAAAAAACTATACGTCTCTATAGATAGATAGGTATAATGATAAATTGTTTTATAATAGATAGAAAACTATTTTGAAACCCAGAAAACTCACAAAAATATAACCACAGACAAAGGTGACAGAGGTGTACAGTACAGCAATATAATGTACCCACTTTAGGTGTCTGTCTCACTAACATATTTGACATTTAGTGAGACTTACAGTTCAATTTGTCAAAAAAGTTAATGTGACATGGTACCAAAGTGTATACATATTAATGCTCGTGACCGTAGGTATAAATAGACGCCGATGACGCTAAGTGACGTATCAGAAATTAATGGCGAATCTGATTTGCACCTTTTGCTACTATCAATAACACTTTTTTTAGCAAAATATAAATCAGATACGTCAGTTTGCAAAATCAGTCACGAAATGGTACAGTCATGAGCAATATAATGTACCCACTTTAGGTGTCTGTCGCACTAACATATTTGACATTTAGTGAGACTTACAGTTCAATTTGTCAAAAAAGTTTATGTGACATGGTACCAATGTGTATACATTATTAATGCTCGTGACCGTACACCTACTCGCCGTAATAGGGGGCGAGTCTATGGCCATTAACTGGGCACTAATCCTGGAAACCACGTGATATCAATTACGTATCTATGAGCCAAACATGAATTCCAACCCATAAAGTCGAATTCAGCGGTTTAATTTTGTTATCTTTTCTTTTTACGTTATAATTTTACATTGTAAGTAAAATTAAAGCTAGTTTCTAATAAAAAATCATCTGGTTCCCAAAGATTCAGGCAATGCCTAGTTTGGGGACCCCTGTACAACTCCTGAATTCTAATTAGTTTATAAGCACACCTTTAGTTTTAAGTAAACATAATAATATATATATTTTTGTATTTAAGAATAAGAATAAAATAAATTTATTGCCAGTAACAATTTACATTTCTCTTATTTTGTGCAATAAAGTTATTATTAATTATTATTAAATCCCGAGTTCGTATTCAAAAAATGTGTTACATTTCTTTTTAACCTAATAAATATTTGGACTAAGACAGCATTAGCATATATTAACATGAACACGGCGGACAGACAGATAATGTGTAATTAGACAATAAATTAACTTCTTTTTGAACGATGGAAGGTTAATTGGGCGTATGGCCGCCGGGTTATATTACTACATATTATATACAGGGTGTTAGTGACATTGTAACGAAATCTTGGAAGGATAATTCATGTTGATATTAAGTAGCATTTTCCGTCACAAAAGTGTGAGTCTGAAAATAATTACTTAAAAAAAACCATTAAAATCATGAATTTTCCGACACGAAAAACCACTTGATATAACTAAAAATCATGGTATGAATCATCCCCCTCAGTATTTGTTACGCTGTCATTAACTCCCATATATGTACTTGTACGGAATGTAAGTGACATCGTAACGAATACTGAAGGGGATAAGTTTATTCTGCTCATTATTCTGAGGTAAGTAATATCAAGTGTAATTTTCCATCGCAAAAGTATTAGGTATAAGATTGCACATAATTTAAAAAAAATCATGAAATAATACATGACGACTTTGCGACGGATAATTCCACTTGATATTAACTCAGACTCATGGTCTGAATCATCCCCCTCAGTATTCGTTACGATGTCACCAACACCCTGTATAGCTAGGTATGTCAGCGTGGCCTTTACTTTGTTTACTTAGGTTATCGCACGTGCCACTTATTTCCATCCCCTTTTCATACCGTTAAGGGGTAATTTCCCGGAGCTGGCCTATGTTCTCCCCTAGGTTCCAAACTGTCTCAGTATTGGGCAGGTATTATGGTCGTGAGTTTATTTATTAACATACCTACAAATGAACAAGATAAACGCAACACCCTTTTCGTCAAAGTCGGGTAACAACAAATTCATAACAATTAACAACTACAGACCTCTAGCAGTTACTAATGTTTATTTTATGCAAAGCGAGGTGAATTAGGCAGATCCAATTATACTAACTATAATGGTCACTCGAAATATAAATGCATTAGCCCCGATTCCAGCAGACACCTCCTAATTTTATTTTAAGTTATACCCGTCATTTTCTTACTCGCCGAAAAGGAAAGGGACGGATGATTGACAACTGTTAATTTTAAAATGAATAAATAACCCGGGCGAATAAAAAAGTCATGTCGCTCATATGCAATCATCAGTAGTCTTCGTAGTCTCCCTAGCTTCATCCCGTTTTTCACAGGGTCCGTTTACCTAACCTGAAGTTTTGACAGGTCCGATTTTTTACAGAAGCGACTGCCTGTCTGACCTTCCAACCCGTGTCCGTACTACTATAGTATTATTATTTATTCCATTCCCATAGTTCATAAACATAACATAACAAATACATTATTGCACAAACAGGAAAAAACAAAATACAAAACAAAAGAGAAATAGAATGAGTAAAATAGGCGGCCTTATTGCTAAGTAGCAATCTCTTCCAGGCAACCTTTAAGTATAGGAGATATTGAATGTTATGTAATATAGCGGGATAGTGCAGCATGGGAATACTTGTACGTATAAAAATAAATACACTTTCGACTACATAAACTACATAATAATAATAATACACATAATTATAATTGTTATAATAAATAAATATCACTACTTAAACTACTACAATATTATGGAAAAAAGGAGTAGATAGATTAAGAAGATGAAGAGGAAATAGAGGTAAGGAAATGCGCCTTGACTTTCCATAAAACATAAACCATAGATTCCAAGTAGCGAGTCATTAGTGGGGCAATAAAATTAATATCTTAATTCACGGTAACAGATGCGCGGTTTTCGTGTAACAGATACGTGCCGGTATGGTTCGTATTAACGACTGGATGTCGTGACCGCGCCGAGTTTACAATCGCTGCATTTTTGTAGCCGGTTAAGGGTTAGATTCTTACTTTTCTGCAACTTTCACATCACTAATTTAAAAGCCACGCTCTTGTCGGTGTAGCATTCTCCATTCTTGTCTATCAAAGGCTTCCTTCACTTCCTTATAAGACACGACGTTCGCCTTCTCGTTAATCTGGGGTGTTAAAATGGCCACATCGAAGCAATTCATCTAAAAAAGCAATTTGTCATTTGCGCATGTAAAAGTATGTGCAAACAATGCTTTCTTAGATGAATTGCTTCTATGTGGCCATTTTACATAGAACAGGGGGGTTCCATGTAAGCTCTTCTTGGTCTTCCCCTACCTCTCTTTCCTTGTAGCTTCCCTTTAATAAATTCTTCCTGTCTTCTGCAACTTCATAAAACTTATATTACATAACTTATTTATCCATATCCTCACGGCTATATCCCGATTGGGGTAATCCGAGGTACATCCATCGCAAGATAGATTAGTTAAATAACCTCACCGAGCTTTCTGTTAGACCAACGTGATAGGTGAGCCGTATCGCCGTCTGTAATGGTTGAGCCAACTGTGTTAGTGAAAACTGCATCATCATCATCAATTTAAGAGCCACGCTCTTGTCGGTGCAGCATTTCCATGCTACTTTTTTAGGGAAAAATAGGGCAGTGGTTTCCCTCTTGCCTTCCGCCCAAAATGAAAACAGTACTTAAGATAAATTATTAATATATCGGTACCGGGCATCAAACGGGCGCTCCCCGATGCAGAAGCAAGACTATGGACCACAAGACTTCACTCGGTGACTAAAGCACTTCGTATCAAAAGTAACGCAACTCAAAATTTGATCTCGTTGACTTTTTGATCCAACCTCCACCAACCCGCAGTGGAGCAGCGTGGTGGAGTATGCTCCCGTGGTGAGGCCTGTGCCCAGGAGTGGGACGTATGTATATAGGCTGTTTTTGATTATGTATGTTTGACTTTTGAATTCGGTCACTATCATTGTAATTATACCTGCTACCCCAAAAGGGGTAGGCAGTGGTGTATAACACATAAACACCCATTCCTCGCCAGCTATCTTTAAGTCTCATGTAATAGGGGACAAACCTAATGCAATGGCAATTCTCCAGGGTTTTCACCTGGTTATTAAGCAGCACAAATCCTGAAAACCACGTGATATCCATTATCTACTGTGTTCCGGCCAAGTAGTTTATGCCATCTGCGGCAAATCTACAATAAGTCAAGTCAAAAATATAAAAAAAACAATATCTACAGTATAAACTAGTTTTTTTTTTTAAACGGCCATAAGTTTAAACCAACTTCGCCTTAACACGGCTGGTAATTTTCACCCACTTCTAATAACTGTGAGTGGCTGTTGATATAACTCCAAAGTTAATGTTGTTAGACCGACAAGCCAATAGTTTATGGCTTATTAGAGCCGTTAACTTTTTAATGGCCGCCAATATTGCCCGTTTTGGCCTTTTTTATTTAAGCCCCGAGGTGGTAATGAAGTGATCGTTTTGTTTATTTTCTTACTTTTTTTATTACAAATACACTGGCCTGCGGAACTAAGTACTACGCTTTTATTTATTTTTTAACTATAGAAGGATTTTAAATAAAATAAGGCGGTCAAGTGCGAGTCTGACTCGGGCACCGAGGGTTCCGCGTAAATAACCATCTGGTCATTATCAGACCCTTAATGCCAAGCAACACCTAGGACCAGAGTGCTCGTCAATTTCCCGACGACCCGATTACCCTAGCCATAGAGGCAGCCAATCAGCTCGCGACACCAAACACTTCAGGACCCCGATACCGACCCCGCCGGCGTGGTCGACGATTTCCCTCATTCAGCGCTTATCGCTATCGACCCACTAGGGTCGATTAATTCTTTCAAATATTTTTCCTCTCAGACGACGCCCTGAGCCGAGGTTCGCGCCCAACTGGGCACCCTCAGGCCTGTTGTCTTAAATGTTGTACCGGGTGAGAGCCTTCAGCGCTCCCCATTTGTCCGGCCAAGTAGTTAATGCCATCTGCGGCAAATCTACAATAAGTCAAAAAAAAAAAAAAAAAAAGTGCTCGTCAAGACAAATCAAACAAGTCCAAATTCGGTGGTCGTGCGTCATCGGCCCACCCCAAACACATCCGCACGCGTCCGTTATTCTATCTCGTTGTTAGATCGTTCGGCCATTCGCTAACGACTCGCGATCGGGGCGATAACGCAACGATTACGCAACGATAACGATACGGAGCTCGCCCGCGGAGGCACCGCCGAATTTTAATTAATACTTGATAAAAACTACACGGGGTCGAATTAAAAATTATATTTGAATATAATTTATGGGTTATCCTCACGCATGAAGTCATATTATGTCAAAATGTTTTATGGTTGTTTCGGGAGGTCCTCAGAGGTTTCTATTAGTTGTAACGCTAGTAGAAAAGGAAGGAATGTCCTTTTTAACACTTTCAAAGACAGAACGTCTAATGACGTTCCGATTCCAAGGCCATCAATAACCCATGGTCTCTGCCCGTGAAAAGATTAATAATAATAATGTTGCCTCCTTGCCGTCCTGTCGCGTCCACTTACTAGATAGGTAACCCGTCCTAAATGGCGAATCACCGCCTGCTCATTTTAGGCATGTTTATCAACATGGGACGAGCAGGCGCCATTAACCCATTTTTTCCTATAATCTGCAATAGTCAGTCCTACACGAATCGGGGTTGTCTTTGGCTGCACTCCCTTAGTGCATACAGGGATAATCGCCGGTTGTTGTACCATAACCTTTAGATTAAAATGTTTTAAGTGCCCTATACGTGTTAGATTCGATCCCACGTACGCCTTCCAAAGGTCCGGGACTCTATAGTCCCGAGATGAAAAAAAACATTAAGTACTTTGATAAAAAAAAATGAAAAACAACAATGTTTTATCATACCACGTACTTAAGTGCTTACGCAATAAATTTAATAGCTCATAAATCTTCATAAATCATTGACCCGTCTAATTGTTCTTGAAATAAATATAAAATACGGACGTCAATTAACAATTATCATTTTAAAACTGCAATGACCGAAAAAGCACCCGAATAATTACTCATGTCAAAACAAACACACCTCTTAAAAAACCTCTCTGTTCTCTATTACCAAAACGACACAGTTTAAAATTCATAAAAATGTAATTAAAAATATGAAAAACTTATTCATTTGACTAATCTTACAAACAAAATTTATTTTTCGTTTGTTCAAAACGTGTGAGCTTCATATTGGGATGTAAATAAAGTTCATTTAGCATAAAATGTAGACAACATTACGGAATAATAAATTCATCCGCGCGCGTACAAAATCGATTATCGTTTCCGAACGCATCTGCCGTTCGAAATTTGAATAATTACGAGTTTTAAAAACAAACAGTGGCATGGAACCGGCTATTATGCCGCATCGTTGTTGCGCTACAAAAATTACGTTTTGTTTCGCGTAAATTACCTCTTAACACGTTATTAACCTTATCTGTGGTGGGTTTATGCGAGTTTTTTGGAAATTACTCTTTATTTATGATACCGTTGCTGTTTTTTCCGATAACTGTAATTTATTACTGTCTTTGCAGTAAAAACGGAGGAAACTAACTGTACCTGACCTTCCGTTAAGAAAACCATCTTACAAAATGCGTGTCAGAATTAGTCAGTAATAAAAAATAGGCTTTACAAGTAGAAATATAGAGTAAGTAGGTACCTAGTATTTATAAGCTAGTAGCTAGTAGTATTATGTACCTACCTGTTTATATATATTTAAATTTAAAACCACGATGTAGGTATTTTTCATAAAAAAACATCAGATCAAAATTCTCAAAAAAGATTTTAATCAAAATTAAAATGTTTCAATTGCGATTCTATACAAAAACAAAACAACTGGCCACCAAAGCTGTCGAGTGCAATAAAAAGCAAATCAGCACGCGTTCCAAATTCAATTTGGTTAATGAAGTGACAGTTGATAACGACAACAGTTAAGTAAGGCTCTTATTCTACGACGGAGCGTCATTTGTTGATAGTTTTGCCTGTTGTACATTGTTTGGTTTGTATAGAAATTGATAATGTTACTAATAAGTACCTCTATTCTAAGATTTTAACTCCAACCGTCCTCGACTCCCGTCATCAGTTGAAGCGACCACAAGGTATTCGAACTCAGCTCAAAATCGGCATTCTTAGACGGTGCTTCAACCCTATCTCGAATATACTATTTTGTTGGGACTATGAGTCCTCATGTCTAGGACGTAAACGTCAATATAAAATGCTCAGCTGGGGTTGAATCGAATGGACGAGTCGAGTGAACATCTTAGAACGGGTGTAAAACTTGTATACTTACTTCTGTCATTACAAGAATCGTGTTCAAAAAATCGCGGGCCGCGATCGGAGCGTGGCGCGCGCGTGTCTGTCGCGATAACACCGAGCGTTTTAATTAAATTAGATTCCAGAGCGGGCGTGCAAGCAACTGCAAATCGACATGCATTTTTAAAATTAGAATTTATGTTTTTAAACGATTGAATTCAAGTTTTTTAAATTTTGAATTTTTGTACTTCGTAAATTGAATTTTAAATGTGGTTATTATTAAGAAATGAAATGTTAAGAATAATTGGGTCGTGTAGGTTCAAAATAAATTATGAAATTCTGATTACTAAATAAAGACTAGTCTAGTCTGCACGTAAGTGAAGATATATTTGCAATGTATAAAATAAATATAGGTTGTTAGTGACATTGTAACGAAAACTTTGAGGGATGATTCGGATAATGATTCTGAGTTGATATCAAGTGGCACTTTCAAAGGTATGGAACAGAAAATATTTTTAAAAAATATTTAAATTTTCCGACAGGAAATTCCACTTGATATCAACTCAGAATCATGGTCTGATTCATCCCCCTTAGTATTCGTTACGATGTCACTAACACCCTGTATAGTACAAATATAATTGTACGAAACTCAACTGTTTGAATATCATGCGTAGGGTAAACGATACTGTCTAAAACTAACCAAAACTTACATCTAATTTTCTTACCAAAATGTATTCAATAACATATCCTAAATTACATACACTAGGTCTAAAATCCTACATCCAACAGCTGTTAGCGTGCCATCCTATTATATGGTAGTAATTAGAGAGCATTTCAAGCCATTGTAATCTCTATTACCGCGCGATAAAATCCAAATTGCTTTATGGCACCTCGCGTGACGTCGACTCATTTCGATAAAGTCTTTAGCTTTTTTACGGCTGGTATCACCGAATTAATATCGCGAATCGGTTAATTAAATAGGATATGTTTGTGGAGGGCCTCGTAATTTATAAAATGGTTTATGATGACTTTTAATAACTCTGCTCACTCCAATGGCCGATAAGTACGTATGCGTTTTAATTAAATGAACTTTCAAGGCTACGTTCCCCTTAAAAAATATAGATGGCGCTGTGCTGTTCAGATTTTCCGTGATAATTACTTATTTTTTCATTATTTGCGCAGGGTATGGTCACGAGTACCCACTAAAATGTATACACTTTGAAACCATGTCACATTAACTTTTTTGACAAATTATAGTTAGTATATCGTATGGGCGTATGGGTAGGCCCACTACAAGGTGGACCGACGATCTAGTGAAGGTCGCGGGAAGCCGCTGGATGCGGGCAGCGCAGGACCGATCGTAGTGGAGATCCTTGGGGGAGGCCTATGCCCAGCAGTGTGCGTCGAACGGCTGATGATGATGACTTACATCGTATTAAAGAACATACAATCGTAATCGACTTTACACTACTTCTTGATGGGGGATAAATAGGTAAAGCTAAGTTGTTTGGTTCAATTCAACATCATCATTCAGAAATCAGAATCATTTATTCAACATTATCATATCATAGATAAACTTGTTGAAGGTCAATTTAACATTTTGGAATCTACGTCATTTCGCAAGGTGTTATAGCTGAGGAAAAGAAATGACTAGAAACTGCAACAGCAACACATCTTTTAAAACAATTTAGGTATACACTATTTAATAACTAGACTAGACTTATTTTTCAGTTCTCTAAGACAGTATAAGGATAAAATTTATAAATATTTATGTCCTCCAGCATAATATATTTTACTTTTTTATTTATTTTTTATTATCTGTATAATTGTATTTGTATAATTTAGTTATCTACCTAAACGATTACGTTGTCTTACACTGCAAATGTTGTGTGCACCTTTAATTGGCTTATGTAACAGTCTAATTCCTGATGTAACTTTTATTTTATTTAATTTTTTATTATATAAGCTGTTGGTGTACCTTTTTATGAATAAATAAATAGAGGAACACATTTAATACCGGGCATTTTTATAATTTAGGTAATTCTCATGTCTCCATTCTTGCCTATCAAAGGCCAAAAAAATGTAGCCCGCAAGTAAATGGTCTATTATTATTATACATACATACATACATAAACACACGACCGAATGGGGTGAGCAGAGCCACAACTAATCACAGATAATTTGCGCTGTTGATACGAAATCCTACCTAAGATAGATTTATGAACCTTATGTTGATAAGGGATGAAAAAATACTTACTCATTTACTTACTTTTCTAAGTCTGGTACATTCTGGTTCCGTCCAATATCCAGCCAGTTACATCAAAAATGGCACCCAAGGAAATCATCTAATCTAATCTAGCCTACAAGATCTTACTGCTAAGCAAATGCCTCCCCTTCCTCTTTCCATTTTTCGCAGTCCTGTGCGTGTTCCGGCCAGTCACTCCGGCAAGCGTCCAAGTCGTCGCGCCATCTCTTTCGAAGTGTACCACGACGCCTGTACTCGTCATGAGGCACCTAATGCGTGACGATCCGTGCCCACCACTCAAGATGCATCTGAAATACACGTCTGGCCCAATCCCATTTAAGTCTAGGAAATCTTACTTAGTATAAAACACATCATCATCACCAGCCCATTAACGTCCCCACTGCTGGGGCACGGGCCTTCCCTATGGATGGATAGGGAGTATAAAACACACCTGGTCTAAAATCTAGATCTAAACAGCCAACATAGGGCGTAGGCCACATTGGTGAACGGTCACGAGCATTAATATGTATACACTTTGGTACCATGTCACATTCACTTTTTTGACAAATTGAACTTATGTAACTTAAATATGTTAGTGCGACAGAGTCCTAAAGTGGGTACATTATATTGCTCATGACTGAACATAATGCCGCCCCTTAAAGTATCGGACAGAGTATGAAGAGTACTTTACCTACTTACACAACAAAAAATCAGTCTGTCCATAAAAAAAAGTATCTCTATAATATTCCTCTCTCTCGATAAAGTCCAATTTCACCACCAGTTTGACGAGTGTTCTCGTCCAAAAACCACCCCCTAAAACAAGTAAAAAGCCGTGTAAATTCCCGCGTTTCCTGACCGGAAGCGGTGTACTCCGGAAACGAGCGGTTGGCGCGCGTGCCAACGTTTAGTGCATTTACCCCACTCCACTCTACGCAGATAACCATCGGGTAAACGGCCCTATTAGTGTCCCACGCGAGATTGGCTTGTTCAAAATTGGTTTCAGTTTTGTAGCAGTTTTTGCAATGAAAACGTTTTGTGACATGTTTTATGGATGCTAAAGTATTTTGTAATACGTTGACTCGTAAAACAGGGTAGTTAAACAAAATATAGAAAGTGTTGTTGTTCATTGACGTCGAACTTACAATAAATATAAAGCAAAACATTTTTAAAGTTTTCCACGCTTTAAGCCTGGAAGCGATTACTTAAAGCGATAAGGTCGCCAACTGCCTTTGTTTTTTTATACTTTACAAGTACCTAAGTTTTGTTATATTTGACATAACGTAACAAATACTTTACTGCCCGCACAAGAAATGCAAGATACAGAAATAAAAGTACAATATGCCTTATTGTTATGTAGCAATCTCTTCCAGGCAACCATAATAAAATTAAAATACAAAATAAAACGTCAAAAGCTATTGCATATTTCTTTTATTCCTCGCCCTGTGGCATAATCATAATATTACAATGCGATGAAGATATCAACTACTATCAATAAATAACATTAATTAATATTTAGAATTAAGCATTTTATTTATTTAGGCTAGCAATGTTACAGATTACACCAAAGCGACACGGCAACACAGTTTTTATACATCGTTAGACAAGGATCAATAATTTAGTTTCCAGAGCCGTAAATAAGTTTTAAGAAATAAATGGTTTAGCGCCATATTGGAATTTAAAAATATTTATGTGCTGGGGGGTTAAAATGGCCAAATTGAAATTCATCTAAGAAACCAATATTGCTATTTGACATTTGTTTGCATTGCGCGCATTACTTTTATATGCGCAAATGTCAAATTACAATATTGCGTTTTTAGATGAACTGCTTCGATGTGGCCATTTTAATCCCTCTGGAACTGGAATCCCGTAGTCTCTGCCTACCTCAATGGGAAGTAGATCGTAATGTATAGTATATAATTCTAATTGTTTCCAATTAAGTATATAGAATGTGCGATATGAATTACGGAGGATAAGCCACGTTTTATTCATATCACTTCAAAATTTGTCAATACTTTTGTAATTAAAACACATAATAACGGGTTCTTACCGCGTTTGAAATAGGGATATGAGGCTCCCGATATTTTGACACTGTTGCAAGTGGGTAGACCCCGTAGAAAATTATGGATCTACCTACTCCACTCCAATCTCATCAGTCATCCTGTGATCATGGCACTTGCAACAGTGTCGAAATATCGGGAGTCTCATATCCCTATTTCAAACGCGGTAAAAACCCGTTATTGTGTGTTTTAATTATGATAATAACCGCGTAAACTTAAAACATTGTATAATACTTTTGTATAAACAAAATTGACATTTTCGAATTCATAAATGGTCAATTTTATATGGATAAGATTTTATATTGACTAAGTGGCTCGTTCTTTATATTTGAACTTTCTAAACGGGCTTTAAGCGAAAACAATCACTTGTAGATTTTGGTGTCAATAATGTACGTTGTTGTAACGTTAAATAAATATAGTTTTATTAATTTGGCAGCAGGACAGAAGGCAGGAAAGAGATAACACACAGCATACAGCCTAGTATGAAAGAGACAAGGCCTTACCCAAGTTGCAAACGATTATGACAATCGACAGTGACAGGGATACAAATATAGGTTTTACAACTTGGTTTAGGTCTCAATATTATGCAATTTCTGACAGCTGTCAAATTAATAAGCAATATTTAACTGTGGTAAGTGAAATTTTATATTTTAACAGCACTTTAGAAAATGAAATTTGTTTCTAATATACATAATAATAGTAAATAAATAAGTATAGACAAGTTATAAAACAACGTGATAGATAATATAAACGGCGAAAATAAAACGTTTTCTGGTATCTTACTATAAACAACAAGCATAATCAGTTCTTTGAATGGCTATTTACAAAATTATCTAGCACTTACGAATAATACAAGAGAAATTGGTTAAAACGTCTTATTTACAATAATTTATTTACAACATGGAATGACGAATTTTGTACGTTACATTTATTTCTTTCCTTTAAATTTTTAAAACGTCCTCTCCCCATTGTTACTTGTAAAAACACAATTGACCGTTTCACCAGATTTCATATTTCAGAACGCATCTCCAGAAACCTTTTAGCTTTCGCTTCGAACAGTCCAAAACTACTTAACTGGTATTTTATCATTAACATTATTAGCTAAAATACAAATACCTATACACTTAGTACGAAATTTTGAACGATTTGGCATTCGACACTCACTTTGACTTTTACGACTATTCGAAATTCAAAATCCGTCCGCGTTGTCAGTCCTGCGAGCGGATTCCAGCGAACACTACACGAGTGATGAGAGCGGTGCTCGCGAGGTGACGGGCGAGGGGGGGAGCGGTTGGAGCTGCTGGGGAGCTTGTGGGGGGAAGTAGACCCCCTCGTTGGGGAACTGCGGGTGGAGCGGCAGCGGCGTGTGCGGCATCGACGTCGGCCGCGACTCGTGGTACAGGATCGGTACACGCACGAGCCGCTGCGCCGCGTGCGCCATGTTCGCCGCCTCCAACTCCGCCGCAAGCTGCCTCTTCCACTTATTCCTTCTATTCTGGAACCAGATCTTCACCTGAGTCTCCGTCAAATGCAAGCTTGCAGCCAATCCAGCGCGCTCCGAGCTGCTCAAATATCTCTTCATGTCGAAAGTCGACTCTAATTGAAACACTTGGGACCGGGAGAAGACTGTTCTGGTCTTCTTCTTTCTCTTGCCGAGGTTGGCGTTGGGGTCTCGTTTCTCGTCTTTGTCGAAATCGTCGCTTTCGTCGACGTCGGGGTCGGAGTCGTTGGCGTCTTGCTGTTGCGGGTAGAGTGCGGGGTGCATGCGAGGGGAGCGGGGAGACGAGCGGGAGGGTGAGGGGGGCGACAGCGCTCGGGGGGGCGGGGAGCGTTGCCGCGGCGATCCGCCGGCTGAGCCTTCTTCGTTGGTCGTCGAGTCTTCTGTAAGAGAAAGATGATGTTAGTATTGAGAATCAGCCTTAACACTCGCATTCGCTGGTAGATAGACGAGAGGCCTATAACCGCAGTGGGAAGTATAGAAGGTATTTAAATTAGTGCATAGCGTGTTTCCTTAGCGTGTTTACTCTGATTACTTCTATAGACCTGGGACCCGCAGGACGCATAAATCCGACCTCTAGTAATGAAAAAGAAAGAAGTAACAGTAAAGGATACTATTAGATCTACTCGCAAACCTCACGATAAGAAGAAGACTGAAAAGTGAAAAGATTTTAATAGACACATTTGCTAACGTTTTCCTTTAGGGCAAAAATTTAGTATAAGTTGCATTTTTTTTTCTTAATTGAAAGTAAAGAAGGAAGGAATTATATTCATAAGTGCATACTTCACTTCGTTGTTATTTTTTTTTAATAATATAGGCTTGCGTTTGACCACAATCTCACCTGATGGTAAATGACGATGTGGTCTAGGGTGGATCACGATTACCTAGCAAATGCCTATTCACTCTAGCCTTGAAGGCTCTCAGATTTATAATTAGAAAAACAGACGTGACGTCGCTTTGTGGATATTCCACCGTAACTCTAATGAGATAATAGGTACTTTGAACTATTTACCACTAATCTACCTCAACAGAATAATGTCATTCCAATCACCATCAACAATCCTTAATCCTCTTTGAACAAAAATCAATAGCATCGGGTTACGTCACCAAATCCGTCAAATTGTCTAATCGCAGGCGTCAGATACTTCAATCGGAACGGATCGTAATTGGATCGGACCGCATAGAAAAAAAAACTCGTCGATTTGTCCAGTAATGAAGCCTCGTAACGTAATCTCCTTTGATTCGTTTGATCGAAGCTCTATTGACTTACGCAAGGGGCTTTTGTGTAAAGTACCTCCGGATAACCTGAGAATACTTGATTGGGTATGATTCATCATTCTGTTGGTCTTATGATGTTATCCCTCTTTTGTGGGATGTAAGCTTTTTTTTCATCTGCAGTGCTTATGGAATATCTCAATTTGGTTCCTGCTGGTGATTCAGCCTATAGTATCACTCTCGCAATAGCTTTCGACAATATCCCCGTCGGAAATCAAACCCAAACTAGACATTATCAAATCAAACTATTGTTTACAAATCATTGTAAGTAGCAAATTTGATTTCTCTAAAATCATCCATTTACTCGACGAAACAGAAACACGGCATTGCGAACTCCGACCGATAAGCAAAACACTGCATGAAATTCGAATTTCGAACCATTCCTAATTCATCATTGGCGGCAAACCAGCATTTCCGCATCCGCAATCCATCTCTCGAAATACGAAAATGGAACGGCGCGAAGTAGAATGTCATCAACACTGTTGAATGAATCACTACAAACTACACGTAACGCGTGCAATCAGATGAATTTCCTATTTGTCCGCTCATTTGCCGTTCCACCCTATTCGTTGACGGGTACAGTTCGATTTGGCTTACTGTGACATCACTTTTGCGTTTACCCTAAGCTACGCCTCCAGTTTACGGAGACCTCTGTACAGTGCTAAAATAGATACGCTTTGGAGATCTTTGTAAAATGTTTGGTTGTGGCAGAGATTGATTTTCGAAGCCGTATACGTAATCCTTTGTTACCGTTGGCTTGCTGTTTACACAAACGCTTACCAGATAAGTAGAGTACTAGTTACAAAGTGCGTTTAGTTATTATTTAATAGACTTATTTGCTCAATAGCTGGTTACTAAATATTAAGGTTAAGTGCCGGCTAACAGGTAATTTGCTAAGCGTGTTAAGGTTGAGTACTGACCTATCCACAGTTTGTATTTACCAAAGTAAGTAGATACCTACTTAATTTATATCTACAAAGATATTTTGAGTGTACTCGTTTCTATCCAGTCAAATCATTGTAACTGTTTACTATGAAACTTACTC
The DNA here is from genome assembly GCF_024362695.1 of Pectinophora gossypiella. NCBI lineage: Eukaryota > Metazoa > Arthropoda > Insecta > Lepidoptera > Gelechiidae > Pectinophora > Pectinophora gossypiella. Next base: position 9,466,606 of record NC_065425.1, read on the forward strand.
CGCCAAGCTCTAAGGCGTCTATCTGAACCTGAAAGCAACTTACTCTACATTTTTCACTCTTACTCACATATTATTTTCCTGACTAAATGAAAGCTCGATTTCAAAATAGCGTATCTATTTCAATCAAAATTACTTTCAAAGGACATAAAAAGGCGAACTGCAATTTGAAACAAACCGCATTCGAAAATTAAAACAACTGACTCGTTCCGAACGCCACAACACTTTTGGCGCGAACAGCTTCAAATGGCAAACTTAGTAAGAGTGAGCGAGATAACCGTATGTTTCACGTTTCGTTACCAGTGTTGCTATATGTAGAGAAATTGTACAATGTGGTAGGAATGTAGAAAGCATTGTTCGGTCGGTTTGGGCCGCGTGAAATGGCGTCGCCTTTGTCTCCGAGATGGGTTTCGGGAAATTAAAGCGAAATGAGTGGGGTTGAGAGAGCAGATTGCTTGTTTGTCGCGAATGTTTTAGAGTAACGTGGATAATTATTTGTGTCGCGAGTGATTGAGGAGAGTATTAAAAGCCAGTATTTTTAATACGCGTCGCTGGTCTTAGCGTCTGCAAATATATTTTAGCGATGCCTAAACTCTTCTTCTTCTATCGTGTGGGTTGTGAGGTGAATACCAACCTCATCAACCCTGGCGTCAGGGTTACTATTGTGCCTAAACTGAAGCATAATAAATATGTCTTAACATATAAGTTGTTTCAATATTAGAAATTCTTACACAATGAGCCTTGTTTTTAAAATTTAATAGGTAGCTTATGTTTGTCAAAAAAGGTATGTAGTAGCTCTACAAAAATATTGTTTTTTTTTAGCCTGTTAATTATTTTTGAATAAAATAATAAATAAAATAATTATAATTAAAATAAAAAATTCACATTTAAAAATCCATCTAATTCTAAATAATATACAAATTAAAAACAAGAAACAGACCGCTTAAAACCCTAACGCGTTCGATATTCAAATCGCTGTCACATCCGTCCGCAATCAGCGCGGGAACCCGAGCCGAGTGAATCGATTACGCCGCGGACGCCTCGATACCTTAGCAATGCTAATCCCCTGGTACTTCCATACAGTTGCGTTACATTTAATAACGTTTATTTTGTAATATTTTGTGTCATATAAGCTAATGTAGAAGTATACTTACACAAAAAGATAAAATTTTAGGCAGAATTCAATATGTATTCACCAAGCACCACCAAGCGCTACAGATGCTAAGACGATTTTATTGAACCCATATACAGCTACATATAGCTAAGTGAACGTCAAGATTTAATAGTATTTTTGTATGACGCGCTTTCCCTTCGGTACAATCATGAGCAATATCATGTACTTTAGAACCCTGTCGCACTATCATATTTGACATTTAATGAGGCTTACGGTTTAAATTGGCAAAAAAGTTAACGTGACATGGTTGCAAAGTGTATACATATTAGTACTCGTGACCGTACTTTGTATACCCCCTCCAGTTTATTGAGGGGAGGCCTGTGCCCAGCAGTGGGACGTATATAGGCTGTTTATGTGACCGTACTTTTAAAGGATGTTAGTGACATCCTAACGAAAACTTTGAGCGATGATTGAGACATGATTTTGAGTTGATATCAAGTGGAATTTTCCATCGCAAAAATATGGAACTGAAAATAATTAAAAAATCTCAAAAAAAGTCATTAATTTTCCGACAAAAAATTCTACTTGATATCAACTCAGAATCATGATTTGAAACATCCCCCTCAGTATTCGTTACGATGTCACTAACACCCATAAGTACGTACTCGTATCTACATGTACGTACTTGTGTGTGGTGAAAGTCACATCGTAACGAATACTGAGGAGGATGATTCGGCGCATTATTCCGAGTTAATATCAAGTGGAATTTTCCATCGCATAAGTATAGAATTGAAAAAAAAAAAAAAAACAATCAGAATTTTACGACGGAAAATCCTACTCGATATTATCTCAGAATCATGATCTGAATCATCCCCCTTAGTATTCGTTACGATGTCACTAGCACCCTATATATCAATCACTAAATAACCTTAAAAATATAGGATACGAACCTCTAGGTGGCGTGGATCTCTCGTGAGGCCTTGGCCAGCACCAGGGCGCAGGCACCAAGCCTCCGTATCGGCCTGCAAGGGCGCTCCACTGCGAGATTAAACCCAACCTGCAACAATGGAATAATTACATAACAACAACTATATTTTATTTAAGTCTAGTTAGGTGCCTTTGGCGACTCAATATTAACCCTGGCACCAGGGTTGATGAAGTCGGTCATAGCCTCGCAACCCACATCATCATCATCTCCCTAGCATTATCCCGTTTTTCACAGGATCCGCTTACCTAACCCGAAGATTTGACAGGTGTCCGGTTTTTTACAGAAGCGACTGCCTGTCTGACCTTCCAACCCGCGAAGGGAAAACCAGCCCAATACAGGTTAGGTGATTAGGTCACTTACCTCTGAAAATGCATATCTCTCTCTCTTCTCGGGAATTTAGGTTACACAATCATTGGTTTAGGCTGGGTTTCCACTGACGCGGAGATATGCGGAGAAGAGCGGAAATGTGCGGATTTGACCAATCACAGCGTTCGAGAGAGCGAAAAACGAAGACGCTCTGTCACTCCTTCCTCACGGTGATTGGTCGATTCCTGCACATCTCCGCTCATCTCCGCAAAGATCCGCGTAAATGGAAATGCAACCTTAGGCCTGTGCTGGAACCCACATGAGAGAAGAAAAGGGACTTGGTTTGGAACTTGGGGCTTTTTGGTTGAACTTCGAGTTATATACCAACCCCACCACAACAAGCTTGAAAACGGGTGAAGTTTTTACAACGGGGGGAGTGTGTTGAGACTGAATTATGGCACTTATACTTTGAAGGTTTCCAAGGGTGGGATAAACCCCATATTAATAAACATCTTTGCTGTAAGTAGGTGCAATCCCTCGCCCCTGGATTTCCGAGAAATATGGAGAGGGAATTGAAATATAGAAAAATAAAAAACATAGAACCCATTCAGCTGCTTGTCTTTCCGGGCATGTCGTTAAATCCGACAGAGGGACTAATGTTTTTAAATTAGGTAGTTTCCTGGGTCAAAGAGTTATGAAATTATGATTAAGTACTAAATAAAGACAGATCTAAAGGTGACAGAAAACGTTTTCGTTTTTTTATTTTTTACTTATGAATTTTAATAAAGAAAAATGTAATAATTAGTCCGACATTTTATAACGTTTTTCTATGACGTCACAGTGTGCTTTTTCATACAAATTCCATTGTAATTTTGAGTTTTGACATTTAGTAAAAAGTAACAGATTTGACTAATTGGAAACTAGCCGATTAGTATGATAGGATATATTTTTTTAAATTATTTAAGGAAGAAAATAGTTATTGCGTAGTTTTTAGGCGATTGGAGTTGCCAAGCAGCATATTTAAAATATGTGTTGCTATTGCAGTTTCGTGTCATTTCTTCTTTTCAGCCATAACACCTTGCAAATGACGTAGATTCAAAAATGTTAAGTTGACTTTCAACAAGTTTATCTATTATAATTACGTTGAATAAATGATTCCGATTCTATTAAATATGTAAAAGATGTTTTAAACTTTGTAATCAGCTATACTAGAATGGAACCCAAACATTTAATATGATATTTTTACGCTGTATTTGTAATAAAATTATTAAATAAATAAATTATTAAATTATTAAAAATAAGAAAGAGTGAGACGCTTTATTATTGTGGATTTGTGAAAGCCATAATTCACAAATCCATAATTGACAACATTTCAAATTTTTAAGCCGTGGTTTTTTTGTGCTATTTCGAAAGTACTTGTTTAAATAGAAGACACGTATTTTTTCTTTTCAAGATTTTTCCACTAGAAGTTACAAAAAATATTTTTTGAAAATTGGATTCTGCCATTGATAGAATGAAGGCAGTATAATGTAATGTACCTTTGCATGCGTATTTAAAACAAGTCGCAAACAAAGTGTCATGTTATGTATGACATTTACTTTTTTTATAATTTTTATGAAAAGGTCTGAACTTATTATGCCTTCCTCTTCTGACCTCGTGGATTTTTCAATATATTTCTATTATTACTGAATTAAAAAATCTGAAAAAATGTGTTTTGTGTAAATCATAGAAATATCTCGAAATGGTTTTCGATTTAAGGCACCTTAGTAAAAATGAAATGTTGTCAATTACCTACAAGTCATTTCGACGAACATCTTTTTATGTGTTTTTGTTATTGTTTTGTGAAAAAATAATACTGTTATTTTTTGCCTGTGGCTTCTTTTTATAATAAACAATTTATATTCTGTTCTAAAATAAAATCTGGAACTAGGATGAACTATTTGGATCCATGCCCAGTTACGGTCATTTAGTTCGGGCGAGTTAAAGTAGTTTGACCTGCAGAGCTAACTTGCGCGCCGTGATAAAATTATCAATCGATTCCTGCTTAATACATTTTGTAATACGTTTCGATAACCCGTTTCTCACAGGATCCGCTTACCTGACCTACAGATTTGACAGTCCAGTCCGGTTTTTTACAGAAGCTGAGAACGTGATAATAATTTATGATCCAAACATGAATTTGAATTTGAATTCGAAAACAAATTCGACAATCATTGGTTCAGGCTGGATTCGAACCGGCAGCAGAGAGGCAAGCATTCTATCAAGAACTACCGCGGCTCCTGCTTTCAGAAATACCTCTACAATATACTTTTATCGAGAACTAAAAAGTAAACAAAACACCTAAGGGCAATACATCACATTGTTACTCAGGCGCAACGCAGTTTTTCTTCCCGTTGTGTCGGGTACAAGCTTCCTCACTTACTGCATCGACACAGTATCGATTGTCGACTAAAGGGGATTGCCAGCTCTACCTTAGGGAGCGCCGGTTGAGAGTAGTGATGGGACATGCGTGGTTTTTTATGTCTATCGATACTTTTAGTTATCAAATTCAATATTTATTTTATTTCACACATCCGCAATTACTAAATTTGAAATGCTGACACAATTAATTGCATTATTAAAATTAAACGTATAATTAAGTAAATTGAAACCCGACCCGATGTTTGTTTATTGGTATTCTATCCAGAAAAGGGTGACCATGTTTTGTGATTTGTATGGAGTGTATCTGACTGAAGCAAACGAAATATCAGTAGTATTATTGCAAACACGAATCGAAAATAAATAAATAAACATGATTGCTACGAGAAGGCTACGAGGAATTCTACGAAATAGCTACACACGCCTACGCTACGCCTACGGCTGTTACGATATTTCTAGCAAAACAGATTTAAAATCTATTTTCGGTGTAAATAACTACAAATTGACTAAATTAAAGCAATTGGCCCTTTTACATAGTGCCTTAGGTTTAAATTATGTGTCGGTAAGTATTTTTATCCGTCACACACACACGGTACAGCCAACACAGTTAAATAACTCCGTGGTCTAGTGGTTAGAGTGTTATTCTCACGATCTACAACTCCGGGTTCGATTCCCGATGGGGACATTGTCGCAAAACATTTAGTGAAACTGTCCTTTGTTTGATAAGGACATTGTAGGCTTGACAATCACCTGATTGTCCGAAAAGTAAGATGATTCCGTGTTTCGGAAGGCACGTAAAGCAGTTGGTCCCGGCCATAAAAGCATCTCCACCAACCCGTAGTACAGCAGCGTGGTGGAGTATGCTCCATACCTTCTCCGGTTGAAGGACGTATAATATAGGTTTTTATAAAAATATTATCTACGTAGGTATTTCTACTAATTTCTTTCTGATTGTCTTATTCCCTGATCCTTCTATACGCAGTACTATTTTTAACCGACTTCGAAACAGAAGGAGGTTTTTGTGACGTCATAGAATTTTCGAATGAAAGCGTTCCCAAAGTGGAAATGTTCCCGTTGTAAAAACTCTTTAATAGTAAAGACACTGGCTGGTTTTTTTTTTCTTTTTCAAATTGTTCTTTCTTGTACGCTGGCCTCATCTGCCTGAAGATTAGATAATAAAGCTCTTTTTACATAAGTTTTGCGCCTTTTAATTGGCGGGAATTTTCCCACGCCGGCACCTCACTGTATGTGACACTTAGCAGTTGCCTAAACTGAAAACATAAAGAAACTCGCTATCGACAAAATTATCGATAACGTCCTATCCCTAGGCAACAATTTTCTATTTCTGCTGAAGCTTTTCTATCGATATTTAACAATAGCGATTGCCGGTTTATATCGACAATATCTTGCCAGGCCCGCTAATGGCGAATTGTGGATACTCTGTGGCAAATACTCAGTGGCGCCATTTTTTATTTTCATTTTTATATTTTTTTGTAAAACGTCTGTCAATTGATATTGGGGCGGTTAATGTAGAGTTACTAAAATGAAAATGATAGTCTATCGGATTTAATGGATTGTATAAAAATATAATAATACAAATACTAACAACACACGGCCGCAAACCGTAACGGGGTTGGCAGAGAGAGAGGCACATTATACCAGAACATATTTTACTGATAGATATATGACTCATTTATCATAACGCTAAAATAATCCTTTTCTGTTAAGTCAAGTCAACAATAAAGCACAAAAGAATAACAAACAAAAGCAAAGCTTTTCTTTAATAACAAAATTAAAATCCTTAATTAGTGCACGAGCACTCAACTATCCATTCAACACTACCCTCCGTATCATTAACTCTAACAACCCCTAAAGTAAGTAATCCGACCCGAAACAACCCTTTAAAAAAACAACTAATTACCTCAAAAAAGACCTTCCAAAAAAAATCAATAGAAGAAATAATTTATCCAATAATCTGTTACTCTTACTCCGAGATTTGAAGAGAAATTCCATTACACGGTTTGAAAGTAGAATAGAAGAAGGTGCGGCGTGATTGGTCGAGTCACGGAGCGCTGATTGGCTGGCTCGTGACCCCGCCTCCCAAGGGGGGAATAGGGTATAAAAATCGATGTTCGTCCCAGACATCTTCTTTTTGGTAAAACGGCGTTACCGACGACACTCCTCGCTTGTTAGTTATAATGGCGTTTGTGCTTCTTTTTATGGTTTTATAGAGCTGCGCATTTGTATCTGGCTACTGGTAATGTATCAACTGTGATTATGGCTGTTAACATCTCTATATTCTGTGAGAATACATGTTTCTTTTTTCAAATGGAATAGGCTCGCGTTTGACCACAATCTTACCTGATGGTAAGTTACGATGTGGACTAGACTGGAACACGCTTACCTAAATCCCTATTCACTCCCTTGAAGACTCCCAGATTATAACAAGATGAAAAACCGACGACGGCAGATATTTTCAGTCCTTTGCTGTTCGCATCACAAACGAAAAGGCACATGATGGTACTTAACCAACTTAGCTATTTATTTTTATTGCTCCCAGATTACATTGAAATAAACGTCTTTTTTGTAAATATCTAACATAAAGCTCATGACTTTATCCCAATTGGGGTAGACACTACATCTATCGCAAGATGAAATAACTACCCACACCTCACCGAGCTTTCTGTTAGACCAACACGGTAGGTACAGTCATTAGCAATATAATGTACCCACTTTAGGACTCTGTCGCACTAACATATTTGACATTTAGTGAGACTTACAGTTCAATTTGTCAAAAAAGTTAATGTGACATGGTACCAAAGTGTATACATATTAAAACTCGTGACCGTACAATGTATCTGTTGAAATAGTAACAGATATTTGATACTAGTTCCTTTATCCCCTCTCTATACCTTTAAACAGTTTAGCTGCATCTCGGGAACCTTTTGTGTACAATACAAGTTTGTTTGTTAAGATGACACCACTATAGCACTTTGAGCTTTTATTGGTCTTGTTCATTGTAACCGAGCTAAGTACACCTATTGTAGTCGAAGACGAGAACTCCTCTGCTGGACTGGGAATAAAGAAAAAACAGAATGCGTTCAGCTGCAACAGCCTCCGTGGTGTAGTGGTTAGAGCGTAAGGCTCACGATCTGGAGGTCCGGGTTCGATTCCCGATGGGGACATTGTCGAAATCACTTTGTGAGACTGTCCTTTATTTGGCAAGGACTTTTCAGGCTTAAATCACCTGATTGTCCGAAAAAGTAAGATGATTCCGTGCTTCGGAGGGCACATTAAGCCGTTGGTCCCGGCTATTAGCCCAGCAGTGGGACGTATATAGGCTGTTTATGTGCATTCAGCTGCCTATCTTCCCGTGCATGTCGTAAAAGGCGACAAGGGGACAGCGTCCTTTCGAACATGATGGATCACCTGTAAGAGCAATAGGCTGATCCCCTATCATCATACGGTTTATCATTATCCACCTTAGGTCTACGTATCAAAAGTGACTGCAAATAGTTTCTTGATTATTTGTAGTTCTGCCCACCTCTTCGGGGAATACGGGCGTGAGTTTATGTATGTATGTATGTCGAGATAGTCGAGATGCTATTTATCATTTTCATATTCTTTTTTTATTTACCCAAAATTTTTACCCAATTTGTTTTCGAATTCATATTTCCGACGATGATTATCACGTGCTCAGCGGCGAAGGAAAACATCGAGAGGAAACCCACATTCCCGAGAAATGCATTTTCGAAGGTTCGTCTGAGAGGTATTTTTTTATTTTGCATCCTCTTTAAATAGACTATCTTCTAAATTGATGGTGTTATGCATCGATAAATAAGTGAGGCCGCGGGTTTCCTTATGACATGTGGCTCTGCTAACCCCAATTGGGACGCAAGCGTGGCTTTATGGATTGAATGTATAATGGCTATACAGGTAAATCATGTTGAAAAGTGGATAATTCCTTCCCACGTAGTAAGTTGCTACGACTGCGTAGTACGTCTACGACGTAGCATTTTCGTAACGGTTTATTTAGTTCCTTGAAATTAACGCGAAGTAAGGAACAAATAAATCTTATAAAATCTTATAAAAAATATCAGAAAAGAAAATAACGATTTAAATCAATCTGAAACTACCCCTAATAATAACTTAAAATCTCATTTCCCAACATCAAGAAATATCTCCACTCAAAAGTTGTTTATCTCGTGAAAAATCTTTTAAAAAGTACCTTTAAATATTTGTTTGGCATTCCTTGAAAAATCAAAAGGCCCTTATATCAAGACCGTAAACCGATAAGTAGGTAAGTACCTCCCCTCGAGTCTATAGGGGCGATGGTCTTACGTGTTTGGTATGAGTCATGAGCGCCAGCGGAGCGACAAGCGATAAAGAAGTCAAAATTAATTATAATATTATGCTCATTACGAAAACGGCCTCCGCGGTCCAGTGGTTGAGCGTTTGGCTCACCATCCGGAGATCCCGGGTTCGAATCCCGGTGGGGACATACCCCAAAAATCACTTTGTGATCCCTAGTAAGAGAAACCCTTTATTGACTCCACGTGTTCTTTTAGTAAATAAACGATTATTATTATTAAAAATTAACTACTTCTGATTGTGACTTAAGTAAATACTATTTATACTTTAAAAATAATTAACGAAACTTTTCAAAATAGGAAAGTCTCACAACTCCGCTACCGCTCTTAACCTGCGTCCCTCCAATGAGGCGTTAAATTATTTATATTTACGAGGGGAAGATTAGGGTCCACTCGACAGATTTAGGAGCTGTTATTTAGTATTATTAGCTGAGTGTTTAAAAGAGGGTTGCGCCCTTAAGGAAGATGTTAATGCTATCGGGAAGATGACATGCTTTTTTTAAAGGAAGGATGGATGTAAGTACGTGGTTTTGTGATGATCATTTTGTAATAAGAGAAAGGAGATTATAGAAAAAGATTAGCCTCCCTAATTTGTTGTGAAGATCTCAACGTTTATAGAGGCGGAGATGGGAGTCATCAGTTCGGCAATGGAGGACGGAAGAGGCAAGTCACACCTGTAACCTGTAACCCGACAGAGGGCAGCAGTAGCTGTCAAAACTAATCAGAGCACAGGAGTCCTAGTACGACTTTGAAATGGACTACTCTGGGCGCCACTACTATTTGTAATATTCTTTTCATATCTCAGGACTATGGAGTCCCGGACCTTTGAAAGGCGTGGTTGGTGACGAAGCCAACATGTAGAGGCCCCTTAAGACAACTTAATGTAAAGGTACACCTCTCTCTCTCTTTATTTAAGAGCTGCGCTCTTGTCGGTGGAGTGATCGCCATTCCTCTCTTCTTCCCGCCAAATCCTTCACCTCCTGATACGTCACGACCTGCACCATCTCTTTTATTTGTTTCATAGATGTTCTTCTAGGTCTACCCCTTCCTCTCTTCCCTTCAATTTTTCCTTCTATGATACACCAACCGGCAATTATTCCTGTAAGTATGCACTAATTGAATGCACCCAAAGACAATCATATCATTGCTTCTACTCGCTGGACTGTTACTAGGTATTGTAATCCTCAAGCATGATGGACTGTTATTGGTTGAGGGGGCCACAACTTTTTTTCAGTTAAAAAATAATAATAATAATTCAATTTCTCTTTTGTTTTGTATTTTGTTTTTTCCTGTTAGTGCAATAAAGTATTTGTAATGCTGTTATGTTAATAGTAAGTAAACAAAATGACAAAGGCAACGATAAACCCGCAAAAGTTTGTCTCGATCATGTCACAGTTCATCATATTATTGGTAACAAAAGTTATCTTACCACAAGTTATCTTCTGATTGCTCGTGGTTCAGCCTACCCCATTTAGGGATTGCAGACGTGATTGTGTGATTGTTTATTTCTGTGTGTGCTGCTTTTTTATGTTCCCCCATTCAGCGCTTCCTTATCGCTATCGACCTACTAGAGTCGATTAATCCTTTCAAATATTTTTCCTCTCAGACGACGCCCTGAGCCGAGGTTCGCGCCCAACTAGGCACCCTCAGGCCTGTCGTCTTAAACGTTGTACCGGGTGAGAGCCTTCAGCGCTCCCCATTTGTCCGGCGAAGTAGTTAATGCCATCTGCGGCAAATCTACAATAAGTCACGTCAAAAAAAAGTTTTTTATGTATAATTAAAACACATAATAACAGCGTTAATCAGGGATATGAGACTCCCGATATTTCTGTATGTATGTTACTTTATTCACTTGTAGTAGATAGATTATAATTAAGTAAAGTATATCATGAATTATCAATAAGTATAAACATTCTCTTGCGATTTATGGTTCTATTAAAGCAGTATTTACTATGGGCGTGTGTGCGTGTGTGTATGTGGTGTATGTAGGCAGAGACAGTAAGAACTGCCTAAATCAAGATCAGCCTCATAGAAAATATATATATACCTACGTAAGTATCTAAAAGGAAGTCCACTACAGTTCCTTAATATTCGATTAAGCGTAACACAAACATAAAACACAAATCAAATCTTCAGGTATATCCGAAAAATCACGAGGGTCGTGCGTATCCCCTGTAGGGGTAGGTCGTAAATAACCCCTCACATAATGGGCAGTACATATAATACGGGAGAGTTCAATAGGGACGGCATGTCCCCTTCACGATGTGGTAAATAACTTTGGTAAGTTATTATTTTTATACCAAGGGTCGGTAAGTTACGTAATGGGTAAGTTTTGAGAAAGCGATGATGACAATTCGGTTTTGGGTGGTAAAATGATTTAATTATGATCTTAACATATCTTGAAATAGATTACTTCGTTAGCAATTGGACCGAGAAAACTCAGTTTTCTGGATTCTTGTCATCTTTGTATCCTTTGCGTAAACAATGAATGAAAAACAACACTTTTCATTAAAAAAGTAAGAAATACAATGCAAAAACGACGACGTAAATAAAAACCAAAATCACCCCAATTAGTTTTATCTATTCTACAAAAAAGCCTCCCAATTATCCTTAAAAACGCAATCGTTTATTTTTATTCACCAAATTACTTAATTAGCCGTCTTAGAAAACAAGGCTGAATAACGAAATGCCGAGATTAAAAAGAAAAATAATTTAAAAATAAAAAGTAAGATGGCGGGTGACAGATCGTTTACACAATAACAAAATGTCGCGCGTCACCTGCGAATAATTAAGGAGGGAAAGAACGACAAGAAATAAAGATGTTTAGACATTTTGTGTAAGTCAGTTTCTTTTTACTTTTCTTTGCGTTTTCTTCTGAAAATTAGAGATGTATGTATCTGTTAGAGAAAACAAGTTGACTTGAAGTTTCTTCATTATATTAGGAATTTAAGATTTTGATATATTGAGAGATGCACAGAACTAAAATAAATAATCAAAATTTTTAGTTTTATAAGTTTGTTTAACCTCAAATTGAAACACGTGTTGCTTTTAACGACAATGACGCTTATTTTTTATTTGATCGTTTTTCATAAAAGTACTTACCTATTATAAATTAATTCATTCAAATGTGACCAATTTTTCACTTACAAAAACATAAAGGTCCTAATAACTACAGACAACAACTTAATTTAAATAACTAGCTTTATCTCTGTCTTGTATTCGTCGTAAGTGAAAGAAAAGGACGGCACTATTTTTAGAGCTGTCAGTTTTGTCTGCGAGGTTCGGTAGCATAATAAAACACCCAGGATAATGTTCACAACCGCCTCCAATCCTAGACGGAGACAAATGACAACCCTCGACCATCAACTGTCTTGTGAAGTCTTGTCCAACAACGACCGACCCTAATTTGCCATTGAGAATGTCACTCGACTCACCCCATCTTAGAGATGTCACTCATTCAACAAGAATTTAACATTGAATCAATTATTTTTGAGCTATACAAAACACCGTACTAAAAACCATTAGAGGTTAAACGATAAATCGATTTACTTATAAGTATATTTATATATTTGTATGAATGTATGTAGGAAAGTGAGTAGAAAGTACTATAACACTAGGAAGGATAATGAATGGGGATTTGAGATGATTATGGTATAATTTAATATAAATAAAATATCTCCTTTAATTCTATATAACCACATAATATACATACATACATATACGTTTCTTCTATTTGTACACTTTGTGCCTTCCCACTTTTACTGACCTCTCACGCCATGCGGGGTTGGCTGGAAGAGATCTCTTTTAGAGATAAGTCCACCTTTTGTACCTAGTTTTTTGTTGATATTTACTATATAAATGTATACAATAAAGAGTTTAATAAATCATTATCCTGTAAACTTATCTAGTAAGTTTATCTAGTTATGGCTCCATTTGTACAATCAAAGAGCAAAAGTGCAGTCACTGAGCCCAGCGAATTATTTGTAAATAGGAGAACAGGAGTCCTAGTACGGCTTTCAAATAGACTACTCTGGGCGCCATCCCACTCGCGTCAGACAGAGTACTGCGGGGCGGAAGGCAAGAGGGAAACCACTTAGTAAGACACTAGAACGAAGGGAAGCTAGAAGGAAAGAGAGGAAGGGGAAAACCAAAAGAGCTTACATGGAACAGATTAAAGAGAAGGCGAACATCGTGTCTTATAAGGAAGTGAAAGAATTGACCTTTGACAGACAAGAATAGAGAATGCTACACCGACAAGAGCGTGGCTCTTAAATTAATGATGAATGTCAATACAATATTACGAACGATAAAGTGCAAAAGTTTAATTACTTTCTTGCAAAGCAATAAATTAACTAGTTGGTCTTAAGACCTCCTGGTTACATGTCGTTTCTGTAATAGACCAAAAACACCTACAAAAACGTAAATTTTAGGACAACTAATGTTTTATAATTTCACCACTGTTTACAAATAAAGCGTTAGAACAGATGTGAAATCAACTTTTCTTTTCTTTTTTGTACTACTCATCATCATCACCAGCCCATTAACGTCCCCACTGCTGGGGCACGGGCCTTCCCTATGGATGGATAGGGAGATCGGGCTTTAAGCCACCACGCGGGCCCAGTGCGGATTGGTGGTTATTAACGACTGCTTATGCAACCGGGACCAACGGCTTAACGTGCCTTCCGAAGCATGGAGGAGCTCGAGATGAAAACTTCTTTTTTTTGTGGCTTCATCCTATAACCGGCCTTTGCGAAAGTTGCTTAACCTCAACAATCGCAGACTGAGCGCGATTTGTACTACTCAGTTATTGTTAATTATTAATTTATTACTTCTTTCTGCTTCTCTGTGACGCATGTATTAGTTATAAGTGAAGACTTCATTGGCTAATGTACGGTCACGAGCATTAATATGTATACACTTTGGTACCATGTCACATTAACTTTTTTGACAAATTGAACTGTAAGTCTCACTAAATGTCAAATATGTTAGTGCGACAGAGTCCTAAAATGGGTACATTATATTGCTCATGAATGTACAAACTATTTACATTTTACAAATTGTTATTGAAGCTATCTGTTTCCCTATTTGAAATAAATAAATAAATAATTCGCTGGGCTCTGTGACTGAACTTTTGCTCTTTGATTGTACATCTATCACAAGATGAACTATTAAGTTATTCTCTGATAAATGTATTAAAATATTCAAATAAGTACGGTCACGAGCATTAATATGTATACACTTTGGTACCATGTCACATTAACTGTTTTGACAAATTGAACTGTAAGTCTCACTAAATGTCCAATATGTTAGTGCGACAGAGTCCTAAAGTGGGTACATTATATTGCTCATGACTGTACGTCACAATCCTAGCCACAACCGTTAACCCCATCAACTCCATTCGTGTCCAACAAGACGGTCGTTGTTCCCTAATTTGCCACCAAGAATGTCACTTTGCTTCGGCTCGCCCCCATCTTAAGGATGTGACGTCGACGAGTTAGTGAGTTGACTCAATATACTGACTGACTCTGACAATATGTCATCATCATCAATTTAAGAGCCACGCTCTTGTCGGTGTAGCATTTTCCATTCCAGTCTATCAAAGGCCAATTCCTTGACTTCCCTATAAGACACGACGTTAACCGTTTCTTTAATCTGTTCCATGTAAGATCTTCTTGGTCTTCCCCTTCCTCTCTTTCCTTCTAGCTTTCCTTCTATGATAAGAATATGTATTCCCCAAAAAAAATGCAATATATAGGAATCATACAAAAGAGTTTAATAAAGAGTATTTTTAACGTGGGTTATTGTAGACTTAACATAAATGGTATTCACTACTTTTTCAAACCAAAAATGAGACAATTTCCAAATCTTACACACAAAGTATGTTTTATTGTGACAAAATAACTCAACTTTAGCAACTTTCCTAATAGTTCATTAATTTCTTTTTGCTTTCCATCCCCCTAGCATTATCCCGTTTTTCACAGGGTCCGCTTACTTAACCTGAAGATTTGACAGGTCCGGTTTTTACAGAAGCGACTGCCTGTCTGATCATCCAACGCGCAGAGGTTTACCAGCCCCACACAGGTTAAGTCACATACCTCCGAAAATGCATTTCTCGGGAATGTGGGTTTCCTGTGGGTATTTTCTAATTTCTTTTTGCTTTATTTTGTAATATTACTTAACTTTACAGGAAACTGACACATAGCTAACAGAACAACGACAAAAAACTAAATTATCTATAAAATTTTGCACTCACGCAAACTAGTTACAGCCAAAATCCCTAACTCACTCACTGACTCAAAGAGCGTATCATCTCATCCCAACACTAGAATGATATTTTATACTGTGTTGCCAGATAAAAGGGGCATAAAGGAGGCCTTACACGTAAGTTCTCCTGATTAGATGGGTAATGATGTTGTGGCTAAATGGGAGATGGGCTTGTTTTATTTTGTTTGTAGTTTTGGGGTTGGGGTGAACGAAGAAACGGATTAAATGTTATAAGGAATTGGGGAGCTTATCTGTCTTTGGATCTTGTTTATGGTAATGTTGAAAGGTAGAGTTGGATGTCAAAGTTTTTAGTTACTTTGAAGTTTAGCCTTTAATCTACAACTAATATTTTTGCCCGACTGCGGCGCAGCAAAAAGGGATATGTGTTTAACCGTTATGTATGCATGCACGTCTGTTCTCTTTTAACGTCTAAACCACTAATAAGAATTTAACAAAATGAGGTGACACTATAGGTGTCAAGAGCCGTGGTAGCCCAGTTGGTAGAACGCTTGCCTCTCACTTTGAGGACGCAGGTTTGAATCCAGCACAGGTCTAAATCAATGCTTGTCGAATTTGTTTTCGAATTCATGTTTGGATCATAAATGATTATCACGTGCTCAGCGGTGAAGGAAAACATCGTGTGTAAACCCACATTCCGGAGAAATGCATTTTTCGGAGGTATGTGACCTAACCTGTATTGGGCTGGTTTTCCCTTCGCGGGTTGGAAGGTCAGACAGGCAGTCGGTTTTGTAAAAAACCGGACCTGTCAAATCTTCAGATTAGGTAGCGGATCCTGTGAGAAACGGGATAATACTAGGGAGATGATGAGTTGTCACTAAGCGTCTTGAGTGTCTACTTGTAAATGCGATAGTAGGTCCTTAACTCTGATTGACCTCTAGATAGATCCCTGCTTCGTGCGACTTTGCATAAATGTCCCATTGCCAAAGATGAAATATGTACCCACACCTCACCGAGCTTTCTTTTAGACCAACGCGATACGTGGTGAGCCGTGTCGCCGTCTATAATGGGCACATATATTTTAAAAACAGGGACAGGTTTAGAGCAATCTTTACGGAGCGTCTTATGCGCTTTTTTTTGACGTGACTTATTGTAGATTTGCCGCAGATGGCATTAACTACTTGGCCGGACAAATGGGGAGCGCTGAAGGCTCGCACCCGGTACAACGTTTAAGACAACAGCGTTTTATGCAGAAAAAGGAGCGGATAGTTAAAAAAAATCCACTAAAATGTATACATTTTTAACTCAGAATC
Source organism: Pectinophora gossypiella (assembly GCF_024362695.1). Lineage (NCBI taxonomy): Eukaryota > Metazoa > Arthropoda > Insecta > Lepidoptera > Gelechiidae > Pectinophora > Pectinophora gossypiella. Next base: position 9,483,334 of record NC_065425.1, read on the forward strand.
ATGGTTTGAATCATCCCCCCAAAGTTTTCGTTACGGTGTCACTAACTCCCTGTATACTATAGAGTATCGCACACAAATTGCACAGCTAGTAACTATCTACCCGTCGAAGCGGTCACTTGTGGTGACCGCTAGATGGTAGCGATAGAATTAACTAACTACTCGATTTAATCCACAAGTTACTTGCCCGCTACCCGCCCGCCACTTCACCGGTTACTGGTCAGATAGTTGTTTATTATAACCTACGAATAAATTATTTATTCGTTGATTATAACATTACATTAACCCCACGACTATACAGTGTTAGTGACATCGTAACGAATACTGAGGGGGACGATGATTCTGAGTTAATATCAAGTGAAATTTTCCGTCGCAAAATTTATAATTTTTTTAAGTTTCTTTTTCAATTCTATACTTTTACGATGAAAAAATTTCGCTTGATATTAACTCACAATAATGCGTTGACTCATCTCTCTCAGTATTCGTTACGATGTCACTTACACCCCGTAGAAATACATACAGGTAGCCATACAATTAGGCATGGTTGTTAGTGACACCGTAACGAATACTGAAGGGGATGGTTCAGACCATGATTCTGAGTTGATATCAAGTGGAAAATACATGAAAAGTTTAGTGTATTTTTAAATTCTTTTCCGTTCCATACTTTTGCGACGGAAAATTCCACTTGATATCAACTCAGAATCATAGCCTGAATCATTCCTTAAAGTTTTCGTTACGATGTCACTAACACCCTATATTTTGAGGGACTTTCCAGGCTACGTAGAAACAATATAGATGGCGATGTAAAGATTTTCATATTATGTATACAAATCATCCTCACCAGCCCATTAACGTCCCCACTGCTGGGGCACGGGCCTTCCCTATGGATGGATAGGGACATCGGGCCTTAAACCACCACGCGGGCCCAGTGCGGGTTGGTGGTTATTAACGACTGCTAATGCAGCCGAGACCAACGGCTTAACGTGCCTTCCGAAGCACGGAGGAGCTCGAGATGAAAACTGTTTTTTTTGTGGTCACCCATCCTATGACCGGCCTATGCGAAAGTTGCTTAACTTCAACAATCGCAGACCGAGCGCGTTTACCGCTGCGCCACCGAGCTCCTCAATGTATACAAACAGAATGTATACAAATATGATGCTACATATTTGTATTATATTTGAATATTTGTGTTGCAAATATTATGTTGCTACATGTTTGTATACAAACAGAAATAGGCGTGAGGTCATGTTTGTATCTATGTATGTTGATGAGAATAGAATGATTTTCATGATTATTATTTAACTACATACCTTGAAAGCATAGCGTCATTGGTTCCAAAATGATTCGCAGCGAGTGCGGCTTCTAGAACATTCTCTCTTCTCGGCTCCGTTCTGTTCAGAATGGAACTAATAGAGAAACTCGTGTAAGGCGCGCTTCCCGTCGCCTTCTCTTCTTTATCCTTCTTGATATCGTAGAAGGGAGACTTCTGGTCTTTCCTAGAAGGCGACGAAGGTATATCCGGGCTACTGGCCCCTGAAACCACATTGACTTCGATGTCTCTCTCGTCCTGCGATGATGCCGGCGAGTCCATGTTTACTGCATGATATTGTGACCTGGAAAGAGAAGGCTGGGTTAGTAGGAGAAGAGAAATGTTAGAGGAGTAACAGATAGAGAGAGAGAGGCTTATACTAACGAAGGCCTTATTATAACTGCATTACGGTAACGACGTTCTAACGGTTGCCTGGATGAGATCGCTACTTGGCAATAGGGCAGCCTATTGGGTAGTTTCTTAGGTCGGAGATAAATTATGAAATTCTGATTACTAAGTAAAGGTGACAAAAACCGTTTTCTTTTTTCTATTTAAGTAATTTATTTATGAATTTTAGTAATAAAAAATTTAATAAAAATTGCGACATTTTATCACGTTTTTCTGTGACGTCACAGTGTGCTATTTCATACAAATTCCATAGGAATTTCGTGTTTTGACGTTTAGTAAAAAGTAACTGATTTGACTAGTTGGAAACTATCCTATTGTCATAAGTGTCGATGGCAGTACAATGTAAAACTCTTTAATAGTAAAGACACTGGCTGCTTTTTTTTTCAAATTGTTATCTCTTATCCTCTGGTCTTATCTGCGTAAAGGTTAGGTAATGAAGCTCTTTTAACATAATATTCCCACTTTAGGAACATTCCCAAAGTATTAAAATATTCTCGGGAACAGCACATCACCATCTGCCTACCTCTTCAGGGATACAGGCGTGATGTATGTATCCATATACAGACCTTCCCATCTTACTTTCACCGACCGGTCCCTCTAAACACATCCACAACTTCTCAACTATCCCCTCCTTTCAAAGTTACTACTAAATACCTACTCCTCGCCCCATCACAAATATAATACGTCCAGTGCCGGATTTAGTAAAAAAAAATAAGCCGATGACCTAAAAAGGTCACATTGACACAATTCACCTAAAAACAATTTTGCCATTTGGCATTTGTTCGCATAGCACTTTGAAAATTACAAACCTACAAATAAAAAATGGTTATAAAATAACATTGACTACAGCATAAAAATACAAAAAAAACAAAACAAAACAACAACAATTTCGAAATTGTAATGTGTCTTAATAGAAATAAAACAAAACTAAATCAGAAATAAATAAATATATGAAAATTCAATGAAATAATATTATATTTATGTTAATTAACTACAACATATTTATTATTTAAACATATTACTTATTTATTTTTAATAAAATATAAATAAATAATAAAATTATTATTTTAATAAGTAAATATTTATTTTACACTTATTTATTTTTATGATGTAGTCATTGTTATATGTATAATGTATATGAATCAACACCAAAACTATATAGTTGTAAGTTTATGTTAGATTGCGATTACGTATTTGAAAGCTCCCTGAATACAGCCCTGGACACACCCCCGCTCGGCAAGACGTTTACTGTCATATTTTATTCAACTACTATAAGTGCGTTATTGTTCTTAGCTGTTCAGGAGTCCCCAGGCGATCAGCTTATATTTACCCCACCCTCGGAGCTGTTCAGTTACGCCTAGCTGTATTATTGGCTAATGAGTAACTTTCAGGGCTACGTTCCTCAAAAACAATACAGATAGCGCTGTAAAAAGATTTTCCTTCTTTTAACCTTCTAATTTCATGGATAACAGACATATGCATCTTTTATATTTGTTTTTGGGTATAAATGATAACCTTTTTTATTACACCCAGGCATAATCACATCTTCCACTCATTATTCTGATCAAAGCAAAGAGAAGAAATTATATTAGAAGAATTTACGTCAATTTAAATTCGTTTTATGTTTACAATACAGTAGTTCAACGGAGCACAAGAAATACGGAAGAGACGCGACAAATGTTGTCATTGCAATAAAATATGAATTTAATGTTGGGGTTGCCAGCACATCTGACTTGTATGTAATGTAATAATTAATAAAATTGGAATATAATAAAAAATGTAATGTAATCATCATCTCCCTAGCATTATCCTGTTTTTCATACCGCTTACCTAACCTGCAGACAGGTCCGGTTTTTTTTACAGAAGCGACTGCCTGTCTGACCTTCCAATCCGCGAAGGGAAAACCAAGCCAATACATGTTACTTCGCATATCTCCGAAAATGCATTTTTCGGGTTTCCTGTGTGTCTTTTTTCTTTTTTTTTTCTTTTCTTTTTTGATATTACTTAACTTTACACAAAACGGAATGAATTCTTGGGTCAGTTAATCAATAATATCAGCTCAAAAAACGCTTATCGCTTGTCGCTAGCAGTCGACTCTTCCTCAGTGTACCCTTCTTGAATGGAACCTAATATCCCTGCATAAGTAAGGGAGATATAAGACGCCGCAGATTATGCAGACAAATCTCGGTTTTAATGTAATCGGATTGGGTACAGATTTCAGAGACATTTTTCTTTTTGGATATTTCTTGCTTGAGCTTTGGGATGATTGGATAGAAATTTATTTTGAAAGTTTACAGTGAAGTTATTTTAGACTAAGTAGGTACCTAGATAATTTTAACACAGTTGACTACCTTTACAGACGGTGATACGGTTCAATATAGATATATCACGTTGGTAGTGTATTTGTAGTATTGTTATATTGTAGTAGGCTGAGCTGTAGGCCATCTACGGGGCCCACAGGTGGCGGATATGATAGTTAGCTGCGAATATAAAAATAAGCAGTCCCCGACCAAACAGCGACAGGATTAGCAGAACGTAGTGGATAGCTCACTGGGACGGGCTAACCTATAAAATGCTACTTAGGTTCTATGACGATCTTGTGACGTAGCGAGTAGGCGCCGCTACTTCTACAGCGCACCTCTGATGCCGGGCAGCAGCGGTATCAGTACTGGTTGGAGGCCGAGGAAATGGATTCTGGTAGGGCTCTAGAACATCACCGATTGAGAAATTGGTCGGTGTACTGCGGAACGGAAGGCGATTGGGGCAACCACCGTTCTACACGCCCTATCTATGGAGTAATGAAGGCGACTACTCCACCGACAAGATAAAATAAAGATAGAGAGTGTATTTGTATTGTATTGTCTAATACAGCTCAGCGAAAAGTTGGTACTTTGTTGATTACGTAGCACTGTACCGCTGACTACTGAGGGACTTTCCAGGCTAAGTTCCCTTAAAAAAATATAGATGGCGGTGTTCAGATTTAACGCGATACTTGTTTTGTATGTGTGTGTATAGTCTATTATATTATGTATTTGTTAATATTATGTACGTATAGAGTATTTATTATATTAAATTTAGTTAAAGTAAAACTACTACTACTTTTACTTTGTTGCACCATCCCGCATCCAAGTTGTTTGTAAATGTTTGTTTCCTTTTGGCGGTTGCCTGGAAGAAATTTCTCTAGAGCAATAAGGCCGCCCAAATTGTACTGTATTCATGTGTTATGACTGATTGTTGAAATTTAGTTCTGTGCAATAAAGTATATTTGATTTGATTTGATAATCACCTATTTTCTCGTTGCACCTCGGCCTCCCTGCATACAGGCGAGATGCTATGTATTTTTTATTTATATATCGTATCCATATCTAGGAACAATAAATGGAATTCCGGTTTTCCGGCCAAGTAGTTAATGCCATCTGCGACAAATCTACAATAAGTCACGTCAAAAAAAAATAAAAAAAGGAATTCCGGTTATTTGAAGCGCGTAAATGTCACGGAGACAAAATAATATTATCCTCTCTTTTACTCTTTTGCTCTGTCCACTCCATTTGTGTGTTTCGTTTTTATAACTGTTGTGCTTTTCTGTATATATTATTATGTTGCCCTTATCTTTGTATTTTGTGTCCATTTTATCTATCTATCTAAGCCGCTGGATGCGGGCAGCTCAGGACCGATCGTCGTGAAGATCCTTGGGGGAGGCCTATGCCCAGCAGTGGGCGTCGTACGGCTGATGATGATGATCTAAGACTAATGAGTAATGGTTGACACGCTCGTCCCGGCTTGACAAGAGCCGCGGGTTCAAATTCCGTCCGAGTCAGATTTTTTCGATTTAAATTTATCTTAACTAAAGTTACCAACGGTGCGCCCAACTGTTTAACTACCACAATTCGTCAAAATTGAGCGTTGAATGGCATAGATTAAAAATCTGCAATTCGACATGATTAATTACCGTGATCGTTGACAATTAAATATGGCTTCATGCTTCGTTAAATGGACTGTCATTTTCATTCACTTTAATGATTTGGTTGTTGTTTGTATGTTCCATACTTCCCCCTGAGTCCAGCAGTGGGACGTAACCATAGAGTCTGGTATACAGGGTGTACTAGTGACACCGTAACGAAAACTTTGAGGGATAATCCAGACCATGATTCTGAGTTGGTATCAAATGGAATTTTCCGTCGCAAAAGTACGGAACAAAAAATAATTAAAAAAAAAAAACACTAAAATCTTCATGAATTTTTCGACGGGAACTTTCATTTATGGGGAATTTTTCGTCTTAAAATTCATATTGTTTTGTGTTTTTTTATAATTATTTTCAATTGTATACATTTGCGACGGAAAATTCCACTTGATATCAACTCAGAATCATGGTCTGGATTATCCCTCAAAGTTTTCGTTACGATGTCATTAATACCCTGTAAGTATGTTCCATGAAAGGACATTAAACCACAAGTAAATTCGAAGTTTAATAGGCTACTTGACAACCTAGTCAAATGAGATACTTTTTACGAAACGTCAAAACGAAAGTTTTCTTTAGAGTTTGTATGGAAATACTGTCCTGTGACGTCATCAACGAAAGCGGTCAAACGTCGTACTAATTGTTACTTAATTCATAAATAAAATTCGAATATAAGTCGAAAAGTGAAATGAGATTGATTTTTGATCATGTTCGACTGGCTTCTATTGCTAGATTACATAACATAAACATAAATAGCCTATATACGTCCCACTGCTGGGCACAGGCCTCCTCTCAATCAACCGGAGAGGGTATGGAGCATACTCCACCACGCTGCTCCACTGCGGGTTGGTGGAGGCTTGCTAGATTAGCATTTTATAATTTATCTTAGACCCAGTCAAATACTTAAGACTTACTTATTAAGAAGTTTATTGAATTTCTTTACAAAAACTTTAAAAGAAAACTAAACGACCGCCCGATTGCATGATAATGGCAAAATAACGAACATTAATAACCCTTAGCGTTATTGTCCTATAATTTATCTGTCACTAGTCGCTAATTAGAACAAAAGTTGGCCCAACATAATGGCCCCGATTCCTGCAGACACCGCCTAATTTTATTTTAGGTTATATCCGTCATTTTCGTATCCGTCGAAAAGGAAAGGGACGGATGATTCACAGCTCTTAATTTTAGGAAGAATGAGTAAATTAATGTGTCGGGTTATTGACTGACGTAAAATTTTTAGACGGTTGGTTTAGATTTGTGCTTAAAATTGACGTGTGTTCCATAAATTTTATGCTTGTCGATTACCCGTCCCTTTCCTTTTCGGCGGATAAGAAAAGGACAGATATAACTTAAAATAAAATTAGATGGTATTTACAGGAATTAGCACCAATGTGACATTACACAGTTGAGTCTCACGTGTTACAAACTACTTAATATTAACTATTTTGCAATTCCGAGCATGCTCGTGGGCCGCGCCTAGCCGTAAAGCTTACTGTGGTCGGTTGGCCAAGGAAAGAGCGATCTGTGAAACGTAAGCGAGAGCGGAAATGCATTCTCAAACATTAGAAGCATTTATTACGTAATAACTATTAGATTAGTATTAGATTGTACTTTTGACATCATAGTCTACGCTTGGCATACTCTACATTTGATAGATTCTACATTTGACAGGTTCTACGTCTGACAGATTCTTCATTTGACAGATTCTACATTTGACAGATTCTACGTCTGGCAGATTCTACATTTGACAGATTCTACGTCTACGTCTGACTGGTTCTACTTCTGAGAGATTCTACATCTGACAGATACTACGCTTGACAGATTCGTTCGTTTGAAAAATATATAGGTAAAGAAATTTAGAATTAGGAAGGACACCATCTTTTAATCGGCTACCATATGCCCTTGTTAAGCAGCTGAACGGTTTTTTTTAATCACAGAGAAAGAAATTACTGCTTATTTTTTATCGCTTTGCTAATCGCTAATGCAATGAATGCACGGCTGCATAAAGCTAACCATATCACGATGACAGTTAACCAGGCTAACGGCTACATTATGGTATAGCGTCTGCAAAATTTGAGAGTATAATACTGGGGGTGTTAAAAAGGTCACATTGATTCAACCCAGCTAAAAAAGCAATATTGCTATTTGACATTCACATTGCGCACTTATTTTTATATGCGCAAATGTCATATAGCAATATTGCTTTTTAGATGAATTGCAACAATTTGGTCTATTCCCCCAGAATTGGATCGTGTACTAGGTTCAAGATAAATTGTGAAACTCTGTTTACTAAATAAAGACAGATCTAAAACTAACGAAAAACATTCTTTCTTTCTATTTCACGTATTTATGAATTTTAATCAAGAAAAACGTAATAATAAGTCCGACATTTTATCACTATTTTCTATGACGTCAAAGTGTGCTTTTTCATAGAAATTCTATAGTAATTTGGTGTTTTGACGTTTAGTAAAAAGTAACTGATTTGATTTGTAGGAAACTGGGCTATACTCGTATGACTTTTTAAAAATGCGCTTACGTGGGTTTCGTCCAGTTATGATTATATTATGAAGATCCATTCTGATAAAGTCGCATAATGGCCCCAATTTCTGCAGACACCTCCTAATTTTATTCTAAGTTATGCCTGTCATTTTCTTATCCGCCGAAAAGGAAAGGGACAAATGATTGTCAGCAAGTTAATTTTAAAACGAATGAATAACCCGCGCGACTAAAATAGGCATCTCGATGGTATGCAATCCGTTTGAAGTGCTGTCTACTTAAGTCTGTCGGGTTATTGGCCGATGTAAAATTTTTAGACGGTTGTTTTAGATTTCTGCTTAAAATTGACGTGTGTTCCATAAATGTTATGACTGTCGATTACGCGTCCCTTTCTTTTTCAGTGGATAAGAAAATGACAAGTATTACTTAAAATAAAATTAGATGGCGTCTGCAGGAATTAGCATCATTATTCACTTTATTTAGTTACTTACCTAGCATTTCTTGATTGTAACAATAAATACAATACAAGTAGATATATATAACCAGGTTATTATAAAACTATGAAATAAAATGATACGCCTTTTTTATGACACTACGCTGTTAAGGATACCTTTCATGAGCAAGTGGAATCCATTAAAATAATATACCGGCCTAGTTGTAAATATAGTCCCTTAGCAATTCATGAGTGTTATGCGAATTTTTTATTTTACTGAATACCTGTATACATTATAGTACGCGCGTTAACCCTAATCCTGCAGAGCCATAGAATAAAGAATAATACTACATATAGAACGGCAACTCTCCGCTCCCCACCAGCGGCTGAGCTAGATTTACCTCACCCCCTTTCGAACATAGTTTAGACTTGAATCGTATGGCGTCTGACGTCACACACACAGATGCGCGTGTATTATAATGTCAATGTGTGGTGTCTGTATAAAATGAAGTTGTTTATATGAAGTGTCCGGGGTGTGGCAGAGCTAAAGCACAGGACACTCCATTCAAAAATCTCGTTTTCTGTGCCCGCCTTACCCCGTGCGAGCGAGCGAGACAGTCAATCTGCTCGCGCTCCTTTAGTCCCTACCAGCTTACAGCTTAAGGTGTTATTACATTGCCTTGTCCACCGGGCTAAATGCGTCAAGGTCACTGGTTTGCCGATCAGATCGTGTATTCTAATAGCAAATCGGCGCGCAGCGGGACGTAACCATGGTAACCACGATCTCGAGCGAGTTGGCGGGGCGTAACCAAGGTAACCACGATCTCGAGCGAGTTGGCGGGGAGTAACCATGGCAACCCGTGACTTTGACGCATTTACCTCGGTGGACAGGGCAATGTAATAACCGCTTTTATAGCCTCAAGTGGCAAACATGAATTCGGAAACAATTCCAAAAATCATTGGTTTGGGCACAGAATAAGGAATAACACTATGTTAGGTTCGAGCTGCTTTCGAGCCTACGACCTAACTACGACTAACAATCCATCAGATGGAGACTTCTCCTGCAGAGCGTGTGGTAGAGTTTGCCGCTCTAGGATTGGCTTGCACAGCCATGAAAGAAAGTGCATTTCTTCGAGGCAATGACGTCATAAATCATCTGAAACAGAGGTATAAGGCCAATGATGATGAGATTCGAGCTGCTTTCGAACCCAAGACCTCATAGTGAGAGTCAGGCGTTCTTTAAACTAGACTACCGCGGCACGGATTGTATCCGTAGAATAAAATAAAAATACTTAAAGATGTTTATCACTTCACGCTTGCCCGCTTTTAATAGAGCGATTAACCGCAGTTTTTATTTTATCGATAAAAAAGTAATTTTGGAAACAGTTCGGTAACATAATACTCAGACAGATAGCATCAACCGGTGGTGCGATGTAATCGATACTTTTCGAATCGATTAACGTTTTCAAAATCGATCTTTTTCAAATCACACTCCATTTTTTAAATCTCTTTACTTTGTTAACTATTTTTAATTAGACGGTGTTATGTTGTTTAGCGGTCGTGTCAAAATATTGATTTTAGCGTGGGAAGTTTTTTTTTGTTTTTGACTTGACTTATTTTAGATTTGCCGCAGATGGCATTGAATAAAAAGTATCAGTTTTATTGTTCAGGCCGAACAATGCCGTTAAGCCGTTGGTCCCTTTACTATTTACTGATGTAAGTATGTCGTTACATGAGCCATGTCAGGGGCCTTTGGCGGCTCAATAGTAACCTTGACACCAGGGTTGATAAGGTTGGTAATTCACCTCACAACCCACACGATAGGTGTATACACACACTACTTGCCAGCTATGTTTAATTCCCGTGTAATAAATAGTGGGCGAGCCTATTACCATTCATCATCACCAGCCTATTAACGTCCCCACTGCTGGGGCACGAGCCTTCCCTATGGATGGATAGGGAGATGGGGCCTTAAATCACCACGCGGGCCGAGTGCGGATTGGTGGTTATTAACGACTGCTAATGCAGCCGGGACCAACGGCTTAACGTGCCTTCCGAAGCACGGAGGAGCTCGAGATGAAAACCCTTTTTTTTTTGAGGTCAACCATCCTATGACCGGCCTTTGCTAAAGTTGCTTAACTTCCACAATCGCAGACCGAGCGCGTTTACCGCTGCGCCACCGAGCTCCTATTACCATTATATCAATTTATTACTTATTATGATAGTAAGTCGATTTTTTTATAACTTATACTTAGTATAGTAAGTCCCGAATGTTTACCCGTGGTAGCCCAGTTGGTAGAACGCTTGTCTCTCACTTTAAAGTCGCAAGTTGGTATCCAGCACAGGCCTAAACCAATGATTGTCGAATTTATTTTCGAATTCATATTTAGATGATAATTATCACGTGCTCAGCGGTGAGAAAACCCACATTCCCGAGAAATGCATTTACGGATGTAAGTATGCGACCTTAAATTGGGCTGGTTTTCTCTTCGCGGGGTGAAAGGTCAGACAGGCAGTTGCTTCTATAAAAAACCGGACCTGTCAAATTTTCAGGTTAGGTAAGCGGACCCTGTGAAAAACGGGATAATGCTAGGGGGATGAAACAACATTATCAACTATGAGTGTAACCACTGAACTGACCCAACCTCTAATTTACCAGCCGGCTGAGGTCGGCAGATGGTCAGGAGATAACATCAGCTTGCAACTTTACGAGGTTCCCTTACATGCTAATAGCGCTTCTAACATTTACACCGTTAGGATTTTAAAAGTATTTTGTAGAATTGCTCAACGGTGAAGGAAAACATCGTGAGGAAATCCACACACCCGAGAAATGCGTTTCGGAGGTTTGTGGCCTAATCTACGAGCATATTGGGCTGGTTTTCCACACTACGAGCATATTGGGAGTTGGAAGGTCAGACAGGCAGCCGCTTCTGTAATAAACCGGACCTGTGAAATCTTCATTTTATAACAGAAGTGACCGCCTATCTGACCTTTCACTCGCGACGGGAAAACCAGCCCAATACCAAGGGCGCATACCTCCGAAAATACATTTCTCGGGAATGTGGGTTTCCTCACGATAGTTTCCTTCACCGCGGAGCACGTGATGATCATTTATGATCCAAACATGAATTCAAAAACAAATTCGACAATCATTGGTTTAGGCCTGTACTGGATTCGAACCTGCGACCTCAAAGTGATAGTCAAGCGTTCTACCAACTGGGCTACCACGGATACCTCGGCTCTATGATCAATAACAATGAAAGTAAAATTAAGAACAAAATAAACACGCGAACATTCGTAACGGTGTAACAGACTGCCCGTAGAAAGGCACATCTTAGTAATATTGAAAAAGGGTTAATAAAATTTGACTTTGTAATGTCATTTATGACCGGCGAGTGTTGAAAGTGAACTAATTGTAAGGGTTTACTATGTAGCCTGGTAGATAAGCGATAGATAAATATATGAACAGTATCGCAGCTAATAAAAAACACAACGCGTTCTGGGTCCCTAGCCAAGTTGCAAACGATTATATATCGACAGTTACTGTGATAATGGTGCTGATTCCTGTACACACCATCTAATTTTATTTTAAGTTATACCTGTCATTTTCTTATCCACCGAAAAAGAAAGGGACGGGTAATCGACAGGCATACAATATACTCACGACACACTAGGGTCGATTAATTCTATCAAATATTATTCTCTCAGACGTCGCCCTGAGCCGAGGTCCGCGCCCAACTGGGCACCGTCAGGCTTTGTTGTGTTAAATTTTGTACCGGGTGAGAGCCCTCAGCACTCCCCATTTGTCAAAAATATACAATAAGTCACGTCAAAAAAATCTCTTTTTAGAAATAAGGTTTTTTATTATTTTGTTCTCTATGCTGTGTACAGTCATGAGCAATATCATGTATCTACCCACTTAAGAACTCTGTCGCACTATCATATTTGACATTTAATGAGGCTTACGGTTTAAATTGACAAAAAAGTTAATGTGACATGGTTGCAAAGTGTATACATATTAGTACTCGTGACCGTATCTACCTACTTATTTCTAAAATAAATGATTTTCTTTCACTCTTCTTTCTTTCTATAAAGCTCTACTACTGTATGTATATATTTTTATGGCGCTAGTGTGGCGCGCGTAATCCAATTGTTTTTTAATATTTAGATAGGGAAGATAGAGGGTTTATTTAATTAATTTTATTAATGCGTGTGGTTGACGATAAGGGATGGTTGGTGTTAAACCAAGGGCTTATAAGGCTTGGACATTTTATTTAGTATTTAATTTAGTTTTACATAGATTGTTTTAAGTTTACGCGGTTATTATCATAATTAAAACACATAATAACGGGTTCTTACCGCGTTTAAAGCAGGGATATGAGACTGTTGTAGTGAGTTTGGTGCGAGTTCAGATCGTTCCGAACATTCCGATATCAAAAACATAAACAAGCGGCAAAGAAAGAGGGTAGACAGATATGTCTGCCCGTTGAAAATTATGGATCTACCTACTCCACTCCAATCTCATCAGTCATCCCGTGATCATGGCACTTGCAACAGTGTCGAAATATCGGGAGTCTCATATCCCTGCTTTAAACGCGGTAAGAACCCGTTATTATGTGTTTTAGTTTTACATACTTTTACATGATCACAAACAATACTTACTTGGTTATAGATCAATCAATATCATTTAAACCTAATAGAGACAGATAATAGATGGCGGTTTAGTGAGGGAACACAGGTCAGGTTGTCGCATCCGGTTTCCTGACTCGATAAAAAAATCTAACATCGTTATTTTCAGCAGGACGACTTGAAATGAGGGACTCTCCAGGTTACGTTCACCAAAAACAATGTAGATGGCGTTGTACAGCTTTACCGCGATAATTAGCCATTTTCTCGGGTACATAATTAATCCAAAATACAATGTAATGGCAGAAGCATATACATTATAAAAATAATAGGCTAGTTTCCAACTAGTCAAATCAGTTACTTTTTACTAAACGTCAAAACACGAAATTACTACGGAATTTGTATGAAAAAGCACTCTGTGACGTCATAGAAAACGTGACAAAATGTCGGACTTATTATTACGTTTTTCTTGATTAAAATTCATAAATAAGTTTAATAGAAAAAAGAAAATGTTTTTCGTTAGTTTTAGATGTGTCTTTATTTAGTAATCAGAATTTCATAATTTATCTTGAACCTAGTACACGACCCAATTGTTGCTCGATCACATTACGTTTACAATTATGTCGCTATCTATATTACTTCTCATATTATCAGAATAATAATGGGTAGAATAATGGGTAATTGTGCCTGGGTGTAATGAAAAGGGTCCTCATTTAGGCATATGTCTGTTATCCTATAATTAGAAGGTTAAACGAAGAAAAATCTGTACAACGCTTTCTATATTGTTTTTGAGGCGTGGAAAGTCCTTCATTATAGACGACGATACGGCTCACCACCTATCACGTTAACCTAAGAGAACTTAGTACCCACTCACCGAGCTTTCTGTTAGACCAACCTAGTATCGCTGTCTATAATGGTCGAGCCAACTGAACAACCTTTTTTTTTTTTTTGACGTGACTTATTGTAGATTTGCCGCAGATGGCATTAACTACTTGGCCGGACAAATGGGGAGCGCTGAAGGCTCTCACCCGGTACAACGTTTAAGACAACAGGCCTGAGGGTGCCCAGTTGGGCGCGAACCTCGGCTCAGGGCGTCGTCTGAGAGGAAAAATATTTGAAAGAATTAATCGACCCTAGTGGGTCGATAGCGATAAGCGCTGAATGAAGGAAATCGTCGACCACGCCGGCGGGGTCGGTATCGGGGACCTGAAGTGTTTGGTGTCGCGAGCTGATTGGCTGCCTCTATGGCAACTGAACAACCAAACAACATCATCTTCCTAGTATTATCTCATTTTTCACATGGTCCGCTTACCTAACCTCAAGATTTGACAAGTCCGGTTTTTTACAGAAGCAATACAGGTACTACTAGGTCATACCTCCGAAAATGCATAAAAAGTGCACTTAAGATAAATTAATAACTCATTGGTGCAAGTTAGGTAACCATTTAAGTATCTAAAATAAAAAAATACCAACCACATAACAATACAAATAAAAACAAAGAAAAGTTTTTTTTTTTAATTCTAACCAGCGAACCGCCCAAACCGCCGCAAGTTATACGCAACGAATAATTAATTAAAGTGTCCGTCGTATTAATTAGTACAAATTAATACAGGCTGGATGAATGTTGAACAAGTGTCACTGCGGATCATAGCTTATAAAGTAAAAGCCTATTTGTACCTATATATAAACGGTAAGGTAGCTTCGTAAAAATGACACGACCGATATGCTCACCTATAACGTTGGTCTATTGGGATAAAGTCGTTGAGTTAGTATTATGTAAAAGTGACCACTAATATCTTGATTTATTTGACAGCAGGGGTAGTTGAGTGCGAAATAGACATATCAGGAAAATAATATTATTGTAACCGTTACACATAACAAGCTATATTTAACAGGGCATACGGCTGTGTGTAGTTGGAAGAACGGTTGACTCTCATTGGTCTCAGGTTCAAACCTGCAGGGGGCTAGACCAATTTCAATAGGTCAGTTTCGATTTTTTTAAAGAATTCATATGCTCAGTGGTGAAGGGACCAACGTGAAGAAATCTACATTACAAAGAAATCTGTTTTCTAACCTAATCTAACCTTACCTGTAAGTGGACTGGTATTCCCATCCATCAGACGCCGACTGTTTAAAAAAATAAACTACTAACGGCGCTACCTAAGCTCAAATCAAGTTGACACACCGTTTGTATATAACCGTTTTGTGTAAGCCTAACCCATGCGAGGTATATGGCCCATTTAACTAAAAAGTTATTAATTGGACATTAAAAAATGTCTGGCTTTAGACGGCTATTTATCCCTTGGGCTTTTTCGGTAAATAAGGTAACACGGCCATTTTGTGTATCGTAGAGCTTTGGCAAGTTTTTAAGTAAAAAATAAAAACAGACTGTCACAATTCAGTTGTAGTTAGTGGGCAGAAGGCAAGAGGGAAACCACTGCCCTATTTTTCCCTAAAAAGTAGTATGGAGAGGAATGCTACACCGACAAGAGTGTGGCTCTTAAAATAGTGATGATGAGTTAGCTCCTAATCTTTAATCATGTGGGTTGTGAGGTGGATGACCAACTTCATCGAGCCTGGTGTCTGTCACAGCGACTGTGTACTGAAATCAGTAAGTAGTAATCGAGACCAACGGTTTAACGTGTCTTCTGAAGCACGGATCGTGTTACTTTCGGACAATCGGGTGATCAGCCTGTAACTTTCTAACTAAAAGTGATTTTTGTGGCATGTCCCCGGGATTCGTGCCCAGGACTTATAGGTCGTGAGCCCGACGTTCGACCACTGGAGTACGGAGTCACTAATGGAGTGGGCAGAGCCACAAATCAAGAAGACTATCCCCAGCCAATCCGGGATTCGTTCTTAGATAGATAATGATGAACTATCACCGCTGCCGTTACGACGGCATGATGGCGTACTAAATTTACATTCAAAAATATATTTATTCAGCAGGTAACATAGTTATACTTTGAATCATCACTTTTGACATGACGAACGTCTCATCCGCCTAAAACTACTGCAGCTTCTAACAACCTGTATAGCCATGGAAAAGAGGCTGTAAGAAAAATTTCGGCACAGGACCGCAGGCGTTCTTAAAATATTGAAGGTTATTTAAGTTATACCTTGTCATTTTCTTATCCGCCGAAAAGAAAAGGGACGAGTTATCGACAGGCATAAAATTTATGGAAAACACGTCAATTTTAGGCAGAAATTAAAAAAAACCTCCCGAAATTTTATATTGGCCATTAACCCGACCGCTACCGACCCGCTATCAATGGGGTATATTATACTAGTAACAGTAGAAGTAGTAGTTCCGTACTTCGGAAAGCACGTTAAGCCGTTGGTCACGGACTACTTACTGATGTAGTACGTATTCGTTACATGAGACATGTCTGACAACAGGGTTGGTGAGGTTGGTAATCCACCTTACAACCCACACGATAGAAGCAGATTACTAGTAACACACATCAATTATTTTACTATCTACTTATATGAGATACTTTTTACAAAACGTCAAAACGAATATTTGCGGCGATGGCGGCCGTGTGGTTATGCACGTATGAAACCGAATCCGCCGGTTTCTGCCGCTAATTAATCGCGACGGATAGGTACGAAATTCTGAAATACCTACCGTTAAATTGTGGGATATGGAAAAAGGGGTAATTAAACACATAATACCGGGTTCTTACCGCGTTAATCAGGGATATGAGACTCCCGATATTTCAACACTGTTGCAAGTGCCATGATCACGGGACGACTGATGAACCCGGTAACGCGGTAGAACCCGGTATTATGTGTTTTAATTATGATAATAACCGCGTAAACCTCATACAATGTATAAAAAAGGGGTGTTTTAATTATCTTTTTATTTTCAAAAACCAAATGCCCCTTACATTACGACTATAATCCCATAATAGACAACCACCTCATATTTTTTCAACTTCCTTCCATCCCATTAACCATCCTAAATTCATACCATAAACAACCAAATCCTCATTCATTATCCTTCCATAGTATTATCTCTTACTTTCTACTCATTTTCCTACACAAATATTGCAAATATTATCATTTCATAATATAATAATTATGAAGATAAAATTAAAAACAAATTAGGTACCTACTAAATACGCAATAAAATTAAATAAATATATTACTATTAATATATTATAGTAGGCATTGATATATTGGTAATTGATAGGTTACTGAATCATAGCTTTTCGATATTGCAATTTGTTTTAGATTTTTACCGCTTAAAAGCACTTAATTAAGTAATTTGGCGTTTGTTATAGTCGATTCTACTCTAAGTACATATTAAATTTTGACCATTATATTAAGTTGATTCGAAGCGCTGATAACGTTAAAATAGTCGCGAAAAATGTAGCTAGGATTAGATAATATCTACTATAACAAACGCCAAATTTTAAACGGTAAAAATCTAAAACACATTGCAATATCGATAAGCTCTACTTTCCTCTACTACTTCTCTAAAAACTTCTGTTCTTTCCATTCCTGTTACGAAGCCACTGACAATGCCGTAAGCGTGGCCAATTATTGGTCAGCAAAAATTTAGTATCGATCGCCATCGACTCGCAAAGAAGAAGATTGCTGTTACGGATATTGTAAAGTATAAAAAAATACTTTTTATGTTCTATGAAAAAATATGAATAAGTATTTTTCTTATAAATTCGTAGTTTCTGTAAAAATTGACAAAACAGTAATAAAAAGAAAAATACTGGTTTAACTTCATAAGGATAACAAATAAACAAAGTACCTAAGTTTAATAAAAATTTAATAAATACCTGTCAAAAATTAATCGTCATCCTTTTCAGGCACAACACAGCCACAGTACGGTAGTAATTTTAACACCATTCACTGTGAATCCCATTGTCTCATCTTTCTGTAATCCACAATAAAAACAAACAAATTCCTTTTTCAAACAGTTACTTTTTACGAAACAATTTTATTGTCTTTTTATATTTTTAAATACAGTTTTTAATTTACGGGTTTGGAATGGATTTTTTAAACCGGCTCAGTGGCAATTTACGATAGATACAAAGTTTGTTCTCTGCGTCATATCATGTCAAATGTAGTTTCGTTACTGGCAACTACCCTTAGATTTTGGGGCGTCACTCTTCAACGATCCACCCCTTAGAGACTCAGCCAACCGTTCACCCCCTATCGTTGTCCTTTTCCAACAAAAATACAAGGGTAAATCTCGTCTGTATTTCTGCGAAAATGGTTTCTACGTATTCGGAGTAGAGTTCTAGCAAGTGGTAAGAAAACTTTGTTGAAAGAAGGGAGGAATCGATCGCGGGACCGCCGCAATAGGGTAACACAATTAAGGATGGTACTTAGCTGTGGAATCGTTGAAACTATTTTCGTGTAGTGTTTATGTTAAATTTTGCGAGGTAATTACCCGGTCTTGTGGGGAGCATCAAAGAGAGACGTTAAGAGATGCTTTTTGCCTTCGCCCGATTTTGGTTTGAATAATACTTTCTGTGTAATCGAGGAGGCTATCTGTCGGTTGTACCATTCCCTATTTATGTTAATCTTAAGATTAGGAATGGAGCGAATTTGTAGAAGGTAAATCTTGAGATCTATTTTGGATAGTGGTGTAAAATAGCTATACTTAACAGAATAATAAAACTTAAAACTTACAATAGAACTACTATGATATTACTTTAAACTTATAATAGAACTTCTAATAATAAATCTACAATAAGTCACGTCAAATACATAATTACGCCCCACGGGTTTAAAACGGCCTCTGTGGTCCAGTGGTTGAGCGTTGGGCTCACGATCCGGAGGTCCCGGGTTCGAATCCCAAATCACAAAAATCACTTTGTGATCCCTAGTTTGGTTAGGAGATTACAAGCTGATCACCTGATTGTCCGAAAGTAAGAAGATCCGTGTTTCCGAAGGCACGTTAAGCCATTGGTCCCGGTTATTACTTACTGGTGTAAGTGAGTAATCGTTACATGAGCCATGTCAGAGGCCTTTGGTGGCTCAATAATAACCCTGACACCAGGGTTGTTGAGGTTGGTAATCCGCCTCACAACCCACACTATAAAAGAAGAAACAGAAGAACATTAAAATTTGATAGGTCCGGTTTTTACAAAAGCGACTGAAGCGACCTTCCAACCCGCGAAGCCGCTACCACCTACCTGCTGCTGTTGGGTACCACGGCTCTCCTCGGTTAAAGTCGCCTTCGTATCTTAATCATTTATATACCATAGTTACAAGTAATTAGCAATTAGTTTACACTAACAATGAGAAACTTTCCAGGCTACGTATCTCAAAAACAATATAGATGGCGCTGTACAGATTTTTCTTCGTTACACCTTCTAATTTTATGGATAACAGGCATCATCATCAGCCCATTAACGTCCCCACTGCTGGGGCACGGGCCTTCCCTATGGATGGATAGGGAGATCGGGCCTTAAACCACCACGCGGGCCCAGTGCGAATTGGTGGTTATTAACGACTGCTAATGCAGCCGGGATCAACGGCTTAACGTGCCTTCCGAAGCATGGAGGAGCTCGAGATGAAAACTTTTTTTTATGGTCACCCATCCTATGACCGGGCTCTGCGCAAGTTGCTTAACTTAAACAATCGCAGACCGAGCGCGTTCACCGCTGCGCCACCGAGCTCCTCATAACAGGCATAAGCAACTTTTATCTCTGTTTTTAGGTATAAATGATGACTCTTGTCATTCTGATCAAAATAAAGTGAAGCAATATAGGTACCTATACGTATCTGATCCAAATATATAGCAACATATTTTTTTTGCTGGATGAAGGCAGCGCAGGACCGATCGTCGTGGAGATCCTTGGGGGAGGCCTATGCCCAGCAGTGGGCGTCGTACGGCTGATGATGATTTTTTTTATATATAATATGCCTCTAATTAAAACACATAATAACGGGTTCTTACCGCGTTTAAATGGGAATATGAGACTCCCGATATTTCGACACTGTTGCAAGTGCCATGATCACGGGATGACTGATGAGATTGGAGTGGAGTAGGTAGATCCATAATCATGATCCATGATCATGGCACTTGCAACAGTGTCGAAATATCGGGAGTCTCATATCCCCATTTAAACGCGGTAAGAGCCCGTTATTATGTGCTTTAATTATGATAATAACCGCGTAAACTTAAAACAATATATAATATGCCTCTGCCATTAGAATATATGTATTTTTGAATAAGTATTACATACCCGACTGAGACTGTCCTTTGTTTGGTAAGGACTTTTCAGGCTTGAATCATCTGATTGTCTGAAAAAGTAAGATGATTCCGTGCTTCGGAGGGCACGTTAAGCTGTTGGTCCCGGCTATTAGCCGTAAAAACACCTTCACCAACCCGCAGTGGAGCAGCGTGGTGGAGTATGCTCCATAGCCCCTCCGGTTGATTGAGGGGAGGCCTGTGCCCAGCAGTGGGACGTATATAGGCTGTTTATGTATGTATGTATGTATTATATAGGTACCCGAGCAATGAGAAAGGAGGTAATTATCACGTTAAATCTGAACAACGCCATCTGTATATCGTAGTCTGGAAAGTTCCTCAGCAGAGGCCTAAATCGTTTTTTTTTTCGAATGTGTTTTCGAAATCATGTTTGTATCGTAAATGATCACATGCTCAGTGGTGAGGGAAAACATCGTGAGGAAACCCACATTCCCGAGAAATCTCTATATATTTCGGAGGTACTTATGTGACCTAACCTATATTGGGCTGATTTTTCCTTCGAGGGTTGGAAGGTCAGACAGGCAGTTGCTTCAGGTTAGGTAAGCGAACCCCGTGAAAAACGGTAAAATCATGAGCAATATCATGTACCCACTTTAGAACCCTGTCGCACTATCATATTTGACATTTAATGAGACTTGCGGTTTAATTTGTCAAAAAAGTTAATATGACATGGTTTCAAAGTGTATACATATTAGTGCTCGTGACCGTAGATGATGATGACACGTTATATTCTTATCCACCGAAAAAAAAGGGAAAGTGATTGTCAACTGTTAATTTTAAAATGAATGAGTGAATAACCCGGGCGAATATACATAATAAGAATCTTGCTGATTTGCAACTAATTTGACGTGTGCTGTCAACTTAATTCTGTCGACTTGTTGGCCAATATAAAACAACATAAATCGACAAGCATAAAATTTATGGAACACACGTCAATTTTAAGCACAAATCTAAACCAACCGTCTAAAAATTTTACATCCGTCAATAACCCGACACAGTTAAGTAGACAGCACGTCAAACGGATTGCATACCAGCGACGTACCTTTTTGATTCGCCCGGGTTATTCATTCATTTACTCATTCTTCCTAAAATTAAGAGCTGTGAATCATCCGTCCCTTTCCTTTTCGACGGATATGAAAATGATGGATATAACTTAATATAAAATTAGGCGGTGTCTGCAGGAATCGGGGCCATTATATATATTATAACTTAAAATAAAATTAAATGGAGTGGAATCAGCACCAATATGTTTCATAATTATTTTGATCCGACACCGATATCAAATATAAAAACAAACGGCAAAGAAGGAGGGTAGACACATATTATGTTTACCCTTATAAAATTATGGATCTACCTACTCCACTCCAATGTCATTAGTCATCCCGTGATCATGGCACTTGCAACAGTGTTGAAATATCGGGAGTCTCATATCCCTGATTTAAACGCGGTAAAAACCCGCTATTATTTGTTTTTATTTTTGAAGTGACTTATTGTAGATTTGGCCGGACAAATGGGAAGCGCCGAGGGCTCTCACCAGGTAGGTACATCATTTAAGACGACAGGCCTGAGGGTGACTAGTAGAGCGTGATCCTCGGCTCAGGGCGTCGTCTGAGAGGATAATATTTGAAAGGATTAATCGACGCGATATATCGATAGCGATAAGCGCTGAATGTAGTCGTTACTTGAGTCACGTCAGGGGGCGGCTCAATAATAACCCTGACACCAGGGTTGATGAGGTTGGTCATCCCCCTCACAAGCCACAAGATAGAAGAAGCGGTGAATGAGGCAAATCGTCGACGGTGACGGGGTCGGTGTCCCGGTTCTGAAGTGTTTGTTGTCGCGAGCTGATTAACCGCGACTATAGCTTTATGTGTTTGTTTGTTTGTATACTCTGTATTGCTTTAGAAAACAAAGAAAATTTACATAGAATTTATCGTTAGATAAAGCATAGGCGAGCTTATCCCTAATTGGGATTTCTTCCAGCTAACCTTGGACAGCCTTGTGTCTTAAAGTATTGGGTTCGATTCCCGATGGGGGACATTGTCGAAATCACTTTTTGAGACTGTCCTTTTGGTAAGGACTTTTCAGGCTTGAATCACCTGATTGTCCGGAAAAGTAAGATGATTCCGTGCTTCGGAGGGCACGTTAAGCCGTTGGGTTAAGCCGTAGGTCCCGGCTATTAGCCGTAAAACACCTCCTCCAACCCGCATTGGTGCAGCGTGGTGGAAAATGCTCCATACTCCAGTTGATTGAGGGGAGGCCTGTGCCCAGCAGTGGGACGTATATAGGCTGTTTATGTTATGTTATATATCTAAGAATCCGCACGCCGCATCCAGTACACCTAACAAAATACGAAAACACCAATTAATACCACCACACTCCTGCGCCCCCACCCTACAAGGGCAATTAGGGCGCTAATTAGCGATAAGGGTGCTCCCAGACGTTCCGGAAGTGCCGCCAGCGACCACACTAATTTACAACATCGCGCCGCGGGGCGTGGGGGGGCGACTTAACGTGCCTGGATCGCAATGAGAGACAATACAGATGGCGCTGTCGAGAATTAACGTGATAATTACCTAAATTCTCATTACTCGAGTACATAATTATTCAAAAATACAATGTAATGGCAGAAGCATTATATAAATAATAAAATATTAAAAATAAGTTTATTTCTCACTCACAATTACCTACAGTAAAAACTTAGTACTGCTCACAGTGAACATGTTTATATTGTGAGAGAGACTGGTGTCCATACTAGACGGAATGCCTGTGTTACGAGTTACGGATCACCAGGCTCTCTTCCTCCCTATTTTCATAGTACATGGCAAGCCATTGTTATAGAAATAGACTCTTTAAAATTATAGCTTATAAATAAAATAAATATAATTGTTGCTTGATATTTGGATCACATTGTGTATAGAATTATGTTGCTACATATATTGCTTCTCTTTATTTTGTTCAGAATACGTAATAATGGGTGGAAGATGTAGGCCTTAGCTTAATAAAAAGGGTCTCAAATTGTACCCAAAAACAAAGATAAAAGACGCATATCTAAAATCTCTACAGCGCCATCTATATTGTAATTGAGTAACGTAGCCTGGAAAGTTTCTCATTAGATAGAAATGTCATGTCGGCATTTTATAAGTAGATCATTAGTGCCGGAGTCGTACCGATAGTTGTTGAAAGGATTTCATTTATGTAAGAAAAAAAAACAAATTCGCTTTTGAGATATTCCACGTTAAGTGTCATTTTTTAAAAATCCAATTCTTCTTTAACGTTTGGGTTGTGAGGTGGAGTACCAACCTCATCAATCCTGGTGTCAGGGTTACTATTGAGCCGCCAAAGGCCCCTTACACGGCTCACGTAACGACTACTTACTTACATCAGTAAGTAGTAACCGGGACCAACGGTTTAACTTCCCTTCCCGAAGCACGGATCATCTCTGATGAACCAAATTCTGATGTCATTTTCTTCAACAAAACCACGAATTTTTCTGCTTTTGGAATGAAAATGGTGCTAATTTCTGTACACTTAAGTTATTGTCTTAGTTTTATCCGCTGAAAAAGAAAGGGACGGACAATAAAATTTATGGAACACACGTCATATTTAGGCAGAAATCTAAAACAACCCCGCGCGCGTGGTTGACGATTTCCCTCACAGCGCTTATCGCTATCGACCCACTAAACGACGCCCTGAGGAATAAGTAGTAAGTAGAATTCCCAGGTCCTACCCCGATCTTATTTCAAAAAGTTGATCTAAATATAGTCAGATTTAGACTTTTGTTAGAATTTTCTTTCTAAATATCGCACACGTAGCGACCCCTAGCGTTGTAACAGAATACTGTCAAGTAACAACAATGAGCTTTCATTAGTTTCTATAAAAATGTGTTATTTTTAACGAATACTAGATGGCGCCACAGCCGTAGCATCTGGTAATATGATGGTAATGGCCCCGATTCCTGCAGACACCTCTTAATTTTACTTTAAGTTATACCTGTCATTTTCTTATCCGCCGAAAAGGAAAGGGACGAATGATTGACAGCTCTTAATTTTAAGAAGAATAAATAGAGTAAATGAATAAATAACCCGGGCGAATCAAAAGGTATTTCGTTGGTATGCAAACCGTTTGAGTTGTGCTGTCAACATAATTCTGTCGGGTTATTGGCCAATGCAAAATCTTTAAGACTGTTGTTTTAGATTTGTGCTTAAAATTGACGTGTGTTCCATAAATTTTATGCTTGTTGATTACCCGTCCCTTTCCTTTTATACGGATAAGAAAATGGCAGATATACCTAGTTATAATAAAATTAGATGGCGTTTACAGGAATTAGCACCATTACGTCAGTAAAGTTCATTATAACGTAGCATCACGCCTATATGTCCGAACGGGTAGGCAGACAAACATGAATTCAAACTCGCAAAATCGAATTCAGTGATTTCCATCCGGGATTCGAACAATCATCATAAAATAATTTATTAATCATAAAAATATAATCATAATTAAAAAAAATATAATCATATTTTTGTGGCTGCAAACTGTCTTCTGATGACTTATAACAATAACACTGCCCACCATTATAGGCTTTAGGCTATTTAGTTTGGTAAGGGTTGTACCATATCTGGCTGCACAGAACAGCATTTGTTCCGCCTGCGTGGCCGCACACTGCATGTCGCTCTCCCACTCTTTCTCGCTTTAGCAAATAGCGGTTCTGAGTGACAGAAAAGGATAAAAGCGTAGGAAAGTGAGATGCGGTGCGGCCATGAAGTTTACCCCTAAGTAGGTACTCCAAAAAATTGTTTTATAGCACTGACTCGTTCTTAGGGACACTGGTAATTTAGTAGGTACTCAAATCAAAACAAAAAATATCTTCAAAATACTTTATTTCTCAACAACGTTATGTATAAAACATTCTCACTGTATCTGTAAGTATGTACTAAGGACTATCAATACTAAACACTGGACTTTCCAAATGTACATGAGGCGACATAACCTCAAATCAGTGGTCTCTTCAAAATGGCGCGAAATCATTTCAAGGATTTTTTAAATTATACAATTTTTTTCTGCTTTTTTATTTTTAAATATACTTGTGCTTTCGACTTTTTTTTCTAATGATTCGCGTCATCCTAAAAAGACTTAAGAAACTTCAGGACAAGTTTTATCCTTATCTCTAAACCTATAAGTTCCAATTTTATTGAAGCGTGATAAGCATTTCAATTTTAATTAACGTAGCAACCATAAATTCGTTCGTTTGTATCCCAATTCTAAATTAAAATTTTGTTATCTATGCTGTATAGATTTTTTCGATTTTTGTTATTCAAACTCTGTTATTCATAATTAATTATAATAACAACACTATTATAATGTTACTTACACATAATATTTGAAAAGTTACACATGTAACTAAAGTGAATTACGAAACCAAATATGCGTTCACGTACAAAATCATGTTTTCTTTTAACCATAGAGTTATACAGCATAGAGTTCGCTCACAATACCATATTTATTTTTTATTTCCAATTACATATAATTATGTACAGTTGAACTTATAGTACTAAAGTCGTAATGACAAGAGTATGAAACACAATTTAGTAGTGAGAATGTCTAAAGTACAATATCCATTTGAAGACTTAAGTCTCTTAGACGATCAATTTTGATTGACAAGATTGATCAATCCTAATAATGGTGCCTATTCGAGCGGACACAAACATAACCTAATTTTAGTTTGACAGCTGCCGTCCTTCACTTACAATACGTGCAAGAAAGAGATAGACCTGTCAAATTAAGTTAAAATAAAGTTGGTGGTTGCATGAATCGACACCAATGTCTAAGCTGCCGTTTTTATTCAATATAAATTGAAAGCAACTGATATACTGGTGCTGACTCCAGTACACACCATCTAATTTTGTTTTAATTTATACCTATATTTATTTTTCCGCCGAAAAGGGAAACGACGGATGATTGACAACTCTTAATTTTAAAATGAGTGAATGAATTAATAACACGGACGAAACAAACAATTATTTCGCTGGTATGCAACCCGTTTGACGTGCGCTATCAACTTAATTCTGTCGTGTTAAGGCCAATGTAATAAAATTATAAAGGTTATTTTAGATTTCTAAAATTGACGTGTGTTACATAAATTTTATGGCCGTCATTTACCCGTCCCTTTCCTTTTCGACGGATAAGAAAATGACAGATATAACTTAAAATAAAATTAGATGGTTTTTACAGGAATAAGCACCTCTATGACTATACAGTCTTGATATCAATTAAAATTGATCGTCTATAGAACGTCACACAACAAGTCTCACAATTTCGACAAGAGATATTTATCTACCACGGTAGGAAGTCCATGGCGTCAAATAACACAATCTACAACAAATTCACAACTAAACAACTAAATGCTAAGAGCCATGATGACACTTTCATAGCATATCGAGTATTGGCATAAGTGTTCATAATATGGCTATATTTTTCTTTAAATAACAAAATAAAAGTTATTTCTGTAACTGTCGACGACATCTTTTTCACACAGTTTTCCACAATTGAATGTTACAAAACATGTTATTTCAAATATGTTACGTAACATTTACGAAAATGAACGACATGTTATTTAAGCTATGTCACATGTTACACTTCGTAGATGGATACAAGCCGCCATAGTTGTCAAAATTGGCAGAAAAGTTGTAATTGCTTTAAATTTTTATCTTCAAACTTAAAATCCAGTTAAATATCCTTAAGATTTACTTAAAATAAATATCATCACAACGAAAAAACAGAATATCTAGTAACATTGACTAGGATTTCAAATAAGTAAATTATCTAAATAATGTACCTCTGTACGTAACAAACGATAGTTGACTCTTTCTAATATATTCACACGCATAAGTGTAAATAAGACAAATATAACCAATGCCGTTTCAATATTCCTTTTTTAACGCCCAAACATAACAATGAAAATTTCAACTAATATTTTGCCGAACAGTAATATAGATATATAAATTTTGAAGGACATATTAAACGGCATGCTATATTGTCACTATCGTTCGAGACACCTGTAACAAAACTGGCAGTCAAATGTCGCAAAAACTTATGATCATAGACAAAGAAAATAGTCGCTATGACACAACTAATGATCATAGACAAAGAAAATAAACTTACGGAATCCGAATGTGAAATATGGGGTCAAATACCTGTCTGTGGATTCTAATCACTCGGACATACTTAGGATTGGCCGGGACATATTGCTAATGGTGATTCCAGCAACTTTATTTTAAGTTAAACCTGTCATTTTCTTATCCATCCAATAGGAAAGAGACGGGTATAGGGGAAGGCACGACAATTATAGGCAGAAATAATAAGCAACCCTTTGCGCTTCGAAACGTTAGCTAGCTTACAACCTGACAGAATGTACTGAAGACTAGGCAGCATGGTCTTACGATCTTAGCCTGACCCTCAAATGGGCTAAATTAAAAAAAACAACCTGACAGAATCAAGTTGACAGCACGTGTCAAACGGGTTGCATACCAGCGAAATGCCTATTTGATTCGTTCATTCTTTCCCAGACTCATTAATTTTAAAATTGACAGCTGTCAACCATTCGTCTCTTTCCTTTTCGGCGGATAAGAAAATGACAGATATAACCTAAAATTAAATTGGGCATCTACTGGAATCTTTCACATATAAATAAAATACAATGTTGCTACATTGTACCAAAATTAATATCCCCAATATTACTCTACTAAGGATATGATATGTTTTATAGACAAGACAAGTTTTGGAACTTTTTCCAACTCAAATTCATATACGCTAATCTACAAAAGTAGGTATAAAGCAGTTGCGCACTGTGGTCTAAATTTTGTGCGCATAAGCCATCATTAGTGTATCTTTTCACCGCCATTGCAAGTCCAACTTCCATAGGATATGTTATGCCATTGGCACAAAACCACACACCGGACACTCCATACAAAAATCTCGGCGCCGCGTGAGTGCAAGCGAGACAAACAGTCCGCGCCTTACTCCTTAGCGTCTTATAGCCATTTAGCTTTAGTCTAACCCAAAGGGGGTGAGGTACATCCAGCTTAGCGCCCGATACGAATTAGTGCGGAGTGGAGAGTTACCGTTCTATATTGTTCTTTATTCTATGACGAAACAATAAGACTCGATAAAGGATTAATTTTGAGTTTTACGTAATTTTGCTTAAGGGAAGCTTTTTTTATACATTCAATCCACAGACATTTCAAAGTCTAAGTTAAGAAATTAATATGACTATTTTGTAAAAATACAAAACATTGGATAAACTTTTTATGGAATAATGTATATATGTTATATGTAACTGTAGGAACGCGCAATAACAAATTTTGGCACTTACAATCTCAATGGAAGTATAGTTTCTAACCATGATTCGTTGGACCATCGGATTTGGTTCACCATCGTACCAGAGAGCTATCGATACTCAGTCTGATTATTATCTAAGTTTATATGAATTTCTTTTTTCAAAGCGACCAAATCCTATAGTCTATGAAACGCTTATATTTACGCTTAGCAAAACTGTTCTTTTATTATCATTTAGGTATAAACTTTTTTGAAACACTTCATATTCGTGATAAACTGATCATAGCGCAGGAATCCTATCCCATACAAAACCAAAATCTCCATCAAAAATGGAATGTTAATAGATTCCATACATTTTCAACAGCGTTGCTAAGTTAGTCTTTTTTTTTTAGATTCTACCTTAAAGATTTTTTTTAGATATTTTTTACTTAAAAAGAGATATATTTACAATATTGCAAACAAAAACTTTAACATAATTAAAATATTTATTGGCTTATGGTAACGCGAAAGAAGAATATTATCTTATGATAAATAAGGCAGTGAAATTAAAGTGATTATTTTCTTCTGACCAATTTTTTGATTATGAAATTAGCCGACACTAGTGTAAAATATATATAACTATACAAGCAAGAAATGAACGTATGATTGTTATTGAAAAATGCGTATTTTATACAAAACTTCGTATGAAAAATATTTTTTTCTACCTATAATGAAAATAGCAAGCCTCTAGTCTCCGTTTTTTTATAGATTTCCAAGTGTTTCGTTTTATTTCAAAAGTCAACTACGCTTCATATGTTACGTTACACGTTTATTATTAAACTCGTTAATTCAAACTTTTTATTTCACGACACGTTATCCAAAAATGTTATATTCTTTTTTGTTACATTTCTGCAATTTACACGTTTTATTTTCAAAAATATTTGACAAAACTAAGTATATTTTATAACTGCCGACATATCATAAGAAAGAGGTAGTAAATTATACATAAAAGTTATGTAAGGAAGCAAAATCTATGGTAAATTAAAACTAGTATTTACAGCACTAACTAAATGTTGATGTACTAAAGTATACTAAGGAATAGGTACGGTGTGAGCAAAGTATAATCTAAACGAAGTGTCTTTGTCGATTGCACTAACGTTACATACAAAATTACTCGATAGAAACAGAAATTCCCTGGTATAGCATAAGTTTTGTTACACCACATAACTAATGAACAAACTAAATCGCCCGACGCGACATAGAATATGTACTTGAAATAAAAATGAGCTATTTTCCCGCGAAAATACTGTATTATCAATCATGCTGACCAAACATAGGAAATTCAAAGATTTTCATTCATAACGACATGATTTTCGGACCAATTGTTATGTTACTCTTCTGATACGGTTTGTTTCCTTGTTTTCACTCTTGTTCATGAGTGAAAGGAGTAAATATAAAATTCAGCTTAGCATTTCAGACATGTCTGAAGAATGGAAGGCGTTCGACTGGGAAACTATCACTTTAAGGACATAATTATTATATCTAAAGACTCGAATATAAGAAGCTACTACGCGATATTTTCTTACGATTCGTAACTCTGTCCGCCTAAACGTAAT
Organism: Pectinophora gossypiella; assembly: GCF_024362695.1. Classification (NCBI taxonomy): domain Eukaryota; kingdom Metazoa; phylum Arthropoda; class Insecta; order Lepidoptera; family Gelechiidae; genus Pectinophora; species Pectinophora gossypiella. The sequence goes on from NC_065425.1 coordinate 9,513,736, forward strand.
AGTCTAAGTTTTATAGACGTAATGTATCTTTTTTTTCTTAGAAAATTCTATAGAGAAGCCACGTGTGACACAAGGTAATAACCTAGGCCCAATATTTTATATTTTATACGAAACAATCTTTTAGACGCAGTCTCGGTCCCGTGTTGCTAACGAATGTTAATTACAGATAACAGTGTAGATCCCATATGAATCGTGCATTTTTTCGTCGTAAACAGTAGCATACAGATTTGATCCGTTCCTTACCAAGTATCTAGCATGTATGTGTAACAAAACCTCGTGTCGACACACAATCGTCAATCTTGTGAGCAATCGTCAAGGTTTGTCTTCCTTTTTGTCACCCTTGCGTTGGCTGAGAGTTTTCTTCATCTCTAACAGCATTTGTTCGAAGGACATGTCGTCATCACGGCGTGGTGGCGGCGCCGCCTGGCCGTGGAAGGCACTCTCTGTGTACTTCGCTTCTAGGCCATCTGTGGGGGAAAATTGGAAGGTTATAACATAAGCTGTCGACTATGTCCCATTTGGGGAAGAGGTACTTCCATCGCAAGATGAACTAAGTACCCACTCACACCTCACCGAGCTTTCTGTTAGACCAACGTGGCAGCCGTATCGCCGTCTATAATGGTCGAGCCAACTGTATTAGTGAAAACAGAACTTAAGATAGATTAATAACTCATTGGTGCAAGTCCGGTGCCGGGTTTTGAACCAGCGCTTTAAACCGGTAAACCACAGGACCACAGTGACCTTATGTGTGAATTGCTTCGATATGGTGTAACCCCAGAGATAACTTTTGGATCAGCCCACTCCTCACTGGTTAGGGATAACGGGCGTGGGTTTAAGCTTGTGTGCACTCACCGAGATCAGCGTAGCTCTGCCTGCAGAAGGCGCGGCGCCCGCCGAAGCCGACGTCGTACTGCGGGAACGAGCTGGCTGCTTCTACTGCTGACCATGCGTCGTGCGCGCGTTGGTATGTCACGAATCCGTAGCGGGTCCTGACATAAAACATAACATTAGCTTTATGAAAATGACATTTTATTAATTCTGACGACATAATTATGTCGTTTTGTCGATTGGTGCTAATATGTGAGCCCAAATAAGTAGTGTGGTTCTGTCAAAATACGAACAAAATCACGTGACACGCATGTGTGTGTGGCAAAGTTCTCGATTTCGAGAAAATTTATTGAATCGATCGATAATTTTATCACGTTACGCACGTTATCGCTGCTGGTTGTTAAAATCCAAGAATCATGATACAAACTCACCCATCCTCCTTGCTATGCAGCCTCACTTCCATGACAGGCCCGAACTTGCAGAACTGAGACCGGAGGGCCAACTTGGTTATGTCCTTCTCGAGTTTGCCAACGAACACTATCCGACGCTCTTCAACTGGGGTGTTGCTCTCTCTGGAGACAATAAGAAAAAATAATGATGACCCTTTAGAAAACTTTTTCTATCGTGAAAATTTGTGTAAAAGTCCGACATTTTATCTGTTGAAAACATATAAATATTTAAGATTTTTAAATATGGAAACAATTTATAATGGGAACCTTTTTTAAAATTAAAAAATAAAAGGTTTCAAGACCTCGTTAGATGGCGCTTGTTAACTACGTTATCGGGCCATTGCCAAGATAAATTACCCACGACTAATTTTAAACTATTTTTTAATAAAAGATTTACTTACAGTTTAATGATTTTTAATCAAATTCATTAGTCAGTAATTCACTTAATTTTCAATAACAAAATTTACGTCCTCGGAATGTTGGAGATACCAATTTAATGGTATCACAGTGGTAACTCTTGTCATCAATGGGCTAGCAATGGCGGGTTGTCATAGGATTGAGCATATCTGGTATTCTTATCATCATCATCATCAATTTAAGAGCCACGATCTTGTAGGTGCAGCATTTTCCATGCTACGGTTTTTAGGGGAAAATAGGGCAGTGGTTTCCCTCTTGCCTTCCGCCCCGCAGTACTCTGTCCGACGCAAGTGGGATGACGCACAGAATAGTCTATTTCAATGCCGTACTAGGACTCCTGTCCTCCGCCTCTGAATAGTACTGAGTTACTGCTGCCCTCTGCCAGGTTCCAGGTTGTTGTTGCGTATGCCAGACAAATATCCTGCTTGGATCAAATATCCAGCTTAAGCTCCCTTAACCAAGTCTCTGCTGCATCCGTCACACAATGCAGCTCGGCTATACCACCTGGGAACCGGTGCAGAGGGCACTCGTTCACTATGTGAGATATGGTTTGGTCCGGGTGACCACATTCACAGTATGGTGACTCCTTTAAGCCCCATTTACATAGGTGATGGTTTGACTTTCCATAGTCGGTCCTACACCGGTTCAGTCGTGTCCAGATTTTTCGCTTGGAGTCAAAGCCAGGGACCCTCCGCGAGGGATCCTGGATAAGGTCCGAATTTGTGCCGTCGAACAGGTTCCAGGTATTCTTATACCATGACAAATTTCATAGTAATTTCGTCTTTGACGTTTAGTAATAAGTAACTGATTTGACTAGTTGGAAACTATTGGAAACTAGCCTATTGCTTTTATGTGACCCTTCAGTCCCTTTTTAGATAAAGGCAAGTAACTGACCTGTCTTCCGAGCTGTAAGGACTGCGGTACCCCTTCTTCCGATAGTCATCCCGGCGGTAAGAACTGCTCGACCGTCGCGACTTCCTCGACTCGTCTGAAGAACTCGACGACGAAGAACTGTAACGAGAAGATGATGGAAATGTTACATTTAGAATGACTCTGGCAAAGAGTAAGGAATAATACTACGTATAGAACGGCAACACTCCGCTTTCCACCAGCGGCTTCATCTTCTATCGTGTCTTCTGACGGTTACTATTGAGCCGCCAAAGGCCCCTGACATGACTCATGCGGCTGAGCTAGGTTTTCCTCAGCCCCCTCAAGACATACTTTAGTCTTCAATCGTATAACGTCAGACGTCACACACACAGCGCGTGCGGCGCGGTTACCGTGCAGAGCCTACTGAAGATTTGACAGATCCTGTCTTTTACAGAAGTGACTGCTTATGTGGCCTTCCAACCAGCGAAGGGAAAGCCAGCCCAGTACAGGTTAGCTTATGTACCTCCGAAACGCATTTCCCGATTATGTGGGTCCAAGTTTAGGCCCGTGCTGGATTCGAATTGGCGACCTCACAGTGTGACTCAAGCGTTCTTCATACTGGGCTACCACGACTACCATCTCCTATACTTCATTAAATAAAACAAATATCACGCAATACACGGTAGTTAAAAACGCGTCATGTACGACAAAGAGCACTAATAATAATGAGTATAATTGAAAAAGAAAACTTTGTATGTTTTTAAAAAACGTGAATTTTTAACATACATCACCTTTTTCTCTCAGCCACCATAATTAATCACACATATAAATAAAATACTTTAATATTATTATTTACATAAAGAAACAAAAGTTTATACTATAAAAGACTTTTTAAGAAGCTACAAAATATCATAGACAAGATCTCTTAGGAACAAGATGGGAACCCTCTGTACTCTAAATCTGTCTGATAACTAATATGAATGGCGCGATAAAGCGATGTCTATCTAATCTCCAGTGTACTATGTCAGTGAGCTAGATAAAAAATCTCATTTTAGTTAAAAGCAGCCCATTGACCGACTTAACTCATTTTTTAGTGCAAAATATGAAGCCTTCGGTCAACATTTCGTTTTTCGCGAATCAATTGTCTACAAGGCCAGTGAAGGCCGTCTATTTCATATTTTTTATGTCTTTTTTCTCAGGCAACAATACCGCATATTTAATTTTAAGGTAAGTTTATACGAGAATGCCGCTATCTTTGCCGTGATATAGTTCTCGTGCAAAATATTTTGTAGTGGACCGTTCACTATGGTATTAAACGACAAATGATTTTGATCAGTTAATAAATTCATAATTCAAGTTCTAGAGTGAGACTACTATCGAAGACCGTATTTTATCTCCTTAACATGTATCCCATTTTTATTCCGCGATCCGTTTAGCTAATCTGAAGATTTGAACGACTGCCAATCTGCCCTTCCCACGCGAAGGGGAATAAACCAATAGCAGGGTAGGTCATGTAACTACTTCAGATGCTAAGAATACAAAATTCGCAAACAGCAGTCAAACAAACTCACCTAGAAGACGAATCTGAGCTTTCGGAAATCGTGGGTTTCCTCGGCGGTGGCGTCATGGATTTAGTCTTCGTCTTTCGCTCCCCGTTATGTTGCGGACTCTTCTTCCTAATCGGACTGTTAGAGCGTGCCTCTACTCTTGATCTAGATCTATTAGAGCGGTACTCTCTGGAGCGATCCTCTCTTGAGCGGTCTCTCCTTGTAGATGGAGATCGTCGTCTATAAGGCGACCTAGAGCGACGTTTCCGTCTATACGGCGAATCTGATCGACGATAACGCCTGAAGCGCCCACGGGAACGCGATCTGCTCCTACTGTGTGACCTTCGACGTCTCCGACTGCGGCTTCTAGACCTCGAACGACGATATTTCTCGTATCTCTCTTTCGATCGTGATCGTTTGCCTTTAGATTCTGACCGCGCGTGACGTTCCTTAGGTTTCTCCACTTCGGTCTTTGGAGCGTCCTTGCGCACAGGACTGCTCTCGCTAGACATCGACATATCGCTGTCGTTTCGCTTGCGTGGAGGAGTTTTCTGTTTCGTTTCTGGCAAAGTGACCAGTTCAGTGAACTCTGGATCTGGGTCTGTTTGAGTGATTATAGTGGCATGCTCCGGCTTGGGTCTGTCTTTACCTAAATGCAATATAATTTTGTCTTCTCCATGGTCAGCTTTAACATCGTATTCGCGTACGATTGTCGCCTTGACCAACGGCGCTTTTCGCTTAGGAGAGTTCGATTTAGAACGTTTCTCGCTACATTTGCGTTCGGTAATTTTTTCAGGCGCCTTTTTCATAACGACGTCTTGTATGCTTGCGAAAAGAGAATTGCTAGAAATAGTGTCGACTTGTTTCTCGACGCTCTTCAACGCAGCCGTTATGTCCTTGTAGCGTGCTCTGTCAATTTTGGTCTCTGCTTTCTTGTCATCAACAGGACTCTTTTTATCTCTCTTAAAGGAATCAAACACGTTTTGTTTCAGAACGTGGTCAGACTTCTTTATCTTGAAATTGATGAGAGATTTAGCGTCTGTCGGTGATTGAGACTGTCTTCTCTGCACAGAGCTTTCTAGTTCTTTGAAAACGTTTTCATCTGTGTTAGTTCCAATGCTGACCATTACAATTTCTTCAAATTCTGCAGGGACTTGGGGCTTTTCCATAGGGACAGGCTTTGATTCTACTGGTGCCATTCCTACGATTTTCAACATCTCAGCATCGCTAATCAGTGGCTGCAGTTCTAAATTCTCAACTTTCGGTATCTTGCTCATGACTATGTCCTCATCTCTCTTCCTCATGGCCTCTGCTTTCTGTTTTTTAGTATTCATTAGGATTTTCCTAGAAGCTTCTCTAATTGGATCGAAAATTTTCTTAGGAGCTTCGTTGGATTGCTCAGCTTTACTTGTCATGCCATTGGGTGGTATTTGGTTAGCTATACATTTAGGTGTCTTATCGTTGTTAAATGGGTTAGGCATGTCCGGGAATATCGCTTCTGGGCTGACTTGCGCGGAACTGTTGTTTGAACTGACACACCTTCTCATCTTATACTCTCGTAAGTTCAATTTCTTCCTTTTCTGTGGTTGTTCTACGTCATTTTTGTTCGGAATTTTAGTTACTATACTAATTTCTTCTTCAAATGATCGTTTCTCGGGTTTAACCTGTAAGACCTGAGGAATCTGGACGTCTTGTTTGTTACTAAAAAGTGCTGTGTAAAAATGTTCCGCTTTTGGACGGGCTTCTTCTTTCACTACATTGGTACAGTTCTCTATACTACTCACACTTTTTTTGTTGCTATCTAATTCTTTAATATTTTTTACACTTTTATTTTTTATATTGTTCTGAGCATCTACTTTAGCTTTTGTTTCAGTTTTTTCACTCAAACTAGACTTACACTTTTCAATAGGTTTATCTTTCTGAGAGTCTTTAACATCACAGTTGAGAATAACTTCAGATTTATTTTTAATAGTTAACTTAATGCTACCGTTAGAATTTTGACTACAGGGAGTATCACTTGCTTTACAAGCATCTTTGACGATCACAGAACTGTTGCTTTTATCTTTATCTTTAAAATCGTTCGACGCACTGTGCACTGGTGAGAGTTTTTTACGTGTCGGTGGCGCTATGACTTTAACAGTTTGTTTCACACTAGGTTTTTTCATTTTAATGTCATTATCATCACCTGGTTTTTTGTTTTTATTGTTTTTTTCACTTTCGTCGTCACTACTGAGGGCGTACACTACTTTTTTATTTTTGCACGAGCGGTGCCGCGAACTGAGAATGCGGCTGTTACTGGAGAGCACCTCTGGCTTGAGGAGGCTCTGTCCGCTCTTGATGTTGGGCAGACTGAACCGCTTTTTAGACGAGCAGTAGTCGTGGTCCGAGTGCACTGGACTGGGCGATCTCCTGACTGTGGCGTTAACAGTCGACGGCATCTGCAATTACGTTTTGAGATACAGACCGCACTTTTAAACGGACCTGAGGGAAATTCAAAACGGAATACTTACCAGGATCTGTCGCATTTTCGTCTTGTTCAGTTGAACGCCGGCGTCCTGCAAGCGCATACCGTTTGTCAAACTCACACTTTTCACTTTTGGTTCTTCACTTTTGATCACTTTTTTCGGCTTTGTGTTCAGTTTTTCTGTCGCCTCGAACTGTTCCAAGAGCGAGTTCAAGTTGTTCGCTTCCAACACCGGTATGACAGTGTCGTTACAGGATTCTACATCCACAAAGTCGTCCGGCTCTGCTTTCACATCACCTTTCTCTTTCTTAGCTGTAGTTTTTTCAATGCAAAAGTTAAGGACGGTCGATTTTGGTGGAGTAGGTTTTATAGGTGTAGACGTTCTCACTTCTGGTAACTTTACGGGTGTCTTAACCTGAGGAATTATAACTGGATTCACAATGGATTCCACTGGATGTTCAATCTCCATATCTTGATGGCTTAGGTCATCTTCAGTTATAACCTCAGATTTTTCCTTTGTTTCAGATTTGCTTGTTATTAAGAAGCTGTTTACATCTTCGTCTGTCAGAGCGCGTGGAACGTCGTCGCTTTTGGAACTGTTGGCAGACCTATCTTTCTCATTATCGAATGTCAAGTCAGACAGATCTAGGTTCAAATCCTCGAAGCTTAGACAAGTTTTGGCATCGTCTATGTCTAGACAAATGTTGTGCATCGGTGACTGTGGTAATGAACATGATCGTTGTGCGCTTTTGAACTTTGTATAAGTCATATCCTCTAGAAGAAACCTCTTCAAATCCTCAATGTTCGGCAGAACCTCCAAATCGGATTCGTTAATTGGTTCCTCTTCATGGACTTCATCCTGATCTATGTTTTGGTCTATGACATTTTGCTCTATTACGTTTTCATCTATAACATTTTCATCTACGCCATTTTCATCTATAATGTTTTGATCTACGACATTCTGGTGTACAATGTTTTGATCTATAGGATTCTGATCTATAATGTTATGATCTATGACATTTTGACCTACATTTTGATCTATTATGTTTTGTTCTATTACAATTTGAGGTATATTCGGCGTCTGGACAAAGAACTCTTCTACGTTTACCGTCTTAGGAACTTCAAATTGCGGATGGTCTGGCAATTTTTCTTTTATAAAGAAGTCATCTACATTTGGTGGTTTGTGTTTTTCTTCTTTAATAAAGTATTCATCTACGTCTTTCACGACGGGTTCGTCTTTCACCGCCAGAATATCCTTATCTATGTCCTCTTTAATGAAATATTCGTCGACATTTGAAACTACTGGAGTGTCAAGATTGAAATTTAATCCATCTATTCCTTGGCTGTCGCTGAGCGACCTTCTGTGTGGACTTTCTTCTTGTGGATATTCTGGCTCGAGTGACTCTTGAGCGACAGGGCTTTTGATAGCAAAGTCGTCACATTCCTCGTCATCTGTAGAAGCTTCCATGTCAAGGTCAGGGTCGACAGCGAATACCTGTATGACATCATAGTCTGCTCCTTCCACAAGTACTTGTTCCTCAGGGTTGTCCGTCTCTGACACTTGGACACTGTCTGAAGGTTGATCCTCATATGTTAACTCTTGGACTTCTATATTCTCCTCCTCATCAGAACTTGTGTTTTGACTTCGCGTCATGTTTATCTGAAGTGAAACAAAATCGCTTTTAATTTTATGTCAATTTATACATAATAAAGATTAATAAGATAAAAAAATCCTCATTTAGTGTATTTTAATTTGTAATTATTAAAAGGTCTCAGAACAGAGGTTCCTAAAAGACGGTCCACGGAATGCGAGAGGCATTGGAACCTTCTGACTTAGTACTTAAGGGCTATTTATTACGTATGCGCCAAAATATCCTTAAATGGTAGTCCATGTTATGATATGTATTGTTCATCACTAATTTAAAAGCCACGCTCTTGTCGGTGTAGCATTCTCCATCCTTGTCTATCAAAGGACGATGTAAAGGGCAATGTATTGTTAGACATAGAAAATAAAAAACAAAAGAAACTTTGCGGCCGAAATTTCCAGACACATTAACAATAGGGTTCGGATTTCGAAAGGACTTTCGGTTTTACGACTTTAAACGGCTTCTTCGTGAAATGGCCTTTTTGGCGCTTACGTATTTTTGCCTTCCCAGTGACGATATGTATAGCATGGTATAATAAAACAAGGTATGCTCAATCCTACGAAAAGCCGCCATTGCTAGCAGTTTGATGACGTAGTTGTTACATGAGTATTACCATTTAAATTAGGATCTCCAACATTCCAATGACTTTATTCTTATTATTGAAAATTAAGCAAATTACTGACTAACGTAGGTACTTAATTACTGTCACTTGACTTGACACATATTACATGTATAAAATTCATCAAAACTATGATTATGATTACGTAAATATTTTTTTATGTATCTTTTACTAAAAGTTCAAAATTTTAATTTAAAAAAAGTAAATTAGAAACATTACTCGTGGGTAGGTAATTTATTTTGGATGAGATCGCGCGTCACGAGAGATCGTCGCGTGAGATCGAGAGTCAGCGCGGCTAACCTTGAAATGTTAGCTGTCACTTTTGAGCATACCTTGTTTATTATACCATGATGTATTATGTGTGTGTGCGTGTGTGTGTGTGTGTCTGTGTGTGCGCATGATATGCAATAAGGCCGCCAGATTGTACTGCACCTTTCGTCCATGTGTGTAAAACTTGTTTTGTATGTTGTGTGCAATAAAGTACATTTCTATTGCATGTATAGTATAGTATACTCACTGTCTGATTCCGGCTCCAGTCATGGCCATTCCAGTACTGTCCATACTGCTGGTACTCGGGGTTGGGCTGTTCGTACTCCGTGCTAGTCCGGGCTTCAGACTCGCTGCGGAGTATATTGTGACCTATGGAGCGGTACCGAGCCTGGTGGTATGTGTTCAGGACGTGTGACTCCATATCTGGAAACGGATATTCTTTATGTTAAACGATGGAATTTATAAAACATAACATAAACGGACTATATACGACCCACTACTGGGCACAGGCCTCCCCTCAATCAACCGGAGAGGCACCACTGTGGGTTGGTGGGGGTGTTTTACGGCTAACAGCCGGAACCAACAGCTTCACGTGCCCTCCGAAGCACGGAATCATTTTGCTCATTTTATATAACTGGGTTATTTATAGTTAGCTAGACCATTGCAGACAGCGATACGGCTCACGACCAATCACGTAGGTCTAACAGAAAGTTCGGTGAGGTGCGGGTACTTAGTTTGTCTGGCAATGGATGTACGTCTGACTACCCCATTGAGATGTAGTCGTGAGCTTATTTGTGTGAGTTATTTGTAGATACTAGTAAAGTATTAATTTTCTTAGTCATACAGATCTGCAGCAAGATCATGCCGTGATGACAGGGTTTTGATCACACTCCTCTTGTATGGTGCAAAACAGTTTGGAGGTCTGTGTTATAAAGGGTAAGTCTCCGCCCCGCACTGATTCGTATTTACTTCACCTCCTCTGGGTCTTACTTTAGTCTAAATATGGCCGACCGACGCCGCTAAGGAGTATGCGGGAAAGCGCGCGAACCGTCTGTCTAGTACGAACTTACGCGGTAGATTTTTGCATAGTGTCTGGAGTGTGGTTTTACCCTCATAGAATACTTAGTATACAAACAACATAATGGACCATTATATGGGCGACATCACATGTCAACATGTCCATCTTAGGACTTTGTAGGTGCCAAAAGTGTCTGCAAGATGTCTTCTTACTTGTGGTCCTGCCTATCCCATTCGGAATTACGGGCGCGAGTCAATTTATTCATGTGCATATGTACATGTACTCGAACTTTAGGGTTATTACTCATTATGTAATATAATATATTTATAATACTATTTTCATTTGTTTTAAAGTGGCTAGCTAACATGTTTAGAATCATTCATACCATTAAGTACAGAGTCAAGTGCTTCTTTGTTTGTTATTTTGGCAATATACCTAATTATTTATTAATATTTTTAATAATAAGTAATATATCATCAAAAAGATAACGAAACATAATCAATCACACTTGTTTTATTATCTGGTCTAACAGAATAATATCAAATATAATATTATTATCTAGTCTAAGTAATTAGTCCTAATTTTTTTTGTTATTGTTTATTATGAATTTCAGTTTCTAGGTTGACCTAAAGACTAAAATAATCTTGAAAAAAGTTTTAGAAAATTCCACTCAACAGTATCAAAAATTCAAAATATCTGTTTTTATTTTTATTGGCACATTAATGTTAATTTAGCAAATAATAGTGAATTCAAATAAAGTAAATATAATAAAGTAATTATTTTTTATTTAAATTAGACCCAGAACATTTTAGCAGCAAGATAATATTAAATTGACATTAATAAATAATTAACAAATAAAAAAATGTTAATCATTATTTTTTTCTGTCTCTCTAAACCCAAAACATTGTGGTCATCGCTTTCATTTCTTAAAAAATACCATAACACTGGCCATATTTCATCCTATCACTTTGACAATCAGCTGACCATTGTCATATCACAACAAACTGTCAGTTGCCATCATAATGGAATGATCAAAATACAAACAAAAAAATAGTAAAATTGTTTGAACCAACCAAATCAATATCCTTCATTAAATGATTATTAAATATAAGGACAATTTCTCACTTGTCACTTAAAACCTGAGGCTTCAAGGTAAGGTGTTGAACTTATCCTCAACTATTTACATGTTAAAGATCCCACAACCTTGGTAAATACTACGAAACTACTTTCATAATATGAAAATAAGTCTTTAGAATATTTAATTCAAATCTAGTTGACTCTGATCTTGTACTGCCGGGTGAAAGCCCTAAGCATTTTCTATTTGTCTGGCCAAGTAGTAAACAATGGAGGAATTGAACCAAACTAAGACTGAACTAATTAAAACCTTTGCATTGACTGAGCAATAACAACCAAATTGGGTGGTTAAAACACACTTGATTGGAACATTGTTAGCGCTTGAAGAGTTCCCTAAATTGTGTGTACCTCCTGAGGCTAATGTATAAGGCATATCAAGAAAAATCATACTGAACTGATCTTAATATTTTATTAAATGTTCCCCATTCCATATTTGCAATCATTTTATTACATCATTACTCATATACATTACACAATTTAAGTAATATTTAATTACTTTACTTGTTAATGTATAATAAATATGACAAATAATTATGTTTTTTATGCAATAGAATTTCCAAATACACTGTTGGAACTTAGAACTGGGGGGTTAAAAAGGCCACATCGAAGCAATTTATCCAAAAAAGCAATATTGCAATTTGACATTTGCGCATATAAAAGTAAGTGCGCAATGCAAACAAAGTGTCACACAGCAATATTGCTTTCTTGGATGAATTGCAACAATGTGGCCTTTTTAGACCCTTGTTTTCACTTCTTCCTATACTGCTATTGTATTTTATTTTTGTAAAATAAACTGGTATTGATTCACAAGTTTTTTGTAAGACCAGTGTGATAGGGGAGCTGTATTGCCATATATAATCGAGGAAGCTTTTTTAGTGAAAATCGCACTATTGATAAATAACTCTTTGAACAGTACCGGAGTTTGAACCTCTCTATGTTTAAAAAGCAAGACAATGACACATAAGACAACAGACCTGTGCTTCAGAAGGCATGTTAAGCCTTTGGTTCTGGTTACTACTTACTGGTGTAAGTACGTAGTTGTTACAAGAGCCATGTCAGGGGCCTTTGGCGGCTCAATAACAACCCTGACACCAGGGTTAATGAGGTTAATAATCCACCCCACAACCCACATGATAAAAGACAGGACCACTGTAACTACCCTCATTGACTGCCTTCAATGAAGTCCTAGATGCAGCAAATGGTAACAAGTTACCAGTCCATCAATGATATAGATAGTCGGTAAATCCCCAATCAAAGGGATAAAACCCTTGCCATTGTTTTATTGTCCGCTGATAGAAAGGTGAAGTGTAAATAACATTACAGAGGGACTCTCATTTTGTTGACTCAATTCTTTGGCAGACCAGGCAGTCAAACAGGCCACATGGAAGCAATTCATTTAAAAAAAAATTGCGCATATAAAAGTATGTGCACAATGCAAACAATTTCGCATATAAAAGTATGTGCACAATGCAAACAAAGGTCAAAATAGCAATATTGCTTTTTTAGATGAATTGCTTCAATGTCGCCTTTATAACTACCCCAGGTTTTATGAATTTCCATTCTTACCATAATGAGATCCTATGAAAATACATATTTGGGTGCAGCTACTGGTAACATACTGGCAATTAAATAACCATAATATGGTATTTTATCTATGAATTGTTTGTTTTGCATAAATAGTATCACAAGGTAATAGGTTATACAAACATTATAACAACATAACAAATTAATAGAAGTTAAGCATTAAATATAACATCAAAACGGTAAGTTCACGCGTCATGTGTCGCGATAGGATAGATATAAACACTTTCGCACAGATATCCGCAATCTTAACACGACACCGACATGTCCGAGATAACGACTAAAACTTCTCCACCAAAATGGCAAATAGACCAAAACGTAACAAACACCACGTGATTTAAACACAAAACGCGTGCCTGCTCTACCCCACGCGCCGTCTCACTACAGATAACGGTAATTCGCGAAAAAAGTGCACTATTATCAACACGTTTTAGGTTATGTCCCGGAACCGTGGTATTTTTCCCCCGGACCTTTTAATCAGTAACTAACCTCTAAAACACACCTGCAATAGACCGCACAGCACTTTTTCAACAACATAAACTGATATTCTTCATTATATCGAAGCAAAACAAACAATATTGTTGTGGCCCATCGCGCGCGCTCCACGACCTAACCTTGATAACGAAAAAATTGTGATACAGATTTCTAGTTCAAGGTCCCATGAAAAAACTGAAAAGTCACATGAATGTATTACACAAACAAAACTGAAATATCATTACGACCCGCACAGAAATCTATTTTAAGACAAACAACAGATGAAAAAAGCACTAACCTTTACAACCTCAAGAGACGGCCTTATCCATGCATTTTTCAATGGATATCCACACCGTAAAACAATTCACACAGCACGAAACACTCACTGCAGTATTTAAATACACTATTAAACACAAATTGATCCGAAATTAATTTGCTTTTCGTAAAAAATTAACACTTTTTACGAAACATCACATGTTGCGAACTTCACGCACGACAGCAATTTTTCGATCGAAGTTGCCAGTATTAAAATATACATGCAGCAAATGGTAGGAAAAAATAAAGGCATGTGACGTACTATTTACTGTCTATATTAGGTCTATATACTTTCGCCGAGTTACCCCAAGGCTTAGTCAAGTTTTGCCGAGGGCTCAAGATTTTTTTTAGATATTTTTAATTGTCTAAACCGGGACTATGAGAACATATTGCTATACCCCGGTTAGACTATAACCGGGATTGTATATTCTTATTTACAGAACCATCATTTTCAGAGCACCAAAAGTCAATATTATTCGCGTCAACGCAAAAATCTGTACCGTCGGTGAAAAGTAATACAAGTCCAAAATTGAAGTTTTGAGAAAATCGAGTTTAAAGTTAAAAATATTCTAGCTCGTGACTTATAAGGAATAATGGAACAGAAGTTAGATGTGTCGATAGGTGATGATGGAAGGTTTCTTTTCTAATATTTAGTTATATTTAGAACCTAAACAGAAATGGTAGAGGATCAAAATAAATTACATGTATCAGTTGACACCAACTTTTATACTGTGTAAATTGATACAAGTCTACATATACCTTTTTACACACATAACTATACAAAAGTCATCGTTGATATATCATATTTTCAATTAATAATTTTACAGTCTTATTGTACATAAAACAAAATGTCTTGGAAGAAAGTTTATTTTATGAAGTTGTAGAAAGGCAAAATTCTATTTATTTTCTTTAAAAAGTTAAGAAACGTAACTTATATCAATTGACACAAACGATAAACTATAACGAATTTGTGTCAAGTGGTATAACTTGATTTATTTTTTCGGTTTTATTGTGTAAAATGATACATGTTTTTACGAATTTCTAGTAATAAATACATATAAAGATGGTACACGTATATATAGTGTAAGGTGGCGATAATAAAATATTTTGTTATGATTTTACTCTCAAAACTCATAAATAACCGGTCAAAACCACCACTGCTGCCCGCTACAAACACATTTTGTCCACCACACTACGCCCCTAATCAAAACCATTGTTGGTTCATCTTACAAATTCAATTATGATAATATTTACACCCCTAACAAATAAAGGTAAGAGGAATCATATTACGACTGGTCATTAGGAATGTTTCGGGCTAGCCTGGCAGCACGGCCTGGAGATAAAAGTGATGTACCTACGTACTTTTAAACCAAAATCACACAAACTGGTTAGTGTTACTTCATTCCTGCTGAAACTATTTAAAAGATTACAACTCATTCCACAATCAAAATCCCCTAAAGTATAGGTACATGTATCACGAAGAAAATGGGCAAAGCTTGCCCGGCGATCGAAGGGCGCATTTCCACAGAGGTTTTGATAATTCAATACTTCGAATTATCAAAATTCCCGGTCTAATGGTAGCCCGCAACATTGACAGAACCATAAACGGAGTCGAATCAATGTTGACGATAAGAATAGGTAGAGAAAATGAAGATCATTGATTCACCTTCAAACCTATAGGTTACACAGGGCTATCCTCAGGGTAGGTCTTATCACCTTTACCATGGTCTGTTATGGTTAAGCTAAATGAGTTCGTTTCCACAAAACTTTAGACGTAAGCACACGTTCCGCGTATCCTCGCGTATGGACCACTATTGTGAAGTGGGCAACTTCCCACTATATCATCATCATCCTCCTGCCTTTATCCCACTCTAGTTGGGGTCGGCACAACATGTATGGACAAATTACTTTAATGGGCTCAGTTTTCCGCATAAACGCAAGTGGTCCATTATGCGTGCTTTTGTTGACTATGTAAGCCAACCAGCTCCTTTCAGAAGCTCAAATACCTCCTGGGATTTCTACAAACTTTGTGACCTGGTTTAATTAAGTGGTTGTGCCCGTGGTGTTGCCAATTATTTATTCTTATCTAATTTATCCTACAAGATCCCACTGCTGGGCAAAGGCCTCCCCTTCCTCTTTCCATTTTTAACGGTCCTGTGCGTAATTCTCTCTTATATAATCAAAATACAGAAAAAACAATTTAACGGTGGTGCACAGAGTTCAGAGTAGTTGTTCCCTTTATAAAGACGAGAAAGCTCGACCAATTATTTACACCATTCAACGCGTTTGAGAAACTGGTAATCTTCTCTTGAGAAGATGTGGCAGATCCCGATGCTGCCGATGCCAAGCTGGATCCCAGTGGAACCTTAAACCCAAAAGTATGTACGATCATCTACAGCTGTGTAGGTTCAAAAATACTACTACCGGCGCTTGCATCAAAGATCTAACCAGCGTGTATTGAATGGCTTGCATATTAATTGGCGCTTGATAATATTTGGAGCTATTATTTCACGTCTACAACCTCCTTAGCAATGAAAGCAGCGTTCAATCTGCCACCGCTTAACCTGCATGTAATCAAGAAAACTATGTAAAACAGCTATGCTTCGAGCTAAGGGAAGGAGACTAATGACAGTTATGACAAATCTCAAATACCTCTTGACTAACCCTGCCATGGTGATATCGACGCCATGATCAGGACTCACAACTTATTGAGGTACTATTATTAAGTACTACAAGGCGGTTATAACAGAAAGAGAAAAAACACGGTTTGGTCTGAAGTACTAACGTAACCTATACCCATTCGCAATGCGGATCAGATATGGTTTGCTGTGGCTCTAGACAAAATGGCTTCCCATAGACAGGTTTATGCGGAGGTTACCCTAAGATACACACTGGTGGCGCATAGAATCGAACTTGTATGTATCATTATACACGACATGTTATTGATATCCAAGATCGTATTTTCTGAAATATTTAGATATATATTAATTTATATTACTTTTCACGAAAAAATAAATTTGGTGTTTGATGTTACAACTAAAATTATATCATTAAACACGGACCGTGAGAATTCAAGCATGGCGTGTATTTTAATATATCTTGAGTTGCATTTACTTACACCAAAATATTTAATGAAAATCTTCATTTCACTTTGATGCAAGTTAAGATGAATTATGTTACACGTGTTATAACAGCATGAATCCTTCACAAACAGTACTTATATCACTTTACACAAAAATTATCTCCGTATTTATAATAGCTACAGTTACGAGAATTAGACAGAAAGAAAGAGAATTTTTCGAACATGAAGTGTGTGCTAATAACTCAAAAGTGATACAACTCGAGTTGTATTACTTTTCACCGACGGTACAGAAATATCCTAAAATCTTTTGTTTTTTGCAAATATTCAGTTCGAAATTATATATGTCGCTAACCTTAGACCTACGATATTTCAGCAACTTTCGTAAGTACGTAACTTCCGATGCTCGAAAATTCAGTCAAAAACTAAAAATTGAATTATTTATTGTTTTAGATGCAGCACATACGTGAACGTACAGTCAGCATTAGTCCACAAACCCCTGAGATTCTCGAAATTGTTAAAGATAGTACATCTAGAGTGGACACAGTTTCCGAAGATCACTTAGAAACTAAAATACACCTAGAATACTTTTGCTGTTGTGACTGTCACAAAGAAGAAGCTCTCAAAGATGTAATTGACGGAAACACACCAAGATTTATCGACCCGAAGATTTTTGAAATACGACTGACTCAAAAGGAAGAAGAATTACGAGAACAGTTTAAGATAACTTTACAGAAAGAAATAGCCTATTTGAGAGAGAGATTTAATTTTATTCTGCAGTAAGTTGTTTTTTTATGTTCTATGATATTTGACGACAGCAACACCCTTGCCAGCCACCAAACTGGTGATCCACATCAAGCTGCTGCACCTTCTGGGAGTCAGCTGCATCGCACCAACACTTAAAGTCAGTTAATACTTACTTTAAGTGCTGGTGCTGGTAATCCAGCACTATCTCACACGCCTCCAGCATCAACCCTTACAAGTCGAAGACCATTGTATTTGTCACAAGATGCTCGATGCGTAATCTAATAGTTGTGACGATAATGTCCGTAATAACAATATCATAGACGTTAAGTATTAATAATAGACACAGACAGTCACCGAAAATATTCGTCACTTTGTCCAGAAATGAGCAAGTACGCACTTCGTATATGCTCCGCGAAGCTCATCGAGAGAGGAAGGAGAAGGTAGCTGCACTACAGACGCAACTGGAATGCAAGAATATGGCCGGACTGATGTATGTCATGTGTTCAGAACGGATGAAGAGCAAGATGGAGAAGTTACAGATTATTGAAAGTTAGTAACTTCATAATAGTAACATATTAGAGGCCACATGAAGGTCAAACAAATACACGTTTTTTGCTCAAATAAACACCACGTGATTAATTTGAGAGCTAAAACCAGATAAATAAGATAAATTAAGACGAAATCTCGAAATAGCTTACATAAAATTTAGCGTAACTTATTTTTCCCTTACAAACCGAATTAGCAGATACGAACAATCTTAAGTTGTAATTGCCATAATCAGCATAATTTCTATAAAATGTGGAGCAATGTCGAGTGTATCCTGTCTGAAACATGAGTTACGAAAAAGAAAAGCCATCAGTTAGAAAAAGGCAGTTTTGATGGAAAATAGGTTATTTTAAGTTTTCTTCTTTCTGATCTTTAGGAAATAAAATATTATAACACTATGATTTTGCAGTTATGCGCTGCGCAAAAGGTTATAGTGTAAAAAATATTTTTGTTATATAAATAGTATGGGGAACTATCAATGTTTAATCCTACGAACATTCCACAGCAGCGACACCTGATGGGAGAAATAGGCAGTTTTATCCTCATTTTTCTAACACGTGGTGATTTTGAACATCCAGGCTTTCATTTTTACAACATTCAGAATTTAATTAAATGTCTCACGTCTATCCTATTATTATGTGTACTTGTTACCTTTCCTTTTACCGAGACGAATTCTTTTGAAAAGGTTCTTTTTGTGCGTCTTCCAAGTTTCCCAAAGCTTAATCAATTAAAATTTTACTAGATATTATAATAATTATTCATCTGCCGCAAGAGTAACTGGCCTTTGTAGCCTTCGCAATGCGCACTAAACATTCTCTTTACAGAATACACAAATTATATTAACATGCTGAACGATATACTAGTGGAAGGCCAAAATTTGATTCTCGATCTCTCTCGTGGGTACAAAACTGCTGCAAGAATCGATTACGAATGGAGAGAAAAAATGAAAAAAGTTGTTGGAGAGGTAACTATATTTTTTTAAATAATTTAATTATAATAATGCAGTTTAGAGCACTCACCACGGAGTTCTAGTGTGATCTACCATCCAGTGCAAAAAATAACAAAAAAACAGATCGCCCATGAAGCTTTCTCAAGACACACGAGCACACTGGCAGGCAGGCAAAATAGGGATAGAGAGAGAGAAAGAGAGAGAGAGAGAAGGTATGTATGAAAGAGTCAGATATATATAAAACACCAATCTAAGTAAAGCAGTGTTGCCATTTCCAATAGTTTCAATCAGAATATATTTATTTTTTCATTTAGATGAGAAAAATATTTAATTTTTTTTTTCAGTTTCAAGGTTTTGTATGCCATTTCACCAAAAGTACGCCAGAGCAAACGCAATACTTCTTTGACTTACCTAATCTTTTAAAAACGGAAGCAGCTGTAGAGGACGATCCTAATGAAGATCCCATCGAAGAGGAATCATCGATGCAGCTCACTACACCTGGTTATTATTGAAAGATATATTTTATTCATCGTAAAGTACACAGGCATCTTGATAATGCTGGTAACACTGACGTAGGCAAAAGTCTTTGTAGCCAAACCAAAAACTACTAAAAAAATATTTGTTGACGTTGACAGTGCCTTATTTTTCTTTTCGTAAATTTATTATAGATGGCGTTGTAAAATAAAAACCGGCAGCCTTTACTTATCTCTTTTCGCCATTTATAAGGTGTTGTTCGAGTTCGTATTACATTTTACAGAATCGGACATAAATAAATCATGGTGGGAACGACTGGAAGACACAAGCCGACCTTTTGTCGTGTACGGAGACATGGCAGACTTCAAACCGCCGCAACGGCGCGAAACTTTAAAACGAATCAAAGCCGCCAAAACTGCGCCAAAGAAATGGAAAGAATACAGTACATATTGCGAATTATTATGTATTTATTGTTGGTTTCGCATTGGGATGGTCTTCGACCAATATTCGTCGTCGAAGGGTATGGTAGAAATTGCTTATAGGCATAAGTACATTCCAAAGTGCAACATACCATTGATGCCAGCCATTGATGTATCATAATATAGGTACATTTAGTCTAACAGCAATTAATATAATACTTAGATGGCTCAGTTAAATAATTAGAGAACACAGGACAGAAATATAGTAAGTTTGTAGTATACATAATGTAACGGTGTATAGGTACGTACTTATACGCTCATTATTTAATACCTAATGTTATTAAGCGAACTCCACTCCAACTTGGGTATAGATTGTAACGAATTTTGTCTTTATGAATAATTAAAAATAAGCAGCAGTGGGACGTATACAGGCTGTTAGTGACGTCGTAACGAAAACTTTGAGGGATGCTTGAGCCTAGTGATGGGCAGGGAAAGAAAAAATTGGGTGGGAAAGAAAAAATATCGGGAAAATATGGGAAAATAAAATAAACACCCGAAAAATTCCCGAATCATGGGAAAATATTTTTTATTTAATTGTTTTTAATCTTATTATTATTTGTATGTCGTTTCCATGTCTCGGGTCGGGTCTGTCATGGAGTCCCGGACTTTTGGAAGGCGTGCGTGGGGCCGAAGCCAACACGTAGAGGCCCCTTAAGACAATTTACTCTAAATGTGTTGTGACACCAACCGGCGATTATCCCTGTATGCACTATGGGAGTGCACCCAAAGACAATCCCTGGTTCGTGTAGGACTATTGCAGATTATGGGAACAAAAGGAACTGGGCTATTGGGTTGGGGGTTAGTGAACCTATATACTGGGGCTATGGGGGACTATGACGCCTGCTCGACCAATGTTAATAACAGAGATACATTGGGCAGGCGGTGACTCGTCACTCACTGGTTGGGCCACCTATCTAGCCGACGCGACTGGACGGCAAGGCAGCAACATGGTTGTGAGCATCTCAGGGTGTCAAGAGGTGTACACCGTTTTCTGCGAGGCGGTTTACCCGCCTTACCAACTCGCGACTTATGCATCTTTCACTTCCACCCTGCGAGCGTATAGCTCTAACGCCCCACTCTGGCTGGCCAATGAAGTCAAGCCAGAGGTGAGAGTCCTGCGGCCCCCGCTAAGGTCCACTCCGGCCAGCCAGTACTGTCACCATCTTTGTTGCTCTTCTTTGGACTCTCTCTAGTAGTGCAATGTCCTTCCGATAGTAAAGTCTCCATATTTGAAACCCATGTTCTAACAGCGGTTTGACGTAAGTAAGTTTTGTAAAGCCTAAGAAACAATTCCGTATCTATATGATAAAAAGCTTTTCTAATTATGTATAAGAGGGAGTTATCCTTCTTAGTGATTCCAATAATGTGTTCGTCCCACTTTAGATTATGTGTTATCGTTATGCCAAGGTCTTTTTGTTTTTTAACACACTCGAGAGGTTTTGAGTCAATGGTGTAACTCAACGTGGGGTGGTTACTGCCAACATGCAACACAGTGCATTTGTCTACGTTTAATGTGATTAGCCAATCTCGGGTCCAAGCAATTACTCTATCAAGATCATCTTGGATTATATTATGGCTAATAAGTGGATTCCCTGTTATTTTCGTGTCATCTGCAAAGAGTGATATATCAGACATGATACCATGTTTAAGATCTGTAAGGTAGATACTGAATAAAATAGGTCCTAATACCGATCCCTGCGGCACACCGCTGAGGACTTTTCTGGGAACAGAGTATGATTCTCCGATGCGCACAGAGAATGTGCGATTTGACAGGAAGTCTTCAATCCACTTCACGACATTGCCTCTGATTCCAAAGGGCTCTAATTTAGCAATCAATGGTGTGACAGGAACTCGATCAAAAGCTTTTTCATAGTTCAAGTAAATAATATCTGTAGGTATTCGTGCCTCCCAATTTCTTGCACAAAACCATGTTGCTCCTCGATGATGACATTCTCTCGTGCCAAAAGCATCCTATATATCCTATAATATGTAGATATCTTTGCATGAAATTATTAAAATCGAACATTCCATTCAAAATATATTTCCAATTAGATCATCGGCTTTCCATACTTTGGCCGGCCCAAATTTGAAAGTGCCGGTCAGAGAAAAAAAATGTGTCAAACCTTTCGAGTAGATTGTTCTGAACATTTTTTACTATGACACCAGACGTGTATGACCATTAGTTTGGCTTTAATTGGATTTTAAAATTCTTGATTTCTCATTTATTTTGTATGAAAATAAAGTGCTTTGGGTAAAAAATGCGGTACGGCGGATTACAAAGGACCTTTAGAACATTTAATAATCTGGCGCAAAACATTTTTGACCGTTATCTTGACTTTTTATTCGTGTCTCTTTCCGTTTTGGTTTAAATGGGAAAAATGTCAGCCAGCGAAACAAAATAAGTCAAATCTTTTGGTAAACGACTTGAACGACGTATTTTTACTATACTACCAAATGTCGACTTTGGCTTTTATTGGACTTTTTAAAAAAACTTTTTTTTATACATTTTAACAATGACAACAAGCAGAGCTTTCCCAATGACTAGTTATTAGTGAGATAAATACTTTGTGTTTTTGTTTTGTATGTTGTTAGGTGAACTTCTATATTAATACTATCTGATTTTAGATATGACGTTGGCTGTAGTTTTTGCATTCGACTCAACGTTACGGCCTAAGTTTAGGTTGAATTATGGTATTGATTCACCTTGACTGTAAATGGTTACCACCCTCCAAAGATAGGCTTGCCATCTAGTGACGAAACTCGTATATTGGCATGACGTCTGAAGTATCTGTTAGGGAAAACAGGAGTCGGGTAGTTGTACTTTGCAAATATGCCTATCACAATGTCCTGGTGCTACTCGGCCGATAACATAGTAGGTACCTCTATCACCCCACTGTTTATTCCTTGTATACACTTTTCTTTAAAAAAAATAGTTTCTTAAGCGTGTATCACCATCAGGTAAGGTAGTGGTCAAACGCAAACCTACTTTTCAAAAGACGACCACCATATTACGCCTTTAGCAAGATAGTTACATTATCACTAGATAAAACATTTTTTGATTTTTGGAAAATCGAATTAAGTTCAAAATATTGGTCATAGTCGTTTAATGCCATAGTAATAAACATTCTGACGATCTTTTAAATAACGCGCCTGTTATATTTTATTTTTATACAAAATGAATCAAAAATCAAGTTTTTTTTAAATCCAACAAAAGCCAAACTAATTAATGGTCATACACGTTTTTGTCATAGTGAATAATGTTTACAGGTATCTTTTCGATAGCTTTGACATGTGTTTTTTGCTGACCGGCACTTTTCACACAGAAACTATAACGTAAAGTCCAACAAAAGTCAAAATAATGGTCATAGACGTTTGGTGCCCTAATAATAAATGGTAAAATGGATAAGTTCTAACGGGATATACAAATATTGTTTCATGGCCGGCACTTCACATTTACACCAAAAATATATGAAAATTCAGTTTTTTTTTTAATTCGAATAAAACCGAAAATATTGACCCTACAGCTTTGGTGCCATAGTAATAAATGCTCAGACGGATAAGTTCTAAGGATATATACCATTATTGTTACTTGGCCGGCACTTTACATTTTCACCTAAAATGTATGAAAAATACAGTTTTTTAAAATCGAATAAAACCGAAGATATTGACCCTACAGCTTTGGTGCCATAGTAATAAATGCTCATATGGATAAGATCTAACGGAATATAGCAAAATTATATTTTGGCCGGCACTTTGACTTCTGGGCCGAAATCCGATGATCTCCTTTAAGTATTTTAAGAGTTCATACGACACTACGACAGAAGATAAATTGGGCATAAGTAGGCATACATTATATTTAAATGGTCTTTGTTGGAAATCCTTACTTTTAATACAAATATATGCGATAAAAAATATTTTCCCTTGAAATGGGAATTTTTCGGGTTTTTTCCCTCAGAATTGGGAAAATTCCCAAAACGCGGGAATTTTCCGGGTAAGAACCCAACACTACTTGAGCCCATAATTCTGCGTTGATATCTAGTATAATTTTTTGTCGCAAAAGTATGGACTCAAAATAATTTTAAAAAACAAACAATTTCATGAATTTTCCGAGAGGACATTCCACTTGGTATCAACTCAGACTCGTGGTCTAAATCATCCCCTTCAGTACTCGTTATGGTGTCACTAACACCCTGCACTTTTTTTTTTGTTTTGGTTTTCCCCGAAGGGTAAGGCAAAGGGAACTATGCCCATACAGCCATGTCTTACGTATTTTTTTTCTTGACGATTGATGAAATGATGAAAGATGATGAAACCTAAGCCCCCACCCTCGGAGTAGACTCCTACTCCGAACCCCAAACGAATTAACTCAAAAGTCCGCATAAACTTTTGAGTTATGAAGCGGCTTCCCGGCACGAAGCGAAAATAGACAGATACACTTTGTTTATTGAATACTCCAATATAATAACACTCGCGAATGTCTTCCGACTAACTTAATGCGATCATTAACCACAAAACACCACTTCGTATTAATTATTTAGATTACTCAATGAAGAAAGCAACTGTCCCGTTCCCGTTTCCCGCCGAAAAGCCTAACACCCTGCACATTTAGGCGTATGTTGTATGATAATAAAAAAAAATCCTTTATTCCATTCTATTCAGCCTTCCACGATATGTTCATACATTCGGACTGTCCGAATATGGATGCTATCAAAGACGATTACTTTGACAAACTACCGGACCCGAGCAAATGGGACTGCATGTCAGACACCTTCAACCAGAGTACCCGAGTGAGTAGTTCAATGGCCGACCTCATCAACCGGTGGTGTCAGGGTTACTATTGACACACATCGGACACTTCATACAAACAACCTCGTTTTACACAGACACCACACATTGACGTATCTTAACACGCGCGTCTGTGTGTGTGACGTCTGACGCCACACGATTCTAGTGTAAACTCTACGAATTGTAAACTATGTCCGGGGGTGAGGTAAACCTTTCTCAGACGCTGGTGGGGGGCGGAGAGTTGCCATTCTACACATAGTATTATTCCTTATTCTGTGCTATTGATCCGCGAATTTTCCAGTTAGATACAACAACATGACTCAGCGAACGCAGCGAACCAGTTCACGTCTGTATAAAATTGACGGCCATTACTACTCCTTTCCACGCCACGAAATTTAAAGACCGGAGAAAATTTTTAAGAAAATTATAACCTCAATAAAAAAAAATTATGACTTTTAATAAAAAGGACAGATCAATTCTTTTTCATCTAAAAACCAATATTGCAATTTGACATTTGCGCTATAACAGTAGGTAATAAGAAACTTTCCAGGCTACGTTCACCAAAAACAGTATAGATGGCGTTGTACAGCTTTAACGTGATAATTACCTATTTTCTTATTACTCGGGTACATAATTATTCCAAAATACAATGTAATGGCAGAAGCATTTATATAAAAATAATTGTTGCTTGATATTTCACTGTTTCCTTTTCGACGGATAAGAAAATGACAAGTATAACTTAAAATAAATTTAGGATGTGTCTGCAGGGATCGGGGCCATAGTTATTTAATTAGTTTTTAATTGTGTTTCTTAAGTCTTCGTACATACTTATATATATTATTATGAAATAATCACGACGCATTGGCGCTTCTGCACTGTGCTATAGTGAAATATAAAAAAAATAAAGTAGATAAATCATCTTTCTTTCGGACAATCGGGTGATCGACCTTCACTGTTCTAACCAAACTAATGATCACGCACGATCAAGTGATTTTTGTGGAATATGGCCACCGGGGTTCGAACCCGGGACCTTCGGAACGTGAGCCTCTACCAGTGCGCAGCTGGTAGTGGTAACTCTGTAATCGCTTCTATCTTTTACTTATCCATAGGACTTTGTGCTTACTTCTGCGACATTGGGATTAGGGAAAGTGAATGTCTGTCTGTTCGTGTATTAAGCGTTGCTTTTTATAACACAAAAAAACTTTATCGCACATGCAGGAAATACAAACAAATAATTAAAAAATGTAATGTAGGTTATATGTAATATATGTATGTGTAATGTTTATTGTTATTTTTCAGGGGGAAAGTAAGGCACCCAGCCGAAGAGGCACGGCCACTAGTGTCGATATGAGAGGGAATATGGGATCTATACTGAAGATTATGTTAGTATTTTAGTACTTACTTATTCATATTTCATAATAAGTACTAAAAAAAAATTATTTATTTTTTATTTCTACAATTTATTAGCTTTATGGCCATAACTACATTGCCTGTCCAGTGAAGAGCAAAAGAAAGAAATATAAACGTCATCATCGCATTAATATCTAAACCAAAGAGAATGTAATCACCACGTGTCCAAAAAAAAGCATACTGATGACTAGGCAGCATGATTTCATGATCTTAGCCTGTCCCTTAAACGGGCGAAGAAAATATTAATAACAATGTCCAAAATAAATTGTAGATTGTTTTAATTTCTTGACTAAATGAAGGATTTTAAATAAATCAACATGAGATAACGCCTGAATTTATATAAATGTAGACAATGGAATATTCAACTGACCTGTTGCTAACGATAAAATTTCAGGCGTTATTAAATAAGCCTTGATTAAGCTCAAATCAAAATGCAGCTGAATACTAATGTTTTATTGATAACATGTTGAGGTTAGGTGTCAAATAGGTGAGCGAGATCCATTTATACATACAACCCAATACATATGGGAAGCGTATACTACTCACTCTGTATACTCTGTATACTACTCACTGTTGTGGATATGAAATTTCGGATACGGATTGGATACGGATTTAAAAATGATTACGGTTACGGATACGAATAATAAATTATTTCGGATTATCCGTTAGATTCGGATAATATTGGTTACGGATATTATTTTTTTAAGGAATTTCAAAAGTAAATTACAAATAGGTAATAAAGTGGTTTCATTTATAACGACAAGTTATACCTATATGTTATAACGACAAAAGAAGAAAAAACAAACAATGCGCGCGGTGTGTGTCGGCACTGGCAGCGACAAGCCGATCAAAACAATTATTAGGCTCCGGCCCCTATCCGATATTATCATGGCCGGATCGTGAATTTGTCGGGCCCTGGGCCGAAACTACTTGGGGGCCTATCTTAATACTCAATTACTTAATAGCAAAAAATATTTTAACAGACATTTCTTTTTTCAAATTATGGTCTACTTTTTAGCGGGATCTGGGGGCCCTTTGTAACCCCGGGGCCCTGGGCTGCAGCCCAATCAGCCCATAGGTAGATCCGGTCATGGATATTATCCGAAACTTTTATTTCGAATTCGGTTACGGAGCTCCCTAACATCCCTGATACTACACCTCTGCTTACCCCTTCGGGGATACAGACGTGATACAGTGTTATGTCATCGAAGTGTTGTACTGCACTTGATGCTCTATAATAAATAATTTAATATAGGTACAGTTATGATCATGAGCAATATAATGTACCCACTTTAGGACTCTGTCGCACTAACATATTTGTATATATTATTATTACATAAAGTTAATGTGACATGGTGCCAAAGTGTATACATATTATGCTCGTGACCGTACATGGTGTCAGTGACACTGTACCGAATACTGAGGAAGATGATTCAGCTCATGACTCTGAGTTAATGTCAAGTGGAATTCGTCGCGAATTTCATGTCGTTTTTTATTATTTCCAGATCCATACTTTTGGGACAAAAATTCCACTTGATATTCTCACATTACAGGCTGATCACCTGATTGTCCAAAAGTAAGATGATCCGTGCTTCGGAAGGCACGTTAAGCCGTTGGTCCCGGTTACTACTTAAGTAAGTAGTCGTTACATAAGCCATGTCAGGGGCCTTTGGCGGCTCTGACACCATGGTTGATGAGGTTGGTAATCCACCTCACAACCCACACTATAGAAGAAGAAGTATACGGTGCGGTTTTACTAACACCCTGTATAACTTTACGCCGTTAGCACTGCATCGGGCCTCAACCACCAACCTGTGACCAAAGCCAATCTGCTGGGAGCCAGAGACTCCATGGAGATAGCATCTACAACGAAACTGGTATGAACATTCACTTGTTTCCTCCTGAACATAATCACCATCAACAGTTGATTACTACGTACTACTGCACTTAATTAATTTGTATAGCACTGTACATAGTTCAGAGGAGGGGAGCCTGGTGAACTGTAATACGGGTTTCGAGCCCAGTACAGACTCCAGGTCTCTCAAAGGTATTCTTTCAAAACATTAGTAATTAAGTGATCCTTTGTAGAGAGAGAAATAAATAAATAAAATAAAGTTTACACTCGGCTACTGCTGGACATAGGCTTAGGCCTCCTCGTCCTCGGGTTCTCTCCTCCAGCCGCTGCCAGCCATTTTACGGATATCGTGACTCCATTTAGGCCAAGCGCGTCCTACACTTCGTTTCCCAAGACATGGTCTGCACTGGAGAACTCGTCTTCCCCAACCTTCTGAACCCTCCTGTAGAGTCTGCATGACACCCGCGCCGCGAGGTATCGGCGTCCAAAGGACGTAATATACGATCCCGTCGACCCAATTACTCTATCCATAGAGGCAGCCAATCAGCTCGCGACGCCTAACACTTAAGGACCCCGATACTGACCGACTTCCCTCAATCAGCGCTTATATCGACCCACTAAGGTCGATAAATTCCTTCAAAAAATTTTTCTCTCAGACGACGCCCTGATCTGAGGTTCGCGCCCTACTGGGCACCCTCAGGCCTGCTGTCTTAAATGTTGTACCGGGTGAGAGCCTTCAGCGCTCCCCGTTTGTCCGGCCAAGTAGTTAATGCCATCTGCGGCAAATCTACAATAAGTCACATCAAAGTCACGTAAATGGGTGAATTGCAAAAGCGAAAAAAAAAGGGGTCTTGGCTGAGAACGGTAGTGCAAAGTTCTGCTAAATGATTTTGAATATTTTTTCTGGGTAAAGTAAGTAGTCCTCTACCTTGGCAAAAAAAATCATTCAGTTTCAGCAACTGTAACACGGTGAAAAAATTTTTTAAAGTGTCATTTTATCATTTCGGTAGCTTGTCCGTAACCCATTATCGCTTATAAAATGTCTTGCTCTACAATTATTTTCTATTATTGGGATTTAAATTGATAGAATTTCGATAAATTATTAAATAATCTAACAACAAAAACTATTTCTGTCTGTTTACCTTCCTTCTCAAACATTTGACAGACAGTTAAATTTTGTCCGAAAAAAAGTTATCATTTCAGAGGACAGTAAGTTTTGGTAGAATAACTCCGTCAACATTGCGTCTATGACACCTCCTTACCTGCCAACACCTCGCATTGGTTCGGCTCGACCGCTAGACGTGAACATACCCGTCACAGCGTGTAATGGTTTCCCGCCAAAAAAAGAAATTTATCATTTCGGTGATAGGGGGACAAAAATAAATCAGTAAAAAATCATTTCGGTAGCCATTATAACTCGTGTTAGATTAGTTCAATTTATTTCATATTGATGTGTTAAATCGGCTGCAAGTACTGTTTTGTTTGAGAAGTGTCGATTTTTCGATAGTTATTTAAATTCACAGTTTATACAAAAATAACCTGTTTTTTATCATCTCGGTGTTATCATTCCGGTGGATTCGGTGGACTGAAATGCCAATAACAGTCCATGGGAATG
Organism: Pectinophora gossypiella; assembly: GCF_024362695.1. NCBI lineage: Eukaryota > Metazoa > Arthropoda > Insecta > Lepidoptera > Gelechiidae > Pectinophora > Pectinophora gossypiella. The sequence goes on from NC_065425.1 coordinate 9,543,307, forward strand.
ATATGTAACACTGAAATGATAAAACCGTTAAGTTTTAGAGATCCGTGTGTAAAATTTTAGTTTCGAATTAGGTATTGTTTTAAGGGCCTTTTTAACAGTTCTGTGGAGCTATTTTATTTTTCCTCGAGATGATCTCATGGTTTTCCAAAACCATTTTGGGTGATTGGAAAACGTCATATAACCTTCTATCAAACTCCTCTTTCTGCTTTTCTCGGTAACCTTGAATACCCAGACTTATCCATTCTTTAGATCCTGGTGGACACTGGCCTGGATAAAATAGTTTACACCAGTGTCTACCGATCGCACAGCGGTAACTCTGAGACAAGCAGGTTATTCACCTACCTCAGTAGGACAGTGGAGTTGGCACGGCGGAGGTATCTCTCAGCGCAATTTGTTCTTCTCCGGGACTCCAACGCCCACCAGCAAGAGTGGTTGTTCCAGAAGACCAACCATGCTGGCAAAGAGGCGCAAGCTTTTGCCATGTGTGGCAAAATCTCTCACATCTGGTGAATTGCGTTACAAAGATACCTGACGTTGCTAACTATAGCGCCAACTGCTTGGACCTTTTGCTGATAACTGATCCGGACCAATATCAATCTCTATCAGTGACTTCCCCCTTGGGAACATCCGACCATTGTCTGGTGTGATATGTGTCTGTCTATTCCTCACCTGATTCTAGCCCCAGAGGATCGAGGCAAATATGGTGACACACGCTAGCAGATTGGGATGAGATGCGGCACTTCTTCGCAAACCTATCCTTGGCGTGACGTTTGCTTTTCTTCGGAAGACTCGACGAGCTGCGGAGATGCCATATTAGTTGTCAGGCAATGGAATACTCTATCCCATTTTCTGACGTATCATCTGACGATAAGGCTCGCTCATGGTACATCGCGGAGTATGCTAGTGCAGAAGCTCTAATATGCCTCCTAACATGCGTGCTCTGAAAAAATCCCTGAATACCGCTGCAAAGTCTTGCAAGAAGACAATGCGCAGGGCACGTTTCGACAATATTGGCCAAATTGATGCCAAACTGACTGAGCTGGTAGTAAAACCTTTTAGCCGCTATTCAAATCGGTCGAAGCAAACTTCTGCCGTATAAAAATGCTTCGCACTCTAGACGTGAATAAGGTCAGTAGTCCTGATGATATCCCAGAAATAGTACTGCGGAACTGTGCACCTGAATAGTCTCCTACTGACACGCCTCTACCTGCTTTCTCTGGGTTCAGGACAATTCCCGAAACCATGGAACCTTGCCAATGTGCAGTGTATGCCCAAAAAAGGCACTCGTACCAACCCTGCTAACTACCGCCCCATCTCGGTACAACCGCCGCTAATCCTGAACAACCGCCTCCTGGCGTACCTTGAAGCCAACAATTTACTCAGAGATAGGTCAACTGATGTTCTTCTTGTGTATGCTACACGCTTATGGAGTGAGGCAATCTAGAATCAAGGCGAGGATCTTGTTATGTCCCTTGATATATTCAGGATCCCTTCTAGCCTATGTAATTGGATAGATAGGGAAAGATTGATTCGGGTAGTAGTTGATGGGTGCTTGTCTGATCTACATGCTATTAATGCCGGACTCCCTCAGGGATCTGTTCTCTCCGCCACGTTTTTTCTATCAATGATCTGCTGATTATGCCGGGTATCTTTAGGCATGCAGACGATAGCACAGTGATGGAGAGATACATGTCCAATGCACGCGTAAGCACCAGAGATGATAGTGCCCTCAGAGAGGATCTTGTGAATCGTGTGAAACTGCCCCTTAAGTCCGTCTCAGACTGGGGTGACAACAAGTAGGTTGGACTCAACGCTTCCATGACCCAGGCGTGTCTGTTCACCGCAAAACGGAGTACTTTCCTCCTGACTGGGACTTTCCGGAGTGAATTACCAACCATCTCGAGCTCTTGGGTATGGATATAACTTCCAACTCGTTATAATCTAGGAGACTTCAAGTCTAGGGTGAAAAGGCATTTGCTAGGTAAGTGTGATCCACCCTAGACCACATCGTCATTTACCATCAGGTGAGATTGTGGTCCTACGTGAACCTATATTATTTAAAAAAAATGTAGGTAAGTAATAAAGAAGCAATGACAATAGCCACAAAAAAGACACATTGACAATAAGCATCATCCCCCTAGCATTATACCGATTTTTCATAGGGTCCGCTTACCTAACTTGAAGATTTGACAGTATTTTACAGAAGCGACTGCCTGTCTCACCTTCCAACCCACTAAGGGGAAACCAGCCCAATACACATTAGGTCACATACCTCCGAAAATGGAATTTTCGGGAATGTGTGTTTCCTCACGATGTTTTTCTTCACCGCTGAGCATGTGACAATCATTTCTGATCTAAACATGAATTACCTTACCACCCACCCATTAGCTACCACGGCTCCACATATTGACAACAACTAAATGCATTTTTTATTGTTCGATGAAAGAAACGAACAACAATCTATTACTATTAGTAAATAGTATTAAACTATTTTTTATTACCAACCCGCAGTGGAGCAGCGTGATGGAGTATGCTCCATAAGGGTTAATTGAGAGTAGGCACAGGCCTACTCTATATGTTCCTACTGGGACGTATATAGGCTATTTATGTATAAATCGAACTTCACTTTGTACGGAACCCTAGCTAAGCAGCACAATTTTTCTTGACTGTATCATTTCCGTGGGTTAATTTCATTTCAGTGGACTCATTATCATTTCAGTGTACATTTATATCATTTCGGTGTATATTTATATCATTTCAGTGGGTACTTATCATTTCAGTGGACTCATAAAAATTCAATTTTAAATATCTCAGTAAGTTTCGATCGTATTTGATGCCCACTCACGCACATAACTCAAAATAGGTTAAAGTTTTATTTGTCGTCAAATATGTGAAGAAAAGTATTAAAATAAAAAATCTCACCGAAATGATAAAAAAATGAGACTTGTTGAAATTCACCCAAATACATGATTCGTGCTATCGAAGCTACCTTTCGTGGCTTCAAAATATTTGATATATATCGAGGTCTTCCACAAATAAACGCAGAGAATGTAACGCAGAACATCTTCATAGATAGATGTCGAACGGCTATTGGTCGAAGGGGTGGATGTAATTTGCGCCGTGCGCGGTGCGGAGGTCGTGCCGCGAAGCCACGAAAGGTAGCTTCGATAGCACGAGTCATGTATTTACGTAAACATAGATCGCGTTGGCTGTTTGAGCGAAAAGGGCGGTTAGGAAAAAATATCCTACTTACATACAATACAAGTGACAACCTAACCACTTCGGGTTTTCACATTGAAGCAATTCGTGTAAGTAAATGCAATAGTTGCCCATATAAAAGTACTTACCTACTCATTGTATCATTCGTATTTAAAAGTACGAAATGACAATGAATGTCAAATAGCAATATTTCTTTTTTAAATGAATTGCTTCAATGTGGCCTTTTCAATCTGTTATGGTAATGATGTATTGTTGTTTTTATAGCGCGAAAAACGTCATTCAGTGGTTGAAAATGAGAATAAGAATAAAGTTTTGAAAGGATTTAAGGTAAGTACGAAATTAGTACTTATAACAGTAACTACAGGTGTTAGTAACGAAAACTTTGAGGGAAGGTTCAGACCATGATTCTGAGTTGATATCAAGTGGATATTCCGTCGCAAAAGTAGGAACTCAATTTTGATCAAGAATTTTGCGACGAAAAATTCCACTAGATATTAACTCAGAAGCATGATCTGAATCATCCCCCTCAGTACCTATTCGTTACGGTGTCACTAACACTCTGTATATACTTACTTATAATAAATTATAGTACTTACTTAGCAATTTAATAATAGCAATCATCTTATTTTCAAATACAAACGAATGATAATTTCCATTTTCATCAATTATCACATTTGTCGTGCATCAGAATTTCAAATTCAATTCAAATTCTTGTTCTGAATTCGAATTCTAATTCACAATAAATCTGATAATTGATTAAGATGGAAATTATTATTCGCTTGTATTTGAAAATACGATAAGTGCAAAAGAAGCTTGTATGATTTACAATGAAGGTATATACTTACTCACTCATCGTACTTGTTACTTATTTGTTATTCCTAGAGCGCTGTCTGTGAAGACTCTGACGAAAATACCTCAGACAGTGACGACCGTAAAGGGTATGTAATTTTTAATTTGATTTAGGTTTTACGCGCCTTGGACGCTAAGCCGTTGGTCTCACTCCTACTAGCCATAATATAAAAATTGACGATTCAAAGTGTAACTATGTTACGTACTGAAAAAAAATTTGTCCAGCGCACGTAATAGAAGAAAAAGGTTGGAAGGGCCAAGTATGAGCAAAAAGTTCATAAGTACTTTAACTTTGCACTCCACTCGTCCGCAAACTTGACGACGCACGGAACGGATTGTATAAGTGACATCGTTACGAATTTTCCATCGCAAAAGTATAGAATTGAAAAAAAATTAAAAACACGAATTTTCCGTCGAAAAATTCTACTTTATACTAACTCAGAATCATGAATGATGTATCTTGATCATCCTCCTCAATATTCTTTACGATGTCACTAACAAATATATAGATAATTTTCAATGTCATCCATCTATAGTCTAACTCAATGTACAACAAAACAAAGTATGCTCAATCCTATGAAAAGCTGCCATTGCTAGTCGTTTGATAACGTAAGTGTAAAATTAGTATCTCCAACATTCCAAGGACTTAAATTTTATTATTATTGAAAATTAATAGTAATTAATTAGGTACTTAATTACTGTCATTTGACACATATAAAAATCATCGTTGGTCCCGGCTGCATTAGCAGTCGTTAATAGCCACCAATCCGCACTGGGCCCGCGTGGTGGTTTAAGGCCCGATCTCCCTATCCATCCATAGAGAAAGCCCGTGCCCCAGCAGTGGGGACGTTAATGGGCTGATGATGATGAAGTGAATTACTGACTAACGTACTGAATTACTATCACTTGACACACTATGTATAAAAAAACATTAAAACTGTAAGTAAATCTTTTACTAAAAGTTCAAAATTGCTTTGTAATGTAAATTAAAGACATAGTCGCGGATATTTTTTTTACAAAATGGCAACGGAGGGTGTGATGACGTCAGCGCGGTTAACCTTGAAATGTTAGCTGTCACTTTTGAGCATCATCATCACCAGCCCATTACCGTCCCCACTGCTGGGCCTGCCCTATGGATGGATAGGGAGATCGGGCCTTAAACCACCACGCGGGCCCAGTGCGGATTGGTGGTTATTAATGACTACTAGTGCAGCCGGGACCAACGGCTTAACGTGCCTTCCGAAGCACGGAGGAGCTCGAGATGAAAACTTTTTATTTTTGTGGTCACACATCCTATGACCGGCCTTTGCGAAAGTTGCTTAACTTCAACAATCGCAGACCGAGCGCGTTTACCGCTGCGCCACCGAGCTCCTCATTGAGCATACCTTGTTTTAATATAGCACGGCGTAACTATGAATAGTCTGGCGACAGTAATGTGGTAATAATAATTGATATTCCTATTCAAATTATACGTTGCTTCACAGACAAGCGGCACAGTCAACTACTAAACAAGAAGAGAACGAACCTAGCGTTCCTATACTTCAGTAAGTACTTAGGGTTCAAAAGCGGCCACATTGAAGCAATTCTCATAAAAAGCAATATTGCTATTTGACATTTGTTGACATGACATTGCCCTGATGATGATGATAGAGGGACTTCCCGTTCCCCAAATACACGATAGATGGCGTTGTTCACTTTTAACGTGATAAGTACCTATTTGTTGGGTTTGGCGGAGTCTGGAGCAATCAGAAGACGATTAAAAAAAAAACACATTTTGTGATTTTCTTCAACAAAACCTCGATTTCTTTCAATTAATACTAACGGCCTCCGTGGTCCAGTGGTTGAGCGTTGGGCTCACGATCCGGAGGCCCTGGGTTCGAATCCCGGTGGGGACATATCACAAAAATCACTTTGTGATCCCTAGTTTGGTTAGGACATTACAGGCTGATCACCTGATTGGTGTGATGATCCGTACTTCGAAAAGCCCGTTAAGCCGTGGGTCCCTGTTACTACTTACTGATGTAAGTACGTAGTCGTTACATGAGTTATGTCAGGGGCCTTTGGCGGCTCAATAATAACCCTGACACCAGGGTTAATGAGGTTGGTCATCCACCTCACTACCCACACGGTAGAAGAAGAATGAAATTTGTTTTCAACTTGGCTACGCCTTATGTTTACGCACTCGCCTACCTAAGTGAGAAGTAGCCCTAATCAGAAGTAGCCAAAAGGAGAAGTTGCCATAATGAGAATTATTAGCCCTAATGCGCTTAAAACCTGCCTAGGTATGATTATAATTAAAACACATAATAACGGGTTCTTACCGGGAGTCTCATATCCCTATTTTAAACGCGGTAAGAACCCGTTATTATGTGTTTTAGTTCGAATGTCAGTAGTTCGATGAATGCTTATTCGACTGAAATATTTTTCGAAACCCTTTTTAACGAATGATCATTCTTCCGAGTCAATTTTGTATCGAACCCCTCTTTTACCGACGAACGGTTGACCGAAGCATTCATCGAACAAGAAATGTAAGTTGTTCGATGAATGCTTTGGTCAATAATTCAGTCGAATAAGCATTCATCGAACTACTGACATTCGAACTAAAGTTACAGACCCGTTTTAATTATGATAAGGCCCCGATTCCTGCAGACACCGCCTAATTTTATTTAAAGTTATATCCGTCATTTTCATATCCGTCGAAAAGGAAAGGGACGGATGATTCACAGCTCTTAATTTTAGGAAGAATGAGTGAATGAATGAATAACCCGGGAGAATCAAAAGGTACGTCGCTGGTATGCAATCCGTTTGACGTGCTGTCTACTTAACTGTGTCGGGTTATTGACGGATGTAAAATTTTTAGACGGTTGGTTTAGATTTGTGCTTAAAATTGACGTGTGTTCTATAAATTTTATGGGCATTTCTACGGAAGGGTCTATTTTTTCTCAATTCGGTGCCGAAATTGAAATTAGGCTTTTATGAATATTTTAATAACAAATACTGAACTTTATTCCATCTTGAATCTAATGATGCAATTGGGACCAGATTTGGTGAAGTGGTTTATGAGAAAAGTTAATCACCGAATTGGGCAACCATCGAATTGAGAAAATGAAACATCGAATTGAGAAGCGGCTCAGTGAATTGAGAAAATGAATCACGGAATTGAGAAATAAGCCAGCGAATTTAGAAATGCTGTCAGTTATTATAGAAATAATGCAATGAATGACCAATAATGATGTGGTATGGGCATCTGATGAAGAGGAATGGAAGTCATATTAGATGGTATGTGGTGAGTATGAATGTGCATAGACATAAGGGGTAGGAGACGACCGAAAAAGGTGTGGATTGGATTGCGTGAGGACGGATATGTGTATGAAAGGTGTATTAAGATGACGAAAGACAAACAAATGAATATCGTAAAAGATAGGAAACTTTTCCCCACGAAGGGAAGAAAATGATATATTTCATGTCTTGCCTAGGCTTGACCATGTGAGATTACACCTTCCTCACTTCCCTTTGACCTGCGTATCCACGCTGGTGGAGGAAATACCCAAGCTAGGTCGAAGTCCCATGTTTTGCTGAATGCATCTATGAAAATAGCACCTTTGTCCCTCACATCTCAAGCCACACAAATCGGTACTTTCGAATGAGAAGTTGCGAAAAGGTCTATCTGAAGAATTCCCCGCTTTTTGAATAGAAAGTTCGTCACTCGATCCGACAGATGCCAGTCCGCTAGAGATTTCTGCCGCGAGAGGCTGTCGGCAATCTCGTTGAAAACACCTAGAATGTATTAAGCAAAAATTTCTGTTCTGTTCCTTTGAGCAAGTTCCAGAAGTTTTGCTACTAGGTCTGTTAAGAGACTGGATTTTGTTCCCCCTGATTCTTTATATAGGACACAAACGTTTTGTTGTCGGACTGAACTCGTCGTTCTCGTAGTTGGGGTAACGTCATCTGAAATGCTCGGTATACTGCATACAGCTCTTTGCGATTTATATGCCACAAGGTTTGGCTCTTCTCCCAAACTCCGCTGATTAGAGACTCGTTGACATGAGCACCCCATCCGTTGTCTGAAGCATCTGTTGTGATGAATACTGTGCCCTGATATGTGAAAATTGTTTGTCCTTTGTGAAGGTGTTCCAACCACCAAGAACATTTCTGTAGAGCTTTTGTCGGTATTAGAAATTTCCGTATTTTCTGGTGTTGAGGAAGACAAATGGCTGCACGTTGAAGACGTCTGATATGTAATCTTCCTAGAGGGACCGTGAAAGATTCAAAACCCAATTTCCCTACAAGACTTTTTCCTGTGACCCAATTCCAAGTTCCTGATTTCAATACTTCCATAAGGATACTTGTTAAGTTGTCTATTCTGCTGTCCGGTATAAAGGTTCTGTTTTTCTCTGTGTCCCACATTATCCCCAAGTAGTCTAGACAATGGGTTGGTGGGTTCAGAGATTTATTTCTGTTTATTTTCCATCCAAGCTTTTCCAGATAATTTACCACGTATAAGGTGTCTTCCTCTAACTGGTCTTTCTGTTGATTGGCTAAGAGGAAATTGTCGAGGTAAACTATCACTCTTATCCCCTTATACTGGATCGCTGCACAGCTAAGGGTTTTCCCTTAGCTGTGTTTGATACCCTTGCAAATGTGAGCGGTGCAGTCGATAGGCCGAAAGGTAGGCAAATAAACTGAAGTTTTCTGTGTTGTGTACTATTGTCAAGAATTTTCTATGACCTGTCTTTATAACTTTATATCTATTTTAATGTAGCATGGTATTCATCTTGTGGCAAGATAGCATTTCTTCTCTGCTCAATAGCTTCTACCTTGCGACCGCATACATATTGTAGGACATCATCCGATATATTTTTGAAACCTGAGTTTGATCCCAAAAATGTATCCTTAAGATCCTGTTTCAGAGTAGGATGTTTGGTTCAAAGTTCCTTCATAGTATTGCCAAGCGTTTCTCGTTGCAATAACAAGCCGTGTAAAGTCGTCCCGAAACCGGTTTCAATCAGCTGCGGCGTTTGACGAGTTAAACTTCTTTAAGCAAGGGTTAACTCAAAAGACGTGAAAGACGAATAACGTATCTGCTTTTATGCTAGTTCACCCAACCTCAAGCACTTGATTCCCTCAAGGATCTTGTTCCTTAGTCATGGAAGCGAAATCAAAATCTTCTACATCTTCTTCAGGTAATAGATCCGGAACTTTTCAGGTGAATGATTTCGTTGTATCCTCCTCAAGAAATCCTTCGTGCGAACGACATTCATCGTCTGAAGTATTATCGAGCCTCTTTGAGTTGTTGGAAAGCATGTCCTTCATCTCACTAAAGTTCTGTTCTAATTTATCGACCCTGGACAATTTCTTTGACTTCGATGATGAGGACCGAACTGTAGATAGATCGTCTGTATCTTCACTATCTGCTAGCTCCTTAGACGCATCCTTACGGCTTAAAAGCAGTGGTTTTAATTCAGCGAGTGAAGCCACTATCAGCTCATTTAGAACAGCTGATCCTCTGATCCTTGAACTGATTTAAGGTGTGCCAATTATGAGACCTACACAAAAGGGTATTTTAATTTTCATATCCCGGTGGGTCTTCTCCAGGAGGGATGTACATTCTGAGCAATATGCTCTTGCAAGCTCGACTGTCGGGAGAGCGAATCTAATTGTGTTCAGAACAAGCGGGTCCAAGTTTGGGCCTAAGAGGTCTTGTCTCGTGTGAGGAATGACTTTCCACTGGAGCCATCCCTCCGGCAAATACGTTCTGGCAGTTGGCTTTATTCGCTTTAAATTTTGATTGAATTATTACATCTAATACTAATAATGTTCTCATAATAATAATAAACTAACCCTCTCCCTAACCTACTCCTTCGGAGTAACAGGCGTGATGCCATTTGTTATGTAAACATTATCAAATCTCAATTCGATGCAAGTAATTCTCAATTCGGTGCCCCATTTTCTAGGGAATTGAGACCCATCGAATTGAGAAAATATCACATTTCATCAATTATCTAGTAAAGTTATCAATTAAATCAATTAATACAAAACATACAGTCAAATATCACCTAAATACTTAATTAATTTAGCACATATATTATTAAATACTTCATAAACAAAATTAATATCTTCCACCGATTTTAGAATTGACCCTACCCCAAAAAAAACCAACGATTTCGACCCTTCGAAAAACTCTCCTCTATGCAGCAGTCCGCCCATCCACACATCTCGGGCACTCGGGCGCACCTGGCTCTCCACGGGAACCGGGTAGTGGTGATAGTACTGCGCGTAGTTAGTGATGTAAGTTGACAAAACTTAATTTCACCGAATTGAGACACATGCTGGCTTCAAAATTAAAATATGTTATTGTACTAAAACTAAAAGGTTCACAATAAACACAATTACGTATTTAGCTTTATTAACTATCCCTTGTTCTGTGAACGTTGGAATTATGTTTTGGAAACTAGTAGTTTAGAAGTTATGAAGCAATAACGAGTCAATTCTGGAATGGCTTCACGTCATTTTAAGCCAAATTCTGCCCGTTTTCAAACTTCGGGTTTTTTTTTGACGCTTTTATAAAACTTTACGGTCTTCTAAATTACTCTCCACGAAGCCAAGAGTCCTATAAATACGTGAGTATTTTTTCCAAGTACGTAATTAGATGCTACAGGTACTTTTTTCACTGGAATCACTCAATCGGCTCTTCCCGTAGAAATGCCCTTATGCTTGTCGATTACCCGTCCCTTTCCTTTTCGGCGGATAAGAAAATGACAGATATAACTTAAAATAAAATTAGATGGTATTTACAGGAATTTAAAACAATGTATAGGTATGATTACGTTGATATGGCCGCTTATGTTCGTTTATGTGTGTTACAGCAAAAACCACACGGACAGTTTGACTGTGGTCAACAAACATGTGCCCGAAAGGGACCACAAGATAAACTACGAAAAGGTACGTAATTTTACATTTCACTTAAGATCGTCATATTTGTATAATAAAATAAATAAAGAATTTTATTTTTAGGATAAATTAAGTCATGAATGTAAAATTTATGATTTCTAAATGGGTTAAATCTAAAAACTATAACCAATTAGAGGCTTTTCTAAAAATAGCACAGTGAAAGGATAAGATATACAGGTTGGCCCAGAAGTTCACGTTCAAAATGAAAAATTAGATAGAGGGGCTCATTAGCTACCAGAAACACCCCCATGCATGTATGTTCAGCAATTATTTACGGTTTAGGAGATATGACCCATTTTACCTTTTTCTAGATTTTCTACCTTACTTCAGAAATAATCATTTTGTTGCTATCCCTTTCTTAATTATTATTTTATTTTACTTCACAACTATGCCTAAGGCAGTGTACCGCTCAATCAAAGATAAATCAAAGTCAAATCAAAGATAAAAAAAAGTTATCGGAAGTCAAAGTGAGAATTCGACCAAAATTGTTACAGTTGTTAAAACTTCGCCGAAAAATAATAAACACAAGAGATTGTCATGGACCCTGAAAGTATTTTTCTAAAAACTGCTCCATTTAATAGGCTTTTAGAAACATCCAAAAAAGTACCCTTAATACGGGCAAAAAACTAAGTAATTAGCCCTCAAATATTGCAAGACAAAAGTTTTCATCTCGAGCTCCTCCGTGCTTCGGAAGGCACGTTAAGCCGTTGGTCCCGGCTGCATTAGCAGTCGTTAATAACCATCAATCCGCACTGGGCCCGCGTGATGGTTTAAGGCCCGATCTCCCTAACCATCCATAGGGAAGGCCCGTGCCCCAGCAGTGGGGACGTTAATGGGCTGATGATGATGTTGTCGGAGACTTAACGCGGACCCACGATTTTGTCCCTTTTGCCGTCGAGACTTCGGGTGTGTGGTGCTCGGCGGCCAAGGATTTTATTCGTGTTTTGGGGAGGCGCTTGAGGGACCGCGGTAGTGACCCCCGCGCCAGCTCGTTCCTGGTTCAACAGGTTTCCTTGGCAATAGTGCGCGGTAACGCGGCCAGTATAATGGGCACCTTTGAACCAGGTACGAGAGGGGGCGGTATTTTAGACTGACTAGTGGTGCTAATTCCTGTAAATACCATCTACTTAATTTTATTTTAAGTTATATCTGTCATTTTCTTATCCGCCAAGGAAAGGGACGGGTAATCGACAAGCATAAAATTTATGGAACACACGTCAATTTTAAGCACAAATCTAAACCAACCGTCTAAAAATTTTACATCCGTCAATAACCCGACACAGTTAAGTAGACAGCACGTCAAACGGATTGCATACCAGGGACGTACGTTATTCATTCATTTACTCATTCTTCCTAAAATTAAGAGCTGTGAATCATCCGTCCCTGTCCTTTTCGACGGATATGAAAATGACGGATATAACTTAAAATAAAATTAGGTGGTGGCTGCAGGAATCGGGGCCAGTGTTTGTGTAATAATTTGAAATGTTTTAGTTATTCGTAACTTTAAGTGACAAATTGTATAAATTGATGATGAATGTTCTTTCAGATCTGTCCAATGGAAGAATGCAAGCGGATGCATGTAGATGAATTCATGAAGTCTCTCCCGTCTTACATGCACCAGAACCCTTACACGTATGTGGAACAAAGCTACGAGAATTATGAGGCGTGCACACCAGGTAAGTCAGTTTATGAAGCTAGTCACTGTCGGGTGAGTTGTGAGGTGGAGTACCAACCCCATCAACCCTGGTGTCACGGTTACTATTGAGCCGCCAAAGGCTGATATGGCTCATGTAACGACTACGTACTTACATCAGTAAGTAGTAACCGGGACCAACGGCTTAACGTGCCTTCCGAAGCACGGATCATCTTACTTTCGGACAATCTGGTGATCAGCCAGTAATGTCCTAACCAAACTACCGGGTCCCCACCGGGAATCGAACCCGTGACCTCCGGATCATGAGCCTTGAGCGTAGGGCTCACGATCCGGAGGTCCCGGGTTCGATTCCTTTTAGACGGATAAAAAAATGACAGATATAACTTAAAATAAAATTAGATGGTGTTTACAGGAATTAGCACCAATATCTCTTTTTTAGATAAAAAATAAAAAAATCCCCCCAACCCCCAACCCCCAACTATCTGGAATGTTCGTTTGTTACCCACAGAGCAGCTAGAGATCCTCAAGCAGCGTATAGCAGAGAAGAACAAGAGAGATAAGGATAGGGCAGTGCCCGAGAGGGAAGAGAGTGCCACAACGGAGTGGGCAGATAGTGTCCAGGGAGTGGCGGTGCAGACGTCGGACCTGTCGTATCTGAATACGGACCTGCCGCCGTGCACCTGCAGGGATTCAATCCCGTCATCCGAGTCCGGACCTGGGCAGACTTATAACTGTGAGTACATGGATCCTGTTTTTTTTACTTTACTTATTACAGATTGCGGAAATGCATTTCGAAGGTAGGTATGCGACTTTACCTGTATTGACTGTGTTTCCTTCCCTTAGGGTTGGAAGGTCTGACAGGCGGTCGCTGAAAAAACCGGACCTGTCAAATCTTCAGGTTAGGTTAGGTTAGGTTAGCGTGAAGATGGGATTTTGTAGACGAGGCACATGGACTAAATTCTACATTAACTCAGAATCGTGGTCTGAATCATCCCCCTCAGTATTCGTTACGAAGACACTAACACTCTGTATTCTTAAATAAAAGTGCAGTTTTCACTAACGCGAGCAGAACGCAGAGGGATTGCGTCCTCTAACATGATGGACTAATGTTATGGGCGATAGGCTGATCCCTTATCACCATAAGGTTCATCATATCCATCTTAGGACTTCGTATCAACAGTGGCTGCAAGTTGTCTTTGATTACTTGTGGCTCTGCCCACCCCATTTGGGATTACGGGCGTGAGTTTATGTATGTATGTATGTTCACTAACGCAGTTGACAGGACCATTGTAGACGGCGATACGGCTCACCACCAATCACGTTGGTCTAACAGAAGGATCGGTGAGGTGTGGGTACTTAGTTCATCTTGCGATAGATGTTTTGACTACTTCAATTTGGACGACTTCCGTGGTCCAGTGGTTGAGCGTTCTGCTCACGATCCGGAGATCCCGGGTTGACTCCCGCTGGGGATTTGTCACAAAAATTACTTTGTGGTCCCTAGTTTGGTTAGGACATTACTGGCTGATAATCAGATTGTTCGAAAGTAAGATGATCCGTTAAGCCGTTGGTCCCGGTTACTACTCACTCATGTAAGTAAGTAGTCGTTACATGAGCCATGACAGGGGCCTTTGGCGGCTCAATAGTAACCCTGACACCAGGGTTGATGAGGTTGGTACTCCACCTCACAACCCACATGATAGAAGAAGAAGAATTGGGATATATTCGTGAGCTTATGTTGTGATGTGGAAAATTTTCCTTTCAGTGGAAGACCTGATCCCAGTGAAGCAGAATCTGGACCGGATCACCAAGGAATGTCTATTTGACAGCCAAGTACAGTTTGACAGGTTTAAAGTTGTCGGGCAGGAGAGCAGTGCCAGCGTAATGTATGCACATGTTTACAGATACGTTTGCTGCTGGAACATTATTTTCAATTCTATAATTTTGCACCAACCCGCAATGGAGCAGCGTGGTGGAGTATGCTCCATACCCCCTCCAGTTGATTGATGCGAGGCCTGTGCCCAGCAGCGGAACGTATATAGGCTATTTATGTTTATGTATACTTTTGTGATGGAAAATTACCTTTGAGCCGTGGTAGCCAAGTTGGTAGAACGCCTGCCTCTCACTTTGAGGTCGCATGTTCGAATCTAGCACAGGCCTAAACCAATGATTGTCTGATTTATGAATTCATGTTTGGATCATAAATGTTTATCACGTGCTCAGTGGTGACGGAACACATCGTGAGGAAACCCACATTCCCGAGAAATGCATTTTCGGAGGTATGTGACTGAAACTATATTGGGCTGGTTTTCCTTTCGCGGATTGGAAGGTTAGGTAAGCGGACCCTGTGAGAAACGGGATAATGTTGACTTTTGCGACGGAAAATTCTACAATATGCTCAGCAATAAGCTCGCCCGTTAACACACGGGACTTAAACATAGCTGGCGGGGAGTGGATGTATATTACATTACTATTACACTACACCTCTACCTAGCCCAGGTGTAATGCTATGTTATGTTATGTGTTCTCAATACATTCTTCTTTTTAAACACAGCCGAATACAGAGCCAGATTAAACCAGACTCGCCGAACTTCACGTCTTCAAGACTGCAGGAGATCAGGAAGATTCTCAAGAAACATCCCAGTCTCTGTGAAATTTTCCAAGCCAATACTAGATGTTAAAAGAGTGAAACTACGTTTCCTCTTGAGTGGAATTGGAGTAGGCTTTAGAGCAGCAAAGAATTCCGCGCTCGGAATGCCAAGTTGCTCAGATTAACAAAGATTTTTGCGCCCAAATACCCGTGGTGGTTAGAGCAACAAAGATTTTAGCTCCCCGAAACCCGTGGTGGTTATAGCAACAAAGATTTTAGCGCCCGGAGACCCGTGTTGGTTAAAGCAACAAAGGTTTCTGCGCCCGGAGACCCTTGTTGCTTTATGAAGTAGACGGATCATTGGCAATCACGGGATTCTTAATTTCATAGCAACGTTTGGGGGATTACGGAGGGAGATGTGCAGGACTTGGCCCATCATTGCAAGGCAGAGAGCGACAAAATGTCTTCTCTCTCTTTCACAGATAGGGATCAATACAATAAAAGAATTCCCTTCGCTCTATTCGCTCCGATTACACTCAAGCTGATGCGCAGCTTAAGCCGTTTATGTTCAAGCTTATTTTATAGTGTTAATATAGGAAGTTGGAGTTTTAGATGTCCAATAACTCAAGGCATTTCAGTTTTGAAGCTTATCCTTAAGCTTAGCCTATAAGTAATCAATTATACAGTTTCTTTCATTGAGAAATATTTAGGATAAATACCGTTTGAAATTTAATTTTCCACCATTGAAATAATCACAACTTTTTGTATACCTTTATTCTAAATCAATAGTAACAAACTAAAGTCTATTAAAAACATTGAATAACATGATGAGTTTTAATTCTACGCAACGTATAGACTAGAAAATTTTACAAAAATCCAAATACATTTTCACAATATACATTACACGAACAACACATTGTAATCTACAAGTAAAAGGTATATTTTACATTAAAAACTTATGCTGATTAATATTTGTTTGTAGAATTATTACCAATTAAGTATTTAATATTTATAAGCTAGTTTAAGTCTACGTCAATAGGCGCTATTGTCCATATTCATTAAATTATCTTTCTTCATCGGATTTTCCAAAAGCATGACCTCATGCAATTCATTCATGACTTCGGGCGTACTTAGGTCAATAATTTCCTTTTCAATAGTGTCTTGTATTGTGATTATGTTACCTGGTTCACTGTCTTTAAACTCTTCATCTTCTGGACTTTTCTCTTCGGTGAGTAATTCTATATCTTTAAAGATATTTGAGCTAACTACTTCTACTTCAATCTTTTCTTCTAGACCCCTGATATTGGAAGAAGTTACTTCAGTAATGCTTGTTTTCGGAGTTGGTGCTTTGCTGGGAATTTTGGGTGTTGGGACCGGTAGGGAGGTTTTGGAGGTTTTCTCCTCTAATTTGGGTATGCTTGGGACTTTCACTGGTTCAATCAGTTTGTTGGCACTGGGGTTGAAGGAGTCTAGTATCGGCGAGGGCAGATCGTCGAAGGGAACAGAGATACAGTTGGGTATAACTTCAGGTTCTTTGCGTCTCAATTGCTTCCTGTCCAGTTGCTTCTGTAGTTCGGTTATCCTTTCGTCTTTCAGTTTTATTAGGTTGTCTAGATGCTCCACCTGGAGAAAATTAAACGTTAAATTAACAGCTGCTTTCTAATTGTCATGCGCGAAAAGTTATTATATCTCTGAGTATTCACCATCATTCTGCGTCAGATATTGCGGATGACCTTGAAGTGATGTACAGCTGTATGTCAAGATGGATCGTGTATATGGTGTTCTATTAAACTGAGTCCTAGTGTGTATGATATATGTTATTAATTTTAATGTAGCTTGTCTCACTGCCCTTCCGGCATGTAACAAAATATTGGTGTCTTGGTTCACCGACTTGCTTCTCCAACGGGGAGCGCCAGATTGAACCCCGGTACCGAACTTGCACCAATGAGTTACTAATTTATCTTAAGTGCAGTTTTCACTAACGCGGCTTGACCTTATAGATGGCGATACGGCTCGCCAGCTATCACGTTGGCCTAACAGAAAGTTCTGTGTTATTTGAATAACATGATGAGTTTTAATTCTTCTTCACCAATTCATCTTGCGGTGGACGTAACCTCTGACTTTGGGCTATAGTCGTGAGCTTATGTTATGTTATGTTGATTCTTCTTTGCCTGGCCCAACCTTCATCATCATCAGCCCATTAACGTCCCCACTGCTGGGGCACGGGCCTTCCCTATGGATGGATAGGGAGATCGGGCCTTAAACCATCACGCGGGCCCAGTGCGGATTGATGGTTATTAACGACTGCTAATGCAGCCAGGACCAACGGCTTAACGTGCCATCCGAAGTACGGAGGAGCTCGAGATGAAAACTTTTTTTTTTGTGGTCACCCATCCTATGACCGGCCTTAACAGGTTTTTTCTTTGCTGTGTAACTAATTCTACATTTTTCTTTAATGCCATGCCAGCAGCCCTCTAACACTGACCTTCTGTTTAAGTAGCTCGGCGGTATCCTTGGCGTCCTTGAGCTCCTCCTTCAGCGTGAGGTACGCGTCGTGGCTGACCACCTTCTGCTGCACCGTCTCCAGGGTACCATTTACCCTCATCTTCACTGGCACTACTAACACGTGCTCTGCAATGAGGTGAATATTTTTATGATCTTCTTCTCTCTGAATTTTTGAGATGAATTGCATCGATGTGGCCTTTGACCCATATCGAAGCAATTCATCTCAAAAAGCAATACTGCTTTTTGACATCTGTTGGCTTGGCGAACTAACTTAAGCGCAAATGGCAAATTGGAATACCTATTCTTCTTTTTTCGTTTTAGCATGACGTGGTTTTCGTATTTGCAACTTCTTAACTTCTTCTATTGTGTGGGTTGTGAGGTGGATTACCAACCACATCAACCCTGGTGTCAGGGTTCTTATTGAGCCGCCAAAGGCCCCTGAATGGCTCATGCTCTCACTACATATTCACATCAGTAAGTAGTAACCGGGATCAAGCGGACCAACGGCTTCACGTGCCTTCCGAAGCACTGGGGATCACAAAGTGATTTTTGTCATATGTGCTCCACCGGAATTTGAACTCGGGACCACTGGATCGTGAGCCCAACGCTCAACCACTGGACCACGGAGGTCGTTCGTCATTCATGGTTCGTATTTCCGACAAAACGAGGACACATTTTATTATAAAAAGGAATTAAGATTAACTTTTTAGAGCAAATGCTTCGGTGTGGCCTTTTTAACCCTCAATTTCTGTCAGATCCATAAACAAGTCGTGTAATTTGATCTTCCGTGCCTATGGTACATGGGATATGGTTGGTGGAGGTGTATCTGTGGTGGTGTGGTGGTAACGCGGTGACATGGCATAATAATCTTACCATCGTCCCCACAGGCTTCATAGTAGCTTCCACCGCTGGAGACGTTCTGTTCAGCATCTTTGGTGCTCTTCTCCAATTCTTCATCACGCTTGATCTTGTCGCGGACTGGAAATGAACACGACCTCGTTACAACCTCCGTGGTCTAGTGTGAAGGTCCGGGCTCGATTCTCACCCGGGACATTATCGAAATCACTTTCTGAGAAGGTCCTATGTTTGGTAAAGACACTGCAGGCTTGAATTGCCTGATTGTCCGAAAAAGTAAGATGATTCCGTGCTTGCGAAGGCCATTGGTCCCAGCTATTAGCTGTAAAACACCTCCACCTCGCAGTGGAGCAGCGTAGTGGAGTAGTATGCTTCATACCCCCTTCGGTTGATGGAAGGGAGAAAGTATGAGCGCCCAAAGGCAAATGCCGCAAATGACATTAACTACTTGGCCGACCAAATTCTCTCACATGGTACAAAATATGAGACTTAGGGCGTCCTCTGAGAGGATTATATTTGAAAGATTTAACCGTGACACGAATAGCGATAAGCGCTGAAGGAGGGAAATCGTAGACCACGCCACGGGCGTCAGTATCGGGGTACTGCAGTGATTGTTGCCGACTTACCCATAACCAGCACTCTCTCTATGACCCCTGTGGTGGAGTTAGCTAGTTGTTCCATAGTATTGCAGCAGAGGTTCAGCTTGAGTTTCTTCAGAACCTTCCTGTTGAGCGTCATCCAGTTGTTGAGCTTCAAGGCGTGGCTGTTGCGGGGTGGGTAGTTGTGCATCTCCACCAGCTTCGGATAGTGCATCGCCAGGATCTCCGCTAGGAGGACTGCAAATAATATAAGTACCAGATTAAAAAAAAAATATTCCGCGGCACGAAAGAAGTCACTCAAGCGCCCCAGTTGGTTGGCCCCAGAACGCTTGCCTCTCACTTTGAGGTCGCAGATTAAAATCCAGCACAGGCCTAAACCAATGATTGTTTTCGAATTCATGTTTGGATCATATAAATAATTATCACGTGCTTAGAGATGATGGAAAGAAAACATCGTGCGGAAACCCTCATTCCCGAGAAATGTATTTTCGGAGGTATGTGACTGAAACTATATTGGGCTGGTTTTTCTTTTCGCGGGTTGGAAGGTAAGATAGGCAGTCGTTTCTGTAAAAAACCGGACCTGTCAAATCTTCGGGTTAGGTAGCGAACCATGTGAAAAACGGGATAATGCTAGGGAAGAGATGATGATGATGAGATGTACGCTTTTGCTATTTATTCTATGGTTCTGGACTGGGGCACACATTCAAACAAATTCTCCGTGCGTCTTCATACAAACTCCCGAAGAGCTTAATTGACCAGGCAAGGACATACCAGCATCAGAGAAGTCCCTATTTATCTTCTTTGTAGGTCTGGACAACTTGAAAGTGTCGACCCATGCTAACACGGACTCAATCTCAGACAAAGGTATAGGCGACCCAAACGCCGACGCAGACATTATTATTTCTATTTATTATTATTATTAGTTAATAATAATAATAGTCCTGTGACATTAATTAATTTCTCATGGTTCTGACACGGTGCGATTTATCTGAAAAAAAATTTTGACGTTATTAACGATGCATAGCCAGTTTTTAATCTCGATGGTTGAACGCGAAAAGGTTGGTGTGGAAGAAATGTTATTTACTTTCTTGATGTGACTCTTTTGATTCACTTCTTGGCCAGACATAAGCTCACGATTATGACCCAGTGGAGTAGACAGAGGTATCTTCACCGAACTTTCTGGTAGATCAACGTGGCTGGACAAATGGGAAGCAATGAGAACTGCATGTCCGCGTGGACTTCGGTTATTCGGTTATTTGGGCATTAACTGCTTGGCCGGACAAATGGGGAGCGCTGAGGGATCTCACCCGGTACAAAATTTAAGACAACAGGCCTGAGGGTGCCCAGTTCGTCGGCTCGGCAGAAGGCGTCGCCTGAGGGGATCATATATTTGAAAGAATTAATCGAACCTAGGGGTTCGATAGCGATAAGCGCTGAATGAGGGAAATCGTCGACCACGCCGGCGGGGTCGGTGCATGGGCGGATCCAAGGGGGGGGGGGTGATCCCATATCACTCCCAAGTCATGACCCCCCCTGGCCGACAGGTTGGGTTATGGATGGTTACCGCAATTGTATCTAATTCTCTACGGAGATAGGTTGTCTGCGACCTGGTGACCCCTCCCCTGACATAAGAGCTGGATCCGCTCCTGGGTCGGCATCGGGGTCGCGATAAGCAGTGTGGTGAATATCATCAGTGAAAATCGTCACATTATGGTTGTCGATTTATCTATGATAGCTTTTTGTTATAACGCATTCGTATTAAGTGGTAAACTTTCTTAGAAAGTGTCACAGACTGTGATTTGCCGTCCACGAGAATATTCCTAGAGTAGAAATATTCACATTGTAAAAACTGTAATAGTAAGGACTGCTTCTTTTCTCAAATTGTTCTTTCTCGTACTATGATCTTATCTGCCTAAAAGTTGGTCCCTAGTTTGGTTAGGACATTACAGGCTGATCACCTGACTGTCCGAAAGTAGGATAATCCGTGCTTCGGAAGGCACGTTAAGCCGTTCGTCTCGGTTACGGCTCAATAGTAGCCCTGACACCAGAGTTGATGGGGTTGGTAATCTACCTCACAACCCACACGATAGAAGATTTACAATTTACATTTCCAATGTAAGCTGAACTGTCACCTTAACCCTTTCACGGGCCCAAACCATGGGTCATTGATGGTTCATAATAGATAGTATGATACCTAGGAATCGGAACGTCATTAGACGTGACCCTGAAAGTGTTAAACAGGAAAGTTTCGTCAATTATCAACAGACTCTCATACTGCACTTTCGTACCAATGACTCTAATTTGTAGAAAGCACAAATTAGTTTCTATATTGATACTTACTGCGGATACTTACTAATTTAGTTTCTTCAATTACCACGTACAATCCAAGAGCAATAGTTCAGTCACTGAGCCATTAGTTATACACACACACACATACACAAACTCACGCCCGTAATCCCTAATGGGGTGGGCAGAGCCACAAGTAATCAAAGACAACTTGCAGCCACTGTTGATACGATGTCGTAAGCTGGATATGATGAACCTTATGGTGATAAGGGATCAGCCTATCGCCCATAACATTAGTCCATCATGTTAGAGGACACAATCCCTCTGTCGGTTTTTACGACATGCCCGGGAAGACGAGCAGCTGAACGTTTTCTATGTTTTTTATTTGCTCCCAGAACAGCATAGAAGCATTACATACATACATAAACTCACGCCCGTAATCCCTAATGGGGTGGGCAGAGCCACAAGCAATCAAAGACAACTTGCAGCCACTGTTGATACGAAGTCCATAGATGGATATGATGAACCTTATGGTGATAAGGGATCAGCCTATCGCCCATAACATTAGTCCATCATGTTAGAGGACACAATCCCTCTGTCGGTTTTTACGACATGCCCGGGAAGACAAGCAGCTGAACGTTTTCTATGTTTTTTATTTGCTCCCAGAACAGCATAGAAGCATTACATACATACATACATACATACATAAACTCACGCCCGTAATCCCTAATGGGGTGGGCAGAGCCACAAGTAATCAAAGACAACTTGCAGCCACTGTTGATACGATGTCGTAAGCTGGATATGATGAACCTTATGGTGATAAGGGATCAGCCTATCGCCCATAACATTAGTCCATCATGTTAGAGGACACAATCCCTCTGTCGGTTTTTACGACATGCCCGGGAAGACAAGCAGCTGAACGTGTTCTATGTTTTATATTTGCTCCCAGAACAGTATAGAAGCATTAGTTGTCATAATTATAAAACGTATGTTTTTGTGGGTCTCTTCTATCGTGTGTCTGTTGTTTAAACGTTGTACCGGGTGAGAGCCCTCAGCGCTCCCCATTTGTCCGGCCAAGTAGTTAATACCATCTGCGGCAATTCTACAATAAGACAAGTCAAAAAAAAAACAATCATGAAAAGATCAGTTCTAAAATCTGGCTATGACATGTATTCAATACATCCTCCCCTCACCAGCTATGTTTAAGTTTATGAGATTAAATTCATGTTTGGATCATAATAATTTACTATGGTTTCCAGGATTTGTGTGAAGTGTATGAACCACATTTGAGGCAATAAATTTCAAACTCATACGTGCATGACCCATATGTGGGGCACATCTTTTCTTGCCATAGTGTGTCCATGTATATAAATTCCAATGTGTTTATTGAAAAATAACATTGCACGTGAGGGGTTGATATCTAATTTTCAGTTACAATCATCATCATCATTATCAGCCGTACAACGCCCACTGCTGGGCTTAGGCATCCCCCAAGGATCTCCACGACGATCGGTCCTGCGCTGCCCGCATCCAGCGGCTTCCCGCGACCTTCACCAGATCGTCTCGGTCCAACTTGTAGCGGGCCTACCCACTGAGCGTCGTCCGACACGTGGTCGCCATTCGAGAACCTTTCCGCCCCAGCGGCCATCGGTTCACCTCGCTATGTGTCCTGCCCACTATGCTATGTTTCAGTTACAAAGCGACGTGTTAATAGCAATAGACTCGCTTTCTGTTACATAGGACTTAAGTATAGCTGGCGAGGAGTGGCTGTAATAAGCTTTTCTAGTCCACTGCCCATCCCTTTGGGGACACAGGCGTGATGCTGACATCTTGTTGTGTTATTAACAGTATTAACAGCCCATCAACGCCTGCAAAGGGATATCCGCCTTAGCTTTCTACATCCAATGTTTGTGTTTACATTTTCACTAAAGCATTGCGTGGTCATGCGTCTTATGCTTAGGTACACTAGTGCAGAAAAGTGTTTAGTGGCCCCGATTCCTGTAGATACCTCCTAATTATTATTATTTCAAGTTACACCTGTCATTTTCTTATCCGCCGAAAAGGATAGTGACGGATGATTGACAACTGTTACCTAATTTTAAAATGATTGAATAGATGGCTGGTATTAAATGTGTTCCTCTAGTGATTAAATAACTTGTAATGTATACCTACTTACATTGATTTAAAATTCATGTTGCTGTTTGCAGTTTCAGCCATAACACCTTGCGAAATGATGTTGATTCAAAAATGTTAAATTGACCTTCAACAAGTTTATCTATGATAAAATAAATTATTCTCATATGTACATATTTTTTTATTTCTTTTTTTACGCGACGTCACATAGCCTCATTTGTTAGAAGATTCATTTATTAAATTCTGCTTAATGGTTTAGAACTTAAAGATATGGAAACAGACGTAGTATGTAAACACTTTGAAACCATGTCACATTAACTTTTTTGACATATGAAACCGTAAGTCTCATTAAATGTCAAATATGATAGTGCGACAGGGTTCTAAAGTGGGTACATGATATTGCTCATGATTGTACACACATACATAGCGGTTAAATACATAACCCTCTTTATTGCTTCGGGTAAAAATAGTGATGTTCAGAAGATAGCTGTGGTCGTATGCCGTAGTAGGTCGGAAGAGCTCGGTGGCGCAGCGGTTAACGCGCTCGGTCTACGATTGTTGAAGTTAAGCAACTTTCGCAAAGGCCGGTCATAGGATGGGTGACCACAAAAAAAAGTTTTCATCTCGAACTCCTCCGTGCTTCGGAAGGCACGTTAAGCCGTTGGTCCCGGCTGCATTAGCAGTCGTTAATAACCACCAATCCGCACTGGGCCCGCGTGGTGGTTTAAGGCCCGATCTCCCTATCCATCCATAGGGAAGGCCCGTGCCCCAGCAGTGGGGACGTTAATGGGCTGATGATGATGATGTATGCCGTAGTAAGCGAACTCTTAGGACTTATTATACCTACAGATCATACACATAACCCTCTTTTTCGCTTCACCGCAGTCGGGTAGAAAGCAAAACAATAGTATCGTTATATCGTTATAAATCACTTTATCTAAAGTTGATAAACTTTGCCCTCTGTCGTCCACAGTACCTTTCACTTGACACAACGCTGAGGACAATAGATGAGGCGCGCCTATACATTGAGATGGAGTGAAGAGTTAAGTATCGACGGAGTAAGGTCTCGGTCATACACATCGTAAACTGTTATCCGTAATGACGTGGGCAGAGCGACCTCCATGGTCCAGTGGTTGAGCGTTGGGCTCACGATCCGGAGGTCCCGGGTTCAATTCCCGGTGGGCACATATCACAAAAATTACTTTGTGGTCCCTAGTTTGGTTAGGATATTATGAGGTGGAGTACCAACCTCATCAACCCTGGTATCAAGGTTACAATTGAGCCGCCAAAGGCCCCTGACATGGCTCATGTGACAACTAATTACTAACCTAATACCTACTTACTAGACTTAGTTAAATATAGGTATGTGATGCATAAATACTTATATTGTAGTAACTGCTGGTGTGCCAAATTAATAAATAAATATCCCGTTAGAATTTTTTGCAAAATGATTAAAGGTTCTAGGATATTTTTTGCGTTCACAATAATATTAAATATTGACCGCCATTTATTCATTATTCTTTTACAATTCGCCAATCCCAAGAGGAAAGTATGGAATGCCAAAATATGGAACTTTTAAGGCGACTTTTGAAATCTGGTTTGGGTACTAAATTACTTTCACTGGCTACTTATATGTGTATCCGAGAATGAATTCGAAGAACTTTTATTTTTAATCGGTTAATTAACATTCCCGCAATAAAATCAAATATTAAAAATCCTCGTTTCACACAGACACTACACGTTGACGTTATCGTACAGTCATGGGCAATATAATGTACCCACTTTAGGACTCTGTCGCACTAACATATTTGACATTTAGTGACTCTTACAGTTCAATTTGTCAAAAAAGTTAATGTGACATGGTACCAAAGTGTATACATATTAATGCTCGTGACCGTACGCGCGCATCTATGTGTGTGACGTCTGTCCCAAACTATTGAAGACTAAAGTAAGACCGAGGGGAGGTTTGGCCCAGAGTAAACATGAAGAAAATAGGAAGAATTTATAATATTTTTTATTATTTATCGGTTCTCTAGACCTTCAAGTAGTGGCAAAAATGTGTAGAGCTCATTTAGCTTAGTTTATCTATGACAAAAATATTAATTTCGATCACCGAATGGCATGGCAACACTTACGCCATCTATCGTCACCGTGCTAAAGTTCCACGCTTAAGATAAATTAATAACTCCTTGGTGCAAACCATACCCACAATATGAACAAAGCCTAAGTAAGTTTTTGTGCCGTCAACCTCTTTTCGTTACGTATATGCATACGTAACTAAGTTATAGCAGTGATGTGGCGTTCCTGTAAATATTCCCAATGTTCCCGGCAGTAAAAATGCGCAAAAGTTATGTAAAAAGAGCTAACCTAACCTAACCTTTTTATCGCATATACTTATACGATGAATGTATTTTCTTTTTTTCTTTATTATGAATTTTATGAGGAGCTCGGTGGCGCAGCGGTAAACGTGCTCGGTCTGCGATTGTTGAAGTTAAGCAACTTTCGCAAAGGCCGGTCATAGGATGGGTGACCACAAAAAAAGATTTCATCTCGAGCTCCTCCGTGCTTCGGAAGGCACGTTAAGCCCTTTGTCCCGGCTGCTTTAGCAGTCGTTAATAACCATCAATCCGCACTGGGCCCGCGTGATGGTTTAAGGCCCGATCTCCCTATTCACCCATAGGGAAGGCCCGTGCCCCAGCAGTTGGGACGTTAATGGGCTAATGATGATGAATTTTATAAGATGTATTTTAATTTCACGTGTAACAAAGTTATGAATAAAAATGATTATGATTATTATGATTTCTTTAAGGCAGGTAAGGGGGGTCAAAATTCCACATCGAACCAATTCATCTAACAAAACAATATTGCAATTTGACATTTGCGTGTATAAAATTAAGTGCTGCTTCGATGTGGCCATTTTACCCCCCCCCCCCCTCTCTTTCCTCCCCCCTCACCCCACTCCAGAGTAATTTGAAAAAAGAAAAGCAACCAGAGTCCTTACTAAATTTTAAATCCTATTTTATTTTGAATGATATTATACATTGTTTTAAGTTGTTGAATGATATTACCTAAACTATAGTAGATACCTACTTATAACACCCTATTTAATATACGTATTTATTTATACTTAGACTCTCATATTTATTTTTAAATCCCACTTACCTGGGGAGTTAAAAAGGCCACATCGTTGCAATTCATCTGAAAAGCAATATTTCAATTTGACATTTGCGCATATAAAAGTAAGTGCGCAATGCAAACAAATGTCAAATAGTAACATTGCTTTTATTAGATAAATTGCTTCGATGTGGCCTTTTTAACCACATCAAAAAAAAAGATGATGATTTTGTATTTGTAAATATCTGTACCCGAATGTCTTTTTGCTTCCTCGCAGTTTCCCAATCTTTTAAAACTTGACATTGGCACAATAGCACTGGTGCCATTACAAAAAAAAGAGTTTTACAAGTGGAATTTTCCTATATGGGAACATTCCCGACACATCTCTGGTTGTGCGAAGCCAGTACCGTTCTTTTACAAGTCAGTCATAACCAAAGAGAAATCTATGACTACTGAGTTAACTCAATGAGCTTTTCATTGTCATAAAGTCATTGACATCTTTTGCAACTTCGATAGAATTTCCATTACACAAATTGCCTAGGTGGATTGTAGAATTTATCGTTCAGTGTAGGTTTAAATCAAAGAGAAAAAGTTCAGTCACTGAGCTCAGTGAATTATTTGTAAACAGTGGAAACATAAAACCATGTAAAACCCTAAGTTTTTGTTTAGCTCATACACGATATTATGTTTTTTGAGAAACCGTCTCATGCGAAACAGTGTTTTATAGAAAATTGTAAGAAGAAATGCAAAAAAACACCATTTAGCGTGACATAGCTCTAACCAGATCCGTTTCATTAGTTGTGATAATTAAAGGTATAAAATGTTTTTGTAGGTGTCTTTGGTCTATTACAGAAACGACATGTAACCAGGAGGTCTTAAGTGCAAACAGTTAAGAGTTAATTTATTACTTTGAAACTGGACTTTTTTCTTTGACTGTTTTTTATCGTAGGTGCCTATTTTGACGTTTTCTGGGGTACAAAAATATTTAAAATGGTTTTCAGATAAGTGTATTTTTTATATTTTATCTGCGGTAAGTTGAGTGATAGAGTGAGAAACAGTGTGATAAGAGAGGAATGTGGTGTAAAAGTCGATATCATCATCAAGTCGATATAGTGACTAAGATTGAGAAGGGAATGTTAAGTTGGTTTGGATACGTAGAGGGGATGAAGGATAATAGGATTACGAAAGCAGTATATGGCAATTTTATTTTAAGTTGTACCCGTCATTTCCTTATTCGCCGAAAAGGAAAGAGACGGATGATTGACAACTGTTATTTTTAAAACGAATGTATAACCCGGGCGAATAAAATAGGCATCTCGCTAATATGCAACCCGTTTGACGTGTGCTGTCAACTTAATTCTGTCTAGTTATTAGCAAATATAAAATTTTGGGTTTTTTACATTTCTGCCTGAAATTGTCGTGTGTTCCATAAATTTTATGTATGTCGATTATCCGTCCCTTGCCTTTTCGGCGGATAAGAAAATGACAGGTATAACTTAAAATAAAATTAAATGGTGTGTACAGTCATGAGCAATATAATGTACCCACTTTAGGACTCTGTCGCACTAACATATTTGACATTTAGTGAGACTTACAGTTCAATTTGTCAAAAAAGTTAATGTGACATGGTACCAATGTGTATACATATTAATGCTCGTGACCGTACAGGAATCAGCACCAATGTGTATCTTATGCATGTACACAAATTTATCCTTCATTTAAAGATAAAAACTTAGTTGAGACTACAATAAAACCAATTCTATTGTTTTGCAATAATTCCAGAGCAAATAAGGTCATCTTACACCGCAATTGCATAAGTTTTGATTATAGTTACATACATTTTTCCTGCAGACAACCGCAAACTATGATAATGATAATCATCATCCCCTAGCATTATCCCGTTTTTCACAGGCTCCGCTTACCTAACCTGAAGATTTGACAGGTCCGGTTTTTTACAGAAGCGACTGCTTGTCTGATCTTCCAATCCGCGAAGGGAAAGCCAGCCCAATACAGGTTAGGTCACGTACCTCCGAAAATGAATTTCTCGGGCTTCCTCACGATGTTTTCCTTCACCGCTGAGCACGTGATAATCATTTATGATCCAAACATGAATTCGAAAAACAATCATTGGTTTAAGCCTGTGCTGGATTCGAACTTGCGACCTCAATGTGGGAGGCAAGTGTTCTACCAACTGGGCTACCACAGCGATAATGATAATAAAAAATAATTAATTTGAATGAGAGACTTCCCAGGCTACGTTCCACAGAAAATATACTTATATGGCGCTGTATAGATTTAACGTGATAATTATCTATTTTGTCATTACTCGGGGTACATAATAATTCAAAAATATAATGTAATGGGAGAGGCATATATAAAAAGAATTATGTTCTATATTGCCCTCTTTAATTTTGATCAGAATAATATGAATAGATGTGTTATAATTTTTCGACGTGACTTATTGTGGATTTGCCGCAGATGGCATTAACTACTTGGCCGGAATCATTTACAGCCAAAAACAAAGATAAAAATATATTATGTCTGTTATCCATGAAATTAGAAGGTTAAACGAAGGCTACCCTGTACAGCGCCGTCTAAATTTCTTTTGGGGAAGCCTGTACATCCCTCATTAGAGTTAATACTCTAAGCATTCTTTATTGTATTTCCCCTAAATAAGTGAGCAGAGCCGGTAAGTAATTAGCCCGTGCATCACCTATCTCAATTTTTTTCTATTTTGACGTGCGTGACTTATTGTAGATTCGACGCATATATTCACATCACTATGCCTACACACTGGTGTGACGGATGACGCAGTGCTGCGCCAGCACCGGTGGGCTTGAAGTCGATAGTCAATCAGTCTTGTGACATCTTTGGCTGAGTGTGGACGAGTCCTTTGTCATTTGTTTTTAAATTGCGTTCGAAAATCGAGTGTTGCTTTTTTCTGGAAGGTGAAAGTTTGAATTTGGAGGTGAGTTTTCTGCCGCTATTTTTTTAAATAATTTGTTGTAGATTTCAGGAATTACCATTCACTGTTTAGCCAATCAATGATGTCCGGTCAAATCCTATTGAACTATAATAATAAGTTTTATTTAAAGTGTAGTACTTACCTATATGTTATTTATTAATATAAAATAGAACAAAAAAATAGATTACTTGCTAGGTAATCGGCCTGCCCTCAATAAATTTAAGGGAGTATGTAGCATTCTCCACCATGCTGCTCCACTGCGGAAGGTGTTTTACTGGTAATAGCCGGAAATAACGGTTTAAAGTATTTATAACTTATGTAAATTATTATCACCCGAAAGGGGCAAAAACGAAGGAAAAAAGACCAATGAGTATAGAATAACTACTTCATCACGCTGCTCCAATGCGGGTTGGCAGATAACGACATGCTGTTGA
Source organism: Pectinophora gossypiella (assembly GCF_024362695.1). Lineage (NCBI taxonomy): Eukaryota > Metazoa > Arthropoda > Insecta > Lepidoptera > Gelechiidae > Pectinophora > Pectinophora gossypiella. Next base: position 9,573,458 of record NC_065425.1, read on the forward strand.
AGATTTTTGAAAGCCTTCAAAATGCAAACACGTGATGTAAATTTAAGGAATAGATGTAACCCGAAAATAAAAAAATAATTAAGTAAGCATTAGTTAACATAAGCGCACGACTATATACCAATTGGGGTAGTCAGAGGTCTATCACAAGATGAACTAAGTATCCACACCTCACGAAGCTTTCTGTTAGACCAACCAACCAAGTAGGTACAATTATGAGAAATAAACTATTAAAAAAAGCAGGTACTTACATCTTAGTATTTGACCAACCGCAACCCCACTAACACCCGCAGTGGAGCAGCGTGGAGTACGCTCCACATCCCCTCCGGTTGATTCAGAGGAGGCCTATTCCCAGAAGTGGGACGTAATAGGCTGTTTATAAGTATGTTTTTATGAATTTGCATAAATTAAAATAGTCACTTATGCTTAATGCCTACGTCTTATGACGTAGGCATTAAGCAAAAAAAATGTTTTTATTTTTCGTATTATTTCTTATATTTAATAATTATTAGATAAATAGTTATTATGGTTGGATACCATGACACTATGATATTTCCTTGACGCAAGCGTTTTGTGGTTAACCTAATACCTAACATAAAATATACCTCTAATTAATCCATCTAACTTAACAGGTGGTAGTAAAGATAATCTTCAATAATTCAATGTTCTTGTTAAATGGTGAAGTTTTGTTAATTATAGGTACTCTATTAAGTACTTAATTCACGTATTTACTTACTAATGATTTTTAAGTGTCTTTTGTCGGACATGTTTGACTTAAAAGCCAAATTGCGGTCATATCCGGCCAAATATTTGCGTGTTAGGCTTGTTCGGGTTTTGTTAGGCTGTTTGTTACAGAGGTATTACATCTATCCACCAATCTTTCGTCCAACAATAATTGACCTTATTATTCTGTAAATACACCCATAGACAAAATTATTGCTGACGAAGTTTAGAAAAATCGACCTTATTAATATTACATTGTGATCGTTATTTGTAGATGGGTGATTGTCTATGGGTGACCGTGGTTTTACCATGGTTTTACCATGGTATTCCGTCAATCAGCTTACGACCCTACAAATAACGATCGCAGTGAAGTAATAATAAGGCCGATTTTTCTAAACTTCGTCGGCAATAATGTTGTCTATGGTGTGAAGGTGTGATCGTAGTTTTACCGTGGTATTTCCACGGTATTCCGTTATTCAGCACACGACCCTACAAATAACGATCATACTTTAGTAATAATAAGGTCGACTTGTGTTTCAGTCCTAAATCATGATTGTCGAATGTTGAATGATCTATAAGTAGATGTACCTAATATGTCTCTTAAAGTGGCGATACCTACGACGACGGGCCCGGCGAAGAGGCGGGCACACGCGAGCGGAGAGCTAACTGCATGTTTTTTTTCATCAACCCAGCTGTAAAAACAGTATGTTTGACTATTAAAAATACATGTCTGGCTTTTAGGGCAAGATGTCCGGCCATAAATAGCGCCGAGTCCGGCCTTTGTATTTTAGAGCCTGGCAACCCTAAATGAGCCTCTCTTTCGCGCGATTGATTTCTTTTTTCTTTAAAAAAATAGTTGTTAAATAATTAAAGCACACAATAACGGGTTCTTACCGCGTATTATGATAATAACCGCGAAAACTTAAAACAATAATTGTTAAATAGTTGAGAGTGGAATTCTTAGCCGTCTTCTGTATTCCCGAATGCATAAACCCGGGTGCTTTCAAGGCCTGAGTGAACAGGCACCTTCTGAGCTCGCTCGCTCCATCTTAGGCCTCGTCAATGCCTTCGGGTAAGTCTGGGGCGAAGAGCAAACCCATCAAAGGTAAAAAAAGTTGCTTACAACAAGTTTACAACTTATTTGTATTTATATTTCCGCTAAGCAATTTGCATAAACGACATAAATAATGTACGATAGATTTTACAAAAGATTAAATAATTCATAATTACCTACGAATTACGTACATCAAACTAAACAATTAATAAATAGGTATAACCTACTGACAAACTGGTATTTATGAATTTTATGATGTTGAGGATCTATATACACAAGAGTTAGGGTACCGTAATTATTATCTGTTACTTCTGTCTGTGTTGAGGAGCTCGGTGGCGCAGCGGTAAACGCGCTCGGTCTGCGATTGTCGAAGTTAAGCAACTTTCGCAAAGGCCGGTCATAGGATGGGCGACCACAAAAAAAGTTTTCATCTCGAGCTCCTCCGTGCTTCGGAAGGCACGTTATGCCGTTGGTCCCGGCTGCATTAGCAGTCGTTAATAACCACCAATCCGCACTGGGCCCGCGTGATGGTTTAAGGCCCGATCTCCCTATCCATCCATAGGGAAGGCCCGTGCCCCAGCAGTGGGGACGTTAATGGGTTGATGATGATGATGATGACTTCTGTCACGTCACTTAGAAACTTATATGTATATTTACTGTGCCTACTTCTTCTAATCATTTTATCCCCTGTTCGGGTGTAGGGTTCGAATAACAGATTTCCACTTCTCACAATCTTTCGTAGCCTTGCTCACATGCCAAGAGTGAAATCACTTTGTGATCCCTATTTTGTTTAGGACATTACAGGCTGATCACCTGATTGAAAGCACGTTAAGCCGTTGTTGGTCCCGGTCACTACTTACTGAAGTAAGTATAAGTAGTCGTTACATGAGTCATGTCAGGGGCCTTTGGCGGCTCAGTAGTAACCTTGACACCAGGGTTGATAAGGTTGGTAATCCACCTCACAACCCACACGAGAGAAGAAAATTCTTATCAGGATCTTATCACAGGAACTTAAAACTATTTCACATTGTATTCCTTATAATATAAATAATATCATTGGACAGTACTAAATAACAAGCATCAAAAAGGTTTGAATACTTAACACATTCACTCAACAGACATACATTATGCGTTGTTGGTTATCCTAATCAGTTTTTCTTTACTTAGAAGAATTTCACACTATAGTTTTACATAAATCTCTTCATTTTTAAATATTATTACATAACATACGTTCTTTCTACTGCATCAAAACCAATTACCATAAAAATGCTCTACGGAACCCTAGAATCACTAACTAAGATCACGCTTTGCCCATGGTCATGGAATTTTAAACGTTTTATTTTACTTTGCCATAAGTTTAGAAAAATACCAGTTTAAGTTATATCAGTTAGCGTTGCGTCTTTACAAAGAGCGGACGTGTGATTTGAATGTTAATGTGATATTACGAAGGTCCCTTTTGTTCGTGTAAGTTTGAGAAGCATTTGATTTATTTATTCTTTATAATGTCTTTTTGATTTTGTATTGTGTGTGGTAGTACTTAAGCAAAATCCCATAACCTAAGTACCTAGTTGTGGGATTCCCATCAAGATTATCAGGTATCTGAGGGTCTAGCAAAGTTAACACGTAGGAGGTAGGTATGTTAACTATTTTAAAAATAGAAACACTTCCGCGCCTTTGCCTACTTAGCTGGGCCGCATCATATAAAAAAATATAAGTTTAAAAACCAAAACTGGACTATGGAAAAGTCTTTTTGGCGGGGTTTCTTCATTGAATAATCTAAATAATTAATACGAAATGGTATTTTGTGGTTAATGATCGCATTAAGTTAGTCGGAAAACATTCGCGATAGTGTTATTATATCGGAATATTCAATGCACAAAGTGTACTTATTTTCGCTTCGTGTCAACAAGCTGTAACTCGAAAGTTTATGCGGACTTTTCAGTCAATTCGTTTGGGGTTCGGAGTAGGAGTCTGCTCCGAGGGTAGGGTTCATCATTTCAGTAATCATCATCAAGAAAAAAATACATTAGACATGCCTGTATGGGCATAGTTCCCTTTGCCTTGCCCTTAAGGGAAAACCAAAACTAAAAAAAAGGACTATGGAAAAGTCGCGCTCTAAAAAGTATGAAACGAGAAAATATTACTCCGATATTGGGTAGTCTCCTAGATGAAAGATACATTATAAAAGTCTGATTACTAAATAAAGACAGATAGATGTAAGGGTGACAAAAAATGTTTCCTTTTTCCATTTTAATTATTAATTAATTTTAATAAAGAAAAATGCAATAATAAGTGCGACATTTTGTCACGTTTTTCTATGACGTCGCAGTGTGCTTTTTCATATAAATTCAGGAGTCGATGGTAGCTATACTTACCAATAGTCGGGGTTCCGTTAGGGTGACCAATTTTATGGATTAACTAGTTTTACAAGCTAGTATAGATTATAAAATTATACTAGTATTGTGTACTATAAAAATCCTTACTAGGTGGTATTTGCATCTCTTCCCTATGAGTTGGTAACATTAAAAAAACAACTGTCGAAGTCAGACGAGTGTTGGTCGAGTCTACTGTCAACTACTGTGTTTGCGATTGAGTGTTTTAGACAAGAAATATGCCGTAAGTATATAAAATATATTATTTTTATTGATTAGCATACATCTTGAATATATCCTCTACCGTTTTCTACAAAAACCTGAACATTTAAGCCATGATTTTGTTCCAAAAACATTAAGAGAAAAATATCGTATCAAAAAAAACGTCTCTTGACACTAAAATGGAGGCAAATTACGGAATATTACACGACGCATTATATTTTATAATGTTTTAAATATACCACGTTACTTATTAGTTACTCGTGGAAACACATTATTTACCGAAATAAACAATTATTTCAGCAGATGCCCAGGATATTGATTACAGGGTACACCAAATTTGGTCAACTTTCATCATGGTAACTAAACCTACCATCGACTTATCTGGGTTTAAGGGTTCGTACAAACGGAGCGCTAGCGTTATTTTAACTTCAGTTCTAAACAATGACTTTTTTTTCAGAGATGCTATAGTTCAGCTATAGAGAGGACACAGAGAGTAATTACAAAAAAAAACGAATTACTAAACTGCCAGTAGATGTCCGACAGGAGCTTACGGACAGAAAGCGGCAGGCGCAATTAGATTTAGCAATAAGGCCGCCTTTTGTCTCTAGTGTCTCGATTTATTTGTTTGGTACGTCATTTTGTGCAATCAAGTATATTGTATTGCAAGACTGTAATTTTAAATTCTAATAAAAAATATATATTTTTAAGGTCCGAATGTTAAGTGCTTGGTAAAAAATGTAAATAAAACAAGCATTCAATTATAAATTGGTTTTAGTTCATATTAATAAACCTTAATTTTTCTACTGGTTTTCTTTAATTCCTGAAATCACACACACAAAATGTCTATGTTAATCTTACCCGTTATTGGTAACCATAGTTACCATCGACTTAAAAAGGCAGAAACGCTCAGTGCGAACAGAAACTTAGCGAGGGCGGCCATCTTGGTAAGAATACGGTGTTACAAATAAGTCGTCACCAGGTGTTATATTTATATTTCTTGTGTTTAAACTAAGTAACATTAAAATATAATTTGAATACTAGTAAAAAGTGTAAGAAATGCGCTTTCAAATAAAAATTATTACAGTCCCTAGAACATGATACTTTACATGCTATTAACAGGCATGGCTGGGATAACTGAAAAAATGAGCGGATTCTGTCAATTCTAATTGGATTTGAGATAGATTTTATAATGTGATCTTTTTTATTTTTATCTAATTAGAATCATTGCACATCTGGCTTGCTGTTTCTGAATTTTCTGATTTGACATTTAGTAAAAACAAACAAGTAACTGATTTGACTAATTGGAAACTAGCCTAATCAATACGAATATCAATACGAATAGTGGTGATGTCTAAAATATAAACTTAGTGCAAACTTAGTGTTTCTTAAAATGTCATCTAGAAATTCTAGAATTGTCTATTATTTTATTTTAAACACGATTTTTGCCTGGTTGCAGAGACCTTTAACTTATGTCTTGATTTTGATGTTGATTCCAGCAGAAACTCAGTGTTATTTACATCTTTTTTTGAGTTCATTTAGTACCTACCTACTAGAGATAAAATCTTTGAACAACCGTGATCAGTGATGTGCCGTTTGCGAGAATGTTCCCACTTTGGGAATGTTATAGCACCAGACAGATACACACAAACAGATAGGCAGATAACACCAGAATACAAGAAATAACAATTTGAAAAAGAAAAGCAGCCAACCTAACCTAACCTTTAGGCATAGAATAAGGAATAATACTACGTCTAGAACGGCAACTCTTCGCTCCCCACCAGCGCCTGAGCTAGGTTTACCTCACCCCCTCGGTCTTACTTTAGTCTTCAATCGTATGGGCGTCAGACATCACACATACAGATGCGCGTATACGACAACGTTAATGTGTAGTGTCTGTGTAAAACGAGGTTGCTTGTATGAAGTGTCCGGTGTGTTTTAGGTACCTAAGTAATACCAAAGAATACAAGAAAAAAGTATTTGAATAAGAAAAGCAGCCAGTATGCTAAGCACTCTAAAGAGTTTTTACAACGGATATTTGGGAATATTCCTGGGGCACGGTACATCACTAATCGTGTATTTCTTAGAACGCACTTTGGACCTTGTAATGGTTATTGTTTTAACTGCGCTTATGTTTTTTTGACTTGCGTCATTGTGGATTCATAACACATGAGTATGTAAAATCACACCTTTAAAGCTTATCGGGGTAGGTAGGGGCTCAAGTCGTTATACAACCGTGTATATGTACCTACGTATAGGTATGTCCTTTACTAAGTAAGTATATAGATTATCCATCCAAGTTCACGGCTATATTATCAATGAGGGTATCCAGGCTACGTTCCCCAAAAAAAGCAATCTTATATTGATATTTCCAATCCCGCGGGATCTCGAATTTGCGATCTGGAGTCGAGATTGCAATCCCTAGTAGTTAGTAGGCACAGTCTCTCATAGCTTCAATGCGCGGTACGAATTAAATCTATCTACGCTCTCAAAGTACAGAAGCTAGTGTTGTGACGTTCATTAGCTAGTGATTGTATCAGTCGAGATTAGGCCGATAGATTCTGTTCTATCTAACAGTACTTACCTACTTATCTGTAATAATGTTGAAACCCAGGCTTTGTGGTCACAGACCACTGGATTCTAACCATCAGTTTTCTAATCTGCCTGCCCTGTAGCTACGGAGTTGCGACGTACATTAAATTATAGATAGGAGTTAAATTATAATGAAATTGACTCTAGTCTTTAGGTATTTTATTTATATTTTTATTTAGTACTAGCTTTTGCCCGCGACTTCGTCCGCGTGGCGTGTATCTATCTTACGCGGTTTAGATTTTTTCATACAAATGTTTTTTCCCGCTAACTCCCGTTCCCGTGGGAATTTTGCAATATCCTGTTTCAACTAAACTTTAAGTTTACCAAGGCACCTGCATGCCAAATTTCAAGCATCTAACTTAAGCGGTTTAGATTTTTCATATAAAAGGATTTTCCCTCTAATTCCCGTTCCCGTGGGAATTACGGGAATTCCTTTCTTAGTGCACCTCTACTATATCTAAGCTACGTCCCTTCCAAATTTCAAGTGCCTGCGTTTAGCCGTTTAGGCTGTACGTTGATATGTCAGTCAGTCAGTTTCTCCTTTTATATATTTAGATTTTATCTTTTATCGCACAGGTTCTGAACTGATCCCAAAACAGTACTTACCAATGATTACCGAATTCGTTTTTGAATTTCAATTTGGATTCTTATTCTTATCGTGTGGGTTGTAAGGTGGAAGACCAACCTCATCAACCCTGGTGTCAGGGTTATTACTGAGCCTCCAAACGCCCCTGACATGGCTCATGTAATGACTACATACTTACATCAGTAAGTAGTAACCGGGACCAACGGTTTTACATGCCTTCCGAAGCACGGATCATCTTACTTTCAGACAATCAGGTGATCAGCCTGTAATGTCCTAACCAAACTAGGGATTACAAAGTGATTTCGATTATAAGTGTGCGTACTTATATATTATAGTGTAGGCAATGAAGTAATTTTTTGTTTGAAGATCCCAACATTAAAACCACAATCGCTGAAACTTTGCTACGTTATGGTATAGAATTAGGTAGGAATTTGGTAGGAATTAGGTTACCTAACTTCCCGTACTAATTACCTATTTTCTCATTGCCCGGGGTACCTACATAATAATTCAGTAAATAACAGCTAGTGTTTGTATATGTCTACAAAGATAGTTTGTTGGGACTTAGGTACCTATTAAGATAAAATTTTAAGACCAAAATAAATTATGTTAAATGATTTCATTTGAAGAAAACCTTTAGGAATGTTTCAAGTACTAATGTGTAGGATACTGTCGATTTCTAAACTTAAGGTGCATAAGTTTCAAGTTCGATTCTCGACTGGTAATGAATATTTAATGATTAATAATGAGTGCGTGATGCCTTAAAGTGATGATCTTGTAATACTTACTTAGGTACTTATAGGTACCTTTGTTAATATGTGTTATGTGTACAGTACAAGGTTAGGTACCTGTGAGAATTCGTTATCTATACTTAAGTTATATAATAAGTATTATAAATGGGAAAGTGTATGTGTGATGTCTGTCTGTTTGTCCGTCATTCACGGCAAAGCAGAGCGACGAATTGACGTGATTTTTTAAATTGAGATAGTTGAAGGGATGGAGAATGACATAGGATGGATTTTGTCTCTTTCTAACCTCCCACTTCCCTAAAATGGGGGGTGGAAGTTTTTATAATGCATTCATTGTTATACTTACATGTTAATTACACACATACATACATACATTTTAATTTTGAAATTGTAATTTTTTATTTTTTTATTGTTTTTCATGTTCATAGTCTTATTTTTCTTTTTGTTTCTTTTTTCATTCATTGTTTATTTTTTGTGTTATATTAGTTTTTATATTGTCTTTTTTTTCTCGTCATACAGCGCATTGGATTACACTGTAATGTTGTATGTACCTTTTTTATAAATAAATAATGTTAGCAAACTCTACAATAAAACGTAAATATTAGTAACATACCCAGGTTTAATCAGTAAAATGTTAAGTACCACAAATATCACTCTTATTACGGAAACTAAATATTATTAATTACTACAAATTATAATAAGAAATATTATACAAAAGAATACAGCAACTAGTCTTTCAGTTTTCCCTTCTCTCGACAATAATCGTCTTCACTTGTTTTTCTTCTTCGTAGTCCCAGACGGAACACCCGCCAAAACGTTTTTCTCTTAAAAAGTGACGAGACGTTCCTTTTTTGAAATTGCCAACAAACATTCCTCAATTTTCAAAGTAGACAGCAAAAATTTGGTATGCGGACTACTTCTTTTTGACAACTCTTTCAAAGAGGGCGTAAAATTTTATATGAGACTTTTCGTTGTTTTCAAGGTAGAAAGCTATTTATGTACCCGAGCTATGAGAAAATAGGTACAACGCCATCTATATTTTTTTCGGGGAACGTAGCTTGGGAATTCCCTTATTATATTGGACAGGATTTATTCCAGACAATGACACAACTGCCCGTCATATTGAAGAGAATTACATTTCCTTTGTCTTTTATGAAGCGGTTAGCATTCAGTTTTTCTTTCAAACCCCCAAATGAATTGTGAACCATTACCAGACATAAACGTTACCTCCTAGAATATGTGACTCCTCAAAACAATATCTACGACCACCACCTATCACGTTGGTCTAACAGAAAGGTCGGTGAGGTGTGGGTACTTAGTTCATCTTGCGATAGATGTACAGCCTTTGACTACTTATATACTGAGCTTATGTTATGTCTTCTTATTTTCCAGACATGATCGTAGCGGAGTCGTGGCAAGCCAACTACTTGCTCTGGGTCTTTCCAGTCCTGATCATCCTCGGCTTCCTCGCGCTCCTCGGTCTACTCGGTCTATTCCTGGCCATCAGGGTCTACGCCCAGTATACCTGCGGACGGTTCAGGGAGAAGACCAGAATGGACGGAAAGACGGTGATAGTCACCGGGTGCACCAGCGGGATTGGGAAGGAGACTGCGCGCGAGTTGGCTAAGAGAGGTGCCAGAGTTATTATGGCGTGTCGGAATTTGGAGGCGGCTGAGAAGGTTAAAGGTAAGTCCTAGATGCAAAAGATTTACTTTCCTGTACCCAAAGGTTGCCTGGATGAAATTGCTGAACGAGCAATAAGACCGCCTGTTGTGCCTTTCGTATCTGTTGTCCTTATTTTAAATATTTATTTTATTTTATCTCACGAGATCTCCTGCTTTAAAGTGTATGGAAAACTATAAATTGACATGGCAAAGTAAGAAAGCCCTTTTTAATTTTGGGGATCTATCCTCCATGCCACGTACAGTTTCTGAAAGGAGGCTTGTGTCCAGAGTTTAAAAGAATATTCTTCAGAATCCTAAACACATTATAAGTATTCTCGAAAGTCAATAAACACGACCCTTGCTGTTTTCAGATGAAATAATCGACTCAACCAAGAACACAAAGGTCGTGGTCAAGAAACTGGACTTGAGCTCTTTCGCGTCCATCCGAGCCTTCGCCGAAGACATCAAGAAGACAGAACAGCAGCTGGACGTACTCATCCACAACGCCGGATACGCTGAAACCTTCAAGAAGAACAAATCCGAAGACGACATCGAAATGACCATGGCAACGAACCACTACGGACCGTTTTTATTAACCCATCTCTTGATAGACTTGTTAAAGAAAAGCGCGCCTTCTAGAATTATCATCGTAGCATCTTCTTTATATCGTTTGGCTTCAGTCAACTTGGATAACCCGAATCCTTTGACGACCATGCCAGGGTATTTGTACTATGCGTCGAAGGAGGCGAATATACTCTTCACGAGAGAGCTAGCGAGGAGGTTGGAAGGTACAGGAGTGACTGCTAACTGTCTCCATCCTGGGTTAATAGACAGTGGTATTTGGAGATCAGTTCCTGCTCCGCTAAGTTGGGGACTTGCTCTGATCAACAAGTGTTTCTTCAAATCGCCTCATCAGGGCTGTCAAACGTCTGTCATGTTGGCAGTTGATGAGAAGCTCTCAAAGACTACTGGAAAGTACTTCTCGGATTGTAGAGAAAGCAACTTGTCAAGCTCAGTGTCTGATATGAATAAGGCGAAGAAACTTTGGGAGATATCGGAGAAAATGGTCAAATTGGAGGAGAACGATCCTAGGATTTAAATGGCTTCTTGTCTCAAGGCATTTATGGAGGTTTCTATACAATATTGGCCACAAGTGCTTGTTTCAAGACATTTCTGGAAGCTTCTATCCAATATCGGTCACAAGTACTTCTAAATTAACTAAAACTTAGAGGAGATTACAAGTTGGAAACACTCAACGACGCCCACAAGAAGAGAAACTAGAGTTGCCTCTATCCACAGTTTAAGAAAATCAAGTTTCGATAGGCTGATGTGCATCAACCTGGTTTTTTTACACTATTGTTACATTTTATACTATTGTTACACAGTAATAACATTGACAGTACCTATTAGTTCTGATAGATCGATTTCAAGGTCGGTTCGAAACTCTACGTAATTATAAGTAGTTCGGGAACAGTAAGAGAATCTGTCATAGGTACGTTTTTTTTTTGAACGGAAGAATTAAAAACAAATTTCTTTTTATATTTCTCGCCATACACCAATCGGCAAATGCAAATAGGGTACCTACATTGATAAAATTGCTCAATTGTATTTGTAACCTTACAAACAATAGCAAGTGTTGTAAAGAATCTGAACAAAGCTAATTAGTAATTCCAAGTACATACCTAATATATTTCGTAATATTCGACGTATTATAGCTGGACCAGCTAATCGAAACAAGTAGGGCATGCTTACAATGCTCAAATGTTATGAATAATATAATATGTATTGTTACTTCATCATTTAACCACTAATTTGAGAGCCACGCTCTTGTCGGTGTAGTAGGATGGATAATACTCCATCCTACTTTTTGTCCCTTTTTCTCCATCCTACTTTTCCCTCTTGCCTTCTTTTTCTTGCATTTCATCATCTTCCCAGCGTTATCCCGTTTTCTCAGGGTCCGCTTACTTAAACTGAAGATTTTACAGGTCCGGATTTTACACAAGCAAGCGATGGGAAAACTAGCCCAATACAGGTTAGGTCACATACCTCCGAAACGCATTTCGCGGGAATGTGGGTTTCGTCACGATGTTTTCCTTTTTTATAATCGTGATAATCATATTATAATCCAAGAATCAATTTATGTATTGTTATTTTATGAGTAGGTAACTAATTTAAGTATTATTCTTATTGTGAAGATTTGAAGAATGCATTGATTATTAAATCAATGTTCCAAAAGTCTGGGTGTATTAGATGAATAATTAAATAAGTTATGTATAACTGTTTTTGAATTATCTGATATTAAAAAAACTATTTATTTTTTTGTTTTGTCAATTCATCCAACAGTGTGAAGAAAAATAAGTTATAAAATAAAAATTACATGTTTTATTTTAACGTTACATACAACTAAAGTACATGTAAATAACTTATAATACTACAGATTAAATAAATCAGTCATTTTAGATGCGTATGGCAACACATAGATTTGCACACTAAAATATTGCCATGCACAAAAATATGAATTTAATGAGGGACTTTTCAGGTTACCTTCCTCACAGACAATATAGATGGCGCTGTACAGATCTTCCTTCGTTTGACCTTCTAATTAATTCATTATGTACACGAGTAATGAAAATATTATTACGTAACGCCATCTATATTGTTTTTGGTGAACCTAGCCTGGAAACTTCCTCATTATTATAAACTAAATATGAAAAAGGAAGAAATAACAAGGCACTGCCATAATGCAAACCAAAAGGACCAAAAACGTACGTAAGTTTTTTTAAATTATTATTTAAATGAAAGATGTTCAAATATACCTTAATTACACGACGAAAATTTCAAATCTGTTTTGGATTCAACTGTGACATGGCATTATGACTCTTAATGCTGTGGTTGACGAAGCATATTTTAATATTATTTTATAGGCTATAGCGCCTCTACGATTTTGCCGTGCATTTTTCTTTTTTTAAAAAAAGCAAAATTAACTTTACTTCTAGTTATAATTATATGTGTAGGTTAGGTTACATCAGGGATGTGCCGTAAAGAGCATATTACCTAACCTTTAGGCAAATACGATCAGAGGAAAACAATTTGAAAAAAAAAAGCAGCCAGCGTCCTTACTATTAAAAGAGTTTTTACTCGTAGGTTTTTACAACAGAAAAAAAAACACTTTAGGAACATTCCCAGGAACGGCGTATCACTGGTATTACCATTTTCGCGCCATTTCTAAATATTCCAATTGAGTAGTTTCCTAGGTCAAAGATAAATTAAGAATTTCTCTGATTACTAAATAAAGACGGATCTAAAGGTGACAAAAAACATTTTCTTTTTTCTATTCAACTTATTTATGAATTTTAATAAAGAAAAATGTAATAATTTTGCGACATTTTGTCACGTTTTCTATGACGTCACAGGTTGCTTTTTCATACAAATTCCATAGTAATTTCGTGTTTTGACGTTTAGTAAAACGTAACTGATTTGACTAGTTGAAAACTAGCCTATTACATTTTGTATTTATCCACCTATTTAAGAAAAAATGTGTACCAAATTACTTGTATTGTGTTTTATTTTTTAGTAATAAAGCTTAAGGCGTTTCTTATTAAATTATAATAAGGCAAACTTTGTGATTAGTCTATCAAATCAAATTGGTCTAAAAACGTTTGGTCTACCCCCAGCGCAGTGCCAAGACTCTCCCTTGGTTTCCTCGGCTTATCCTCATCACTGTCGAAATAAAGTTGATCTAAAAAATTATCGTTGGACTTCGGCGCTATTAAACTACAACTTGGACTTAATAAATCAGGAAGTAAATTCCTATTTGCCGTAAATACATCTACATTGACTGAATTAAGATTTTCTTTCTCCTCGAATATTGTTTTAAAATCATTATTTTCATCATTACCTTCACTTGGCAAGACACTTGCTCGTACTTTTTTGAACCTATTTATAATTTTCTCTAAAGAACTTGTCTTTTTTACTATCTGTGTGTTATTTTTTGGCGTATCTGTTTTAGTTTCCTCCTTAACTATTTCTGTGCTTTTTCTCTGTGGTACAACTGTTTTTGCTTCGCCAAACGACTCTTTGCTCTTTCGTATTGGTTTGATCATCTGTGGTTCCTTGAATTCGCTTAGTTCTTTATTCAAATCTACGGGGTTATCTGATACATCGCTTCTCGGCGTCACTGTCATGGAGATAGAAGGCAAACTTGAAGCATCTATTAGCTTTCTCGTGCTTTCGAGTGAGATAACACCTTGTGGTGTACTGTGATTGCTGTCTCGTTCTAACGCAGCGATTCCAGATACTTCCAAAAGAGACGGACTATCTTCCTTCATGATGGATAACTTACGAGACCTTAAGTTGGTCCGCGACCGTTTCTCCTTATTCTCAAAAAGATTTGGCGAAGAATGACTTCTAATCAGATTTATACTGTCATTAGAAATGTTGGATTCATTGAAAAGACCACCTTTCTTGATCTTAATGTTTGGTCTATCCACTTTGTGCTTCATTTTCTTAGAACTGCTTGTCTTCTTAGTCGAAAGCAACCGGCAGATTTGTTGTTTAGTGAAGCCGGACGTACATTCTGCAATGGTTTCGTTCATTCTATGAGCGGTGTGATTCATTACAGACATATTGTTGTTTTGTGTTATGTTCATATGGTCGTATGCACTAACGCGACATGAAATAAGACTCTTCAAGAAGTCGTCTCTTGGCGCCCGATGGAAAGGTGTGGCAAAAGTCTTCGACATTGGCTTGATAAAGCCAGTTCTTTGCTTGCGTAAGTTGAATTGGTGTTTGGTAAAGTGCAAAGGAGTGAAAGTCTCGAATATAGTTTGGTGGTGGAACTCTCTGTTCATCTTAATGTCTGATAGATCTGGCAACGGAGGTATCTCGGAGATTTCCCGCGATGACGTGAAGGTACTGAAGGTTTCTTGTTGTGGCTGAAAAATAAATGATTGTATTTTATTAGAATTGGCTGCAATAAAATGTTTCAAATTATTAAACAGTATGGAAAAATGCTGAAAGGAAATTTTGACAATACTTTCCGACGATGGGAGGACGAAATCGTCAGAGTGGCCTGCAGAATCTGGACTAAAACGGCTAAATGTAAAGAGGAGTGGAATAGATTGGGGGAGGCCTTTGCCAATGGGCACACAGATACGTACCTAAACGTTAACATAAACTGCCTATATACGTCCCACTGCTGGGCACAGGCCTCCCCTCAATCAACCTAAACGTTACCGCCGAATAATAGAAATTGTATAAAAATAAAAATATTGTATCTAAATTTATGGCTAATAAAATAAATAAATAAAATAAATCTTTTTGGGTAAATACACTTCTCATCAAAAAAATCGAAACACCTTGCAAGTTTACGTTTTGTCAGGATTATCAGAAAAATGTGTACATTTAGGAATAAATGTTAAATGTCGTTTAATAGTGAGTAATATGAGCTTATCAAATCTTAATGTTAATGTTCTAAATTTAAATGAATTTTTCATAGGTTTCGTATTTTGTTAAATGAGTCATTTTTATTCCGTATGGAGTATAAAGGAAATGGATAAAACAACACACGTAAATGAAAAAAAAAGCTAAAAAACGTTTATTTTATAACTTGTATTCCCTCCCCGAGCTCTAATTACTGCTTCCATACGGTTCTTCATCGATCGGATGAGAGTCACGATCACATGCTGTGGTATATTGTCCCATTCCTCTTGGATTGCATCTTGCAGCTGGCTAAGTGTTTCTGGGGCAGGATCTCTTGCTCGAATTCGTCTCTTTAATTCATCCCACAGATGTTCAATGGGATTCATGTCAGGGCTTCTTGCTGGCCATTCCATAATAGCGTTCTCCGTCTCTTCTGTAGACCTTGTTCCTTCCGTCGTTACCATACAGCATAATTTTACACTCATCAGAAAAGAGAACTTTGCTCCACTGTAGGTATGACCAATTTAGGTGCTCACGTGCAAAGTTAAGGCGCGCTCTTCGATGGTCTGCAGTTAATTTCGGCCCATTTGCTGGCTTATGCGGTACCAGTCCACGATCCTTCAACCTTCTTCTAATTGTAGAGTCACTTACAGCCACCCTTCGTACAACACGAAGCCGCTGCTGCAGTTGAAAAGCGTTAAGGCGTCGATTTCTTAAAGAAGTTGTTACAATAAATCGATCATCTCGCTCAGAAGTGACCCGATTCCTGCCAGATCCTGAACGGCGCGTGAACAAACCAGTCTCCCGATAACGTTTATAGACTCTATGAACAGATGACAGGCTTAGATGCAGTCTTGCAGCCACAACACGCTGACTAAGGCCAGAATCCAGCAATGCCACAACTTGGGCGGCTTCTGTGGGCGAAGTATCCATACGTTTTAGAAAAAAAAACCTTTTTTCAGACGTCCCAAAGTCACAGTATTGAAATAAAAAACAAAAAGTTTAAGGATAGGCGCCAATTTTTAGTTTTTAAACGCTAAATGTACTCCAACCCTAAACACACATTTGTCTCAAAACAGTGATTCATTTCGTTTATAAGATAAACAAATGAAATTCTAATTTTGAATTTTGAATTTTCGCTTATTACTGTAATGGCCAAACTGCCAGCTATACATTTATGTATTTTTTTTCATCGTATGAATTCTTTTTTGTGTTAAATTCGGACAGAAACAATGAAAACGGAAGTGTTTCGATTTTTTTGATGAGAAGTGTATGTTAAATGTTGGTATTTTATCACAACTTTCATGTTACCTCTTACTTTTAACTTCTTTTGACCTAGTTGGTTTCCTACGACGAAGGCCTCGCCATTTCTTGTCTAGCAACATTATCATGTAAATAATTGTAAAATAAATTTAAGAAGAGCTTACATGGAACAAATGAAAGAGAAGGCGAATGTCGCGTCTTATATAGAAATTAATGAATTGGCCTGGGATATACAAAAATGGAGAATGCTACACCAACAAGAGTGTGGCTATCAAGTTAATGATGATGATAATATTTACCTGCAGCCTTCCTTCAGCATTCATGACTCTTTCAACCAGAATCTTCATAGCCGACACAATTTCACTATAATTCCTCTGTCCGCCTTCCAAATACTCATTGAACTGGTAGATCTCATCCCCAACTTCCATATTCTTCAATATAAAACAAATGGATATAAGAAATCCCCTTATTAGGTTGGGGAAATTCAATTTTTCATCTTTAATTATGTTTTTCAATATGTATTTCTGTTGGCTATTCACTTGTTTCTGAAGATCAAGCGTAGAAATGTCATCAGTTTTCGGATTAAATTCAATCGTAAATGTTTTCTTATCTGCTTCTCCTGTCTGCCTTGCTATTAACGTTTGTGTGTTTTCCGAAGTTGTCTGAGATAGTTTTAGAAATGGAGACATTTTGGCATCCCAATTGGATTCCATTACATCCATTTGCTTATCTAGATCTGCTAGCCATTTATCGAAGAAAGGAACTGACTGATTAATATTTTTTATTTTTAATATTTCCATTTTTGTGTCTTCATCCAGTGAATGTTTTTTAACATAACCATCAACTAAATTGTCAATGAATCCTTGTGCATTTGTTGTTTTTAACTTGTTTTCCATCTGTGTGATGCGATCTCGTAACTTCTTAGCAATTTTCTCCATAATTTCTCGCTTCCTCAGATAGTTAGAGAACTTACTCAACATTATTTCTGTCTCTTTTTCAATACTCTCTATAAATCCCTCCTCTTTCTGAGACTTGTATTTTTCAGTCATTTCATTGAAGAGTTTCTTTTGGTGTTCTTTGTCCATTTTCATTAGTAAAACGCGTTGGACAGCCAATTGAGACATTTGAAACATTAACAGAGTGACCTTGTAGCA
This sequence comes from Pectinophora gossypiella, assembly GCF_024362695.1. Taxonomy (NCBI): domain Eukaryota; kingdom Metazoa; phylum Arthropoda; class Insecta; order Lepidoptera; family Gelechiidae; genus Pectinophora; species Pectinophora gossypiella. Next base: position 9,591,249 of record NC_065425.1, read on the forward strand.
ATTTGGGTTAACGAAATATGAGGACATCACTGGAGACAGCAAACTTTTACTGCTGTAGTCAGCAACGAACACTGAAAGCTCATTTCTATAAGTTCTTTCTGTTTTCGAGTCATACAAAGGCCAAGGCAAGGTAACCTGAGGATCGATAATACAAACCAAGTAATGCGCCAGATGATTAAACACATTTTGAGTAGGTTTCTCCAAACAATTTTCTTTCAGCATCCGGGACAAGTCAGAAGACATCGGATGGAGCTTGCTAAGTATCCCAATGTTTAATAACGTCTCTCGTTTTAGAGATATCACAAGATCTCGTTGCAACGACAAGTCCGACATATTTACGGATTTTCCCGACAACTAATCTAAATAAACAGTCTTCGAATTCGTAGGAAACACTAAATGACCTATTACACTGTCACAACATTTTCAATCACATATAATTTGTATTTTTTTCGAAAATCTTTACAATAAATAACAAGAAGAACCGAAGCCACCATTCGAACAACAATTTTGTGTCAAAATTTTTCCGTTGACGTTTGAAATAATAGTCAGTTTGCGCTAAATAGTATGAACTCTTAATTTAATTTTGAAAAGAGATAGCTAATATTTACGATTTCCATATTTAGCTTTCTCTTGCCAATATTAGCAAAAGCTGTAGTTAAGTGAAATAAACGCAAAATAAAATCGTTTAGAAATTGATAAAATAAAATATTATAATATATTTGATTTATTTAAAAATATTATATTATTTATAAAATCGTTATTTTAGCGATATTTGTGTCGTTTATGCATTTATTACACATTTTATATTAAAGTAGGGATTTAAACATAGGATTTAAACGTATTTTTCTTATCGTTATTATATGTTATAGTTTTTGAACGAAACAAATTTTACGTTTCAAATAACGCAGCTACTTTATGCTGATTGTCTTTTATCACGAATAAAACTTCATGAAAATTAAAATTTTGAAAGCAGTACTTCAATAATATTTTTGCTTTTATCTTAGTTAATCAAAATCTAACTTTCTGTTTTTCTTTGTAATCTTATAACAACTTATTTTGAATCAGTTCGTGATCCAGCCAGCATCCCTTACAACGGAACTTATAACCTCAAAAAGCGCGCTTTCCGCATTTCCGCATAGTGGGAGAACAAAACACACGTGTTTTGTTTCTCCAAAATAATGATATAAAATAAGTGATAAATCTTCTCAAAATGGTTTGTATTGTGACATTTACCTTACAAATAACTGCTTACGATGTTAATGGTATAAAGTTAGTGATAATGACTTGTATTTTCAGAGTAAACTATACGTATTGTTCGAGCATAGTGCGGGCTTCGCTCTATTCCGTGTGGCAGAATTCGAAGAGTTGGCAGCATTTCTGCCTCAGGTGGAGGAGTCAGTGACGGACCTTCAGCGTTTCAACTCTGTGGTAACGCTAATCGGGTTCCAACCGTTCAAATCTGCTGTTACCGCGTTGGAGAACATAAACTCTGTCTCAGAAGGTTAGTTTCAGCACGTTTTATTTTTTATTAACTTACAACAGCGTGGTCTGTTTCGTGAGTGTGTAGCGGGAACATAAATAGAGGGAATTCATTACGTAGCATCTGACGTACCTACATAAACAAGAATGACTTATAAATAAGGCATAAACACTTGTATCAAATCAAAAATACTTTATTGCACATGAGACATTTTAAAACACACACAAGAAAGATTGACAGTAGCCTTGGGTAGCTCAAGAGAGAGTGATAAAACAATACAATACAATACAAATACACAAAAAAAAAAAATACAAAAAAAAATAATACATAAAAATGATATATATCCGTACAAGAGATATAATATATCACCATATCACCTCATTTCTAATTATATCTCTAGCTCACTAGTTTTAGGAATAATTTTTGAGCGACTGAAATACCGTAACACTGAGCCGAGAAGATATACGAAAGTAAGCGAGACGTTGTTATGCGTATACTATCGGAAAGACAGAGATAGTAGATGATATACGAAAGTAAGCGAGACGTTGTTATGCGTATACTATCGGAAAGACAGAGATAGATTATGGCGTTGTATCTCCTGTTTTAGGCTGGTTGGCCGGCGGTTATGGAACGCACTCAAAATTATTTTAAATTTTAATTAAATTATGGTGAATAACATGAAAACAGTCGTCGCTAACTAAAGTTATCATTTTTATCTCTGTTTTATTTCTGTCTTCAAAATTAAATCTCGCTCAACAATACAAATGCATCATTCAGTTGGCAGATATTGATAGGATTTATGCACTGAGCTAAATGAGCTACTGAGCCGAAAGAGTGATATATATCTTCTGATGCAAAAGACATATATCAATCTTTTCTTTTCAATGAGTGATAGCGCCCAAGGCTAATTGACAGTCTAAGAAATAAAATATATTAATTAACGTACAATTTTTTTATGTTGTCTTATCATTTCATATATGTAAATTTTGTAAAAAAATATGTAAAATCTATCCGGATTAGAAGAATAAGTTATATTTATGCCAAGTATGATTGAGGCCAATAAAAATGAGCATTTTAATTACGGCTTAATTATCGAAAATTTATTGAGATGAATGCTGTTTTTATGTAGCTTTTTATAATAACATTTAATAAAAAATACTTAACTAACCAAAATTAACTGCAAAAGTCTTATGTATGACTTAAAAAGTAAAAATATGATAAGAATAATTATTGTTTCTTATTTTCATTCTGAAGAAAATATTTTTCTTTGTACTTCCAGGAATTGTTCCTGAGGACCTGAACCTGTTCTTAGAGGGCGCTCTGCCCAAGAGGAAGAAACGGTCAAAATGCACCCTCGGTGTTCTAGACCCCAAGCTCGGGGCCGCCATCAGCGAGGCCCTAGAGATCCCTTGTTCTCACACCGGCGCTGTTCCTGAACTCCTGAGGGGTAAGGGAAAAAAGTAAATGTTTATTCAGGACTGTCTGTTACCCACAACCTTATTCACCTAAATAAGAATAAAATAAATTTATTGCCTGAAACCCTAAGTTTCATACAAACTTTATTCCCTTAATCTTAATAGTGTGTAACATTTGTTTTTCTTAATATATATTTTTTTATTTTTTAGTTCATTTTTTAATTTTATTTTGTGCAAGTTCGCCTTGTGCTATTAAGAAAAAAACAAATGTTACACATTATTAAGATAACTAACTATATGTAAAAACCTGTCAGAAATAAAGGCTTATATTATTTAATCCCTTAATGATGGAGTTTCGCCAAAATTGGGCCTTCATTTTCTTTGTAGCGCTCAACAACCTTAAAGGAACCCCCTTAAAGGAAAACTTGAGACTCTTAGTTTCTGAGATTGATATTATATTATGACAGTGATGTTTAAATTTTATGTAGGTATATTTTCGACTTTTTTGACAAAATAAACTTAAAAACGACTACTGTACTAATACTGTATTGCAGTGCTCCATATTCCAGTGTATATCAATTTGTTTCACGCTAGGGCTGCTTGGAAGAAATTGCTATTTACAAATAAGGTGATCATACTTCATTGAAAAAAGAAAAAGATTTTTGTTAAGTTTGAAATCTGCCTTTATTTAGTAATCAGAATTCCATAATTTATGTTTTCAACTAGGATACTAATTGCTACCCAATTGTATTGTAAAAATTTCACCACATGATTCTACTCCCGACAGGAATCCGGCATCACTTCCACAACCTAATCAAAGGTTTGACGCTGAAAGCATGCAGCGTAGCCCAGCTCGGTCTTGGCCATTCATACTCCCGAGCCCGGGTCAAATTCAACGTGCACCGAGTAGACAACATGATCATACAGTCCATCGCTCTCCTGGACCAGTTAGACAAGGATGTCAATACGTTCTCTATGAGAATCAGGTGGGTGTCAATGTGGCAACATAACCAGTATTTGTGTTATTAAGCTAATATGAGTCAAAACTTTTTACCCCTAGGCAAAGGATTGGTCAACCAGATAATAGTGGCTCTGCCAACCAGCAATTAACTTCTCCATTGCTAAGAGAAATCACACCTTGAGAGCGAAAAACCCTTCTCACGTCTAAATTCCGGGCACATTCCAACAATATAATGGTAAAGGTCATCGGTCTTATGACAGACAAAAAAAAAGGGCCATGTACATTTATAACTCCATTGGTAACTGTCATGTTGTAAATAATAAATAAATAAGCTTATGCTACACTGTTATAACGAATGAAATAAGCACGCCACTTACTGGTGCTACCTCATCATCAGCCCATTAACGTCCCCACTGCTGGGGCACGGGCCTTCCCTATGGACGGATAGGGAGATCGGGCCTTAAACCATCACGCGGGCCCAGTGCGATTGATGGTTATTAACGACTGCTAATGCAGCCGGGACCAACGGCTTAACGTGCCTTCCGAAGCACGGAGGAGCTCAAGATGAAAACTTTTTTTCTTTTGTGGTCACCCATCCTATGACCGGCCTTTGCGAAAGTTGCTTTACTTCAACAATCGCAGGCCGAGCGCGTTAACCGCTGCGCCACCGAGCTACTGGTGCTAATTGTTGGAAAAACTCTTTAATAATAAGGACACTGGCTGTTTTTTGATATGATGTTTATCTATGTTTTTTAAAATTGTTCTTTTTTCACTCTGATGCTGTCTACCTAAAGGCTAGGCAATAAAGCTCTCTTTTACATAACTTTTGCGCCTTATTACTGCACTACATAAAAAATATAACTTTTAAAATTTTATCTAAAATATATATTAAATTTATTTTTTTATTGGTGTAATTTTATTATTTGTTCATTTACAAACAATCAAAAGGAAACTACTTTTTAAAACACATTTAAAATAATTATTGTACACTTGTATCATAGAAGATTCTTCACTCAACATGTGTTTTTCTTCATCAATATTTTTCTTCAAAATTGACTAACCAACCCTCTTTTCCTTCCAGAGAGTGGTACTCCTACCATTTCCCGGAGCTGATCAGCATTGTACCGGAGAACTACCTTTACAGCAAATGCGCGGAGTTCATTAAAGACCGCAAGTCCCTCTCAGAGGAGTCTCTGGAGCCCCTGACAGAGATACTCGGAGACTCAGAGAAGGCCCAGGCTATTATTGATGCTGCTAAAATGTCCATGGGTATGGATATATCGCCTGTGGATCTGATCAATATTCAGATGTTCGCTGGGAGAGTTGTCGGACTGAGTAATTACAGGTTTGTTACTCTTTTATGTAACTTTATAATACGTTTGAAGAAATTACATACTTAAAAATTTATAATAAAGACCGGGTTTTAAGGAAAGAGACGGGATGACTGATGAGATTGGAGTGGAGTATCAGTCATCCCGTGATCATGGCACTTGCAACAGTGTCGAAATATGGGGAGTCTCATATCCCTATTTTAAATGTGGTAAGAACCCGGTATGTGTTTTAATTATCAGCACCATTATCAGAAAAAAACTACAAACAAATTTATCATACTGCGTCTCCCTCTAGGAAGCAGATATCGGAGTACCTTCACACGAAGATGACGTCGGTGGCGCCCAACCTGTCGGTGCTGGTGGGCGACCAGGTGGGCGCGCGGCTCATCAGCAAGGCGGGGTCACTGACCTCCCTCGCCAAGTACCCCGCCTCCACGCTGCAGATACTCGGTACGTGGTGTTGGGACTTTTAAGAGGTGTATGTACAGTCACGAGTATTAATATGTATATACACTTTGGTACCATGTCACATTAACTTTTTTGACAAATTGAACTGTAAGTCGCACTAAATGTCAAATTGAAATGTTAGTGCGACAGAGTCCTAAACGCTCTAACCACTAGACCAAAGAGGCTGTTTCATCAAACGTACTTGTAATCACATTTTTTTTCCTCCTCACAGGCGCAGAGAAGGCCCTGTTTCGCGCCCTGAAGACGCGCTCCAACACCCCAAAGTACGGTCTGCTATACCACTCGACGTTCATCGGGCGTGCCGGCCTCAAGAACAAGGGCCGCATCAGCCGTTACCTCGCCAACAAGTGCTCCATCGCCTCCAGGATCGACTGCTTCTCTGGTACGTAAAAAAAAAAACATTCCTTTTGTCACAAAACACACAACACACACAGTCACAGTCATCAACACATAACGTAAGCTCACCACTATAGGCAGTCCATGGTCCAGTGGTTGAGCGTTCTGCTGGACCATCCGGAGGTCCCGGCTTCGAATCCCGTTGGGGAGAAATCACTTTGTGATCCCTAGTTTGGTTAGGACATTGCAGGCTGATCACCTGATTGTCCAGAAGTAAGATCATCCGTGCTTCGGAAGGCACGTTAAGTCGTTGATCCCGGTTACTACTTACTGATGTAAGTACGTAGTCGTTACCTGAGTCACGGCAGGGGCCTTTGGCGGCTCAATAATAACCCTGACACCAGGGTTGATGAGGTCGGTCATCACAACCCACACGATAGAAGAAGAAGATAGGCAGTTTTCACTAATACAGTTGGCTCGACCATCATAGACGGCGATACGGCTCACCTATCACGTTGGTCTAACAGAAAGCTCGTTAAGATGTGGGTACAGTCATGAGCAATATAATGTACCCACTTTAGGACTCTGTCGCACTAACACATTTGACATTTAGTGAGACTTACAGTTCAATTTGTCAGAAAAGTTAATGTGACATGGTACCAAAGTGTATACATATTAATGCTTGTGACCGTACGTAGTTCATCTAAGGTGGTACATCCACCTCTGGCTACCCCAGTTGGGATATAGTCGTTAGCTTATGTTATCTCTTATATTTTTTCATGGTACTATACTGTATTATGTAACTATGCACACTTTGATCTATCGTAAGCGCCATCTATCGCTTGACGGTAATAACAGTAGTGCTAAAGTAACAGCTGCGTGACTCATGCGCAATCGTATATGTTTGTGAACATGTCCAGTCGTAGCTACATAATTACTGACAATATTGTCACACTTCATACACTGCATAGAAAACTCATCAGGGATGTTATGGAATATATCGGATACGGATTTAAGAATGATTATTGGGTACTTGACTTGGTCAAAGATAAACTATAAAATGCTAATCTAGAAATAGAAGCCAGTCTAGGATGTTCAAAAATCAATCTCATTTTACTTTTCGACTTATATTCGAGTTTTATTTGTGAATTAAGTAACAATGAGTACGACGTTTGACCGCTTTTATTGATGACGTCACTAGTCAGTATTTCCATACAAACTCCATAGAAAACTTTCGTTTTGACGTTTCGTAAAAAGTATCTCATTTGACTAGGTTGTCAAGAAGCCTATTATACTGGATACGGTTACGGACACCGATAATAAATTATTTCGGATTATCCGTTAGTTTCGGATAATTTCGGTTACGGATATTATTTTTTTAAGAAATTTCTAAAGTAAAATACAAATACATACATACATACATAAACTCACGCCCGTAATCCCTAATGGGGTGGGCAGAGCCACAAGTAATCAAAGACAACTTGCAGCCACTGTTGATACGATGTCGTAAGCTGGATATGATGACCTTTATGGTGATAAGGGATCAGCCTATCGCCCATAACATTAGTCCATCGTGTTAGATGGCACAATCCCTCTGTCGGTTTTTACGACATGCCCGGGAAGACAAGCAGCTGAATGTGTTCTATGTTTTTTATTTGCTCCCAGAACAGCATAGAAGCAAAATACAAATACTTAGGTAATAAAGTGGTTTTATTTATAACGACACAAGTTACAACGACAAGTTATACTATAGGTATGTTATGACGACAAAAGACTTGTGTGTCGGCACTGGCAGCGACCAGCCGATCAAAACAACATGTCATAACTTGTCTCAATTAGGCTCCGCCCCTATCCGATATTATCCGAAACTTTTATTTCGGATTCGGTTACGGTTACGGATGATTTTTTATGTCGGATATCCGATAGTTACGGTTACTGTTACGGAGCTTCCTAACATCCCTGATTCTCACCGTGTGCTGTCTAGCACGTAGGTGTGAACGAGACAACCCACGCGTTCCCTCTTACTCTTTAGCGGCTTACGGGAAGTAAGACCCAGAAGGCGCGTCAGGCTGCGTTTCCATTGACGCGGAGTTGTGCAGGAATCGACCAATCACCGCGAGGGAGAGAGTGACAGACCGTCGTTTTTCGCTCTCTCGAACGCTATGATTGGTCAAATCGGCACATCTCCGATCTTCTCCGCCCATTTCCGCGTCAGTAGAAACCCGGCCTAAGATGAACTAAGTAGCCACACCTCACCGAGCTTTCTGTTAGACCAGCGTGATATGTTAAATATTATTGTTTGTATTGCTTATAATTTAAATGTAACGATTAACAACTTGTTAGTGTATTATAATGTATATTTTTTCTTTAAAATGTTTTAGCAGAGGCTAAAATAGTAAGTTCTAACTATAATGGTAAGGTTTGAACGTGACTTCTGTGATACGGCCTTTATTTTTATTATGTGGTCGAGCCTAATGTGTTAGGGAAAACTGTACTTAAGATAAATTATTAACTCAATGGTGCAAGTCCGGTGGGTTTGAACCGGCGCTCCCCGAATGGGAAACAAGACCACAGTGACTATACTCACTTATTCCCTTTATTGATGTCTATAGGGATTCTCTTAAAATGCATAAATGGTTTTGTCATAATTTTAATTATCATAATCCTTTTCGCATAACGTTTTTAAGCATAATAGTACTTTTCCATAATAACATCTAAGAATACTGGTTTGTAAGGTATAACGTATTTTTGGACTAATATTTGTTGGTATAAATTTGATTCGCATATAAATAGGTATCCATACTTCTTTTTTAGAATAATAGTGTTTTGTCATAATTTTTACAGTAGGTTAGGGTGCGGCGGGGGTGGCCCTTGGGCCACCCCTACGCCGCCAGCATGTTTATCTTACACACGAAATGTATACTGAATGATCACCAACAGCATGAATAGAGTCAAAATATATAAAAAGTCACAATCATGAACCAAATGCAACCAAGGAAAAAGTAAGTTTCGGAAATGTTCAAAGTTGTGCCAATTCGGAGTATAGTTTTTATGCTTATAATACTTATGCTTATGGTAGTTATGAGTTTCAAAATTATGCTTAAAAAGTTATGACAAATTAATACTATGCGTAACTAATAATAGGACAAGTAACATTATGCCATGGTAAATTATTACATAAAAAATTATGCGTAAAAATAGAGAACCATGTCTATATTGTCTCCTTCCAGAAACCCAAACAACAGTGTTCGGTGAAAAACTCCGGCAGCAGGTGGAAGACCGCTTGAAGTTCTACGAGACGGGCGACATCCCCAAGAAGAACATCGAGGTGATGAAAGAAGCCATGGAAGAAGCGATGCAGCAGGTTGAAGCTGAGAGCAGCGCCAAGAAGAAGAAGAAAAAGAAGAAGAAGAAGGAAGAAGTAGCCATGGATGAGGATTAGTTAGGAGGTTGGATGAGCTGGATATTGGTTTGCTACTGTTATTGTGACTCGAAGTTTTTTTATGTTGGATTGGGAGCCAATAAAAAACAATGCGTTCAGCAGTACAATGCGATGCGAAAGAATATAATATGTCCCACTGCTATTATGCATCCCTGTGAAATCTCTGTACGTACCTCTGTGTGTTGTCTACGTATTGTAATCTGTATTGAGTTACAATACGTACACAAGGTCACGACCATGGTATAAGAAAACCAGGTATGCTCAAAACTGACAGCTAACATTTCAAGGTTGACTTGCACCTGACGTCATCCCACCTTGTATTGCCATTTCGTAATAAACACATTACCCACGACCAAAAAGGAAGTTTTGAACTTTTAGTAAAAGATTTACTTTCAGTTTTAATATTTTTTAAGTAATAGTAATTAAATACATTAGTCAGGAATTCACTTAAATTTCAATAATAATATTTACGTCCTTGGAAACTTGGAAATACCAATTTAATGGTAATACTTACGTCATCAAGGGCTAGCAATGGCGGCTTGTCATAGGATTGAGCATACCTGCGGGCCTAGCACCGTAAGAACGCGGCTCTTTCTCGCCGCGACAGCATCTGTCTCTTTCTGTGCAGTACTGTGAGAGAGTGATGGGTGATGTATGTCGAGGCGAGAAAGAAAGCCCGCTGGTCTTTTCTATACTTGACTCTGGCAGTAATGGTTGTCTACTTACGACGACCGGTTGCCACAAACCATAAAGTTGAAGTTGGTCTCCTTATACCATGCTCACGACTATATCCGATATCCCAATGCGGTAGTGAGAGGTACGGTCACGAGCATTAATATGTATACACTTTGGTACCATGTCACATTAACTTTTTTGACAAATTGAACTGTAAGTCTCACTAAATGTCAAATATGTTAGTGCGACAGAGTCCTAAAGTGGGTACATTATATTGCTCGTGACTGTACATCAAACTTGACAGCTTTCTGTTAGACCAACGTGATAGGTGGTGGTTACGATACATTAGTATTCCAATAGCCGATTTTTTTTATAGTTTGTCAAAGTGGCATGAAATTAATAAATATTTCTACTAATTTGACAAACTTGTGGTATTTTAGTAATGTAATTATAAGAGAATTTTACTAAAATGTCTAAGTGCAAACGTAGGATAAGGAACAGAGTTGTCTGTTATATTTTACCCTTGTAATAAAGGATTTCCACATACGTTACAGTTTTTATTTATTTTAATATACATCGACCCGCACGTGGGCACGTTAAGCCGTTGGTCCCGGCTATTAGCCGTAAAAACACCACCAATCCGCATTGGAGCAGCGTGGTGGAGTATGCTCCATACTCCCTCCGGTTGATTGAGGGGAGGCCTGTGCCCAGCAGTGGGACGTATATAGGCTGTTTATGTATGTATGTACATCGACCCGCAGTGGAGCAGAATAGTGGAGTATTACCCGTATTCTTAAGTCCATTCAGATAACGCGATTTACACCCGTTGTCATACCACAGAGTACTTAACATAGTACCGATACAGATGCACATCTCCAAGCATGCAGGAATCTATATAGTAATCAATTTGCAATCAAATAATCAAGAGCCTCAACCCTAACTCAAGGCATGACGTCAGCGGTTGAGCGTTGGGCTCACGATCCGGAGCTCCTAGGACATATCACAAAAATTACTTTGTGGTCCCAAGTTTGGTTAAGACATTACACCACGTTTGATGAGGTTGGTACTCAACCTCACAACCCTCACGATAGAAGATTACTTTCGTATTAATTATGTTGGCAGTGTGATATGCTCTATTCCAATGAGCAAGTCCTCAAGTCAAGGGCGTAAATGTCGTCTTAAAATACCAAAATGTTCAGCTGAGGCTGAGTCGAGTGGAGGATTAAATTAGTGCCGCCGTTAGAAATGGAGCTAGTTTTAGCCCAGTTGGTGGTTGCGACAAGCTATCCCTTGTCAAAATTATAAAAATATGTTGTTAGTGGGTTCTGTTTTCCGCATTTAGACTCTTAAGATGGCCCATTATGCGTTCTAAAAATATAATTTTCAAGTGTCCGTTTCTCACATAAGATCACGCTTATTTCTCAGTTAGTCAGACGACACGGAATTCCATTTCGATCCTGACACCACTTTCGCTTCCACTCTCATCACAACCTTCACGCGCATTTAAAAATAAGGAATAAATGAAACCATAAATTACAATATCGATTTATTTTATCATTTCCTATCACAAAACAAACTTAAACTTATTCTGTCGGAAAGCGACACAATTTTTACATGGTTTTAAATAGATTATATGGGCCGATTTTTGAAAGTCAATGACTATTTTTCCAGTAGGAAAACTCTTAGTTCTTTCAATAAGAAGTCCGGTACCGGGGTTCGAACCGGCGCTCCCCGTTTGACTATAACCACAGGATATAGTGACTATAACGACAGGACCACAGTGACTATAACCACAGGGCCACAGTGACTATAACCACAGGACCACAGTGACTATAACCACAGGGCCACAGTGACTATGACCACAGGACCACAGTGACTATGACCACAGGACCACAGTGACTATGACCACAGGACCACAGTGACTATGACCACAGGACCACAGTGACTATGACCACAGGACCACAGTGACTATGACCACAGGACCACAGTGACTATGACCACAGGACCACAGTGACTATATGCCTGGTACCATAGTATGATGCAGTTTTCACTAACACAATTGGCGCGACTAGGTGCGCGTTCACCTTTAGGGGCGCTCAATAATAGCGACACCTATTGGTAGAAATAGTTATCATCATTGATCTAACACGCGTCAATAGGCGTAGGCCCGTTACAGTTGATCCTGACGTTGATGTTGACGGCCGCCAGCTGCGTGGCAAAGAACTTGAAGATGTACGGTATAGCCACGCTCACCAGCGCGCCCTCGCCGCACAGGCGGCACGACTCGCTGCCCTCTGCCTTGCCTGCTATGGGCCCGACCAGCGTGCCGCATTTTGTGCAGATCACCGCCTGAAATTATAGATAAAGATAAAGATAAAGATAAAGATAATTTATTTGCTTAAACATGAGTAATTTAAATACAGATGACAATGTTCACATTATAGGTTCTTCATGTTTGCCTTGCGGCGCACAAAATTTTGAGTACCTAGATTATTATCTATATAAATACATGCATCATTATTACAATTTATCATTCAAAAACTCATCTATCGTATAATAACATCTTTTAGTTAACAACTCATTCAATTTTCTTCTAAATAGACTTAAGTTACACAACCTTATTTCTAGTGGTATTTTATTATATATTTTTGGCGCCATTCCAAATACACTCTTCATCATTAATGCAGTATTTGTGCGTTGCTGGCATAGTTTAGCTAAATCACGTGGACGAAGGCGACTATGAAAGGCTGTAGTTTCTACATTTTTGAAAAATCCTGGATTTTTTTTTACAAATACTGCAGTTTCAATTATGTACAGTGAGGGAAATGTTAAAATGTTATACTTTGTAAAGAAAGGTTTACAACTGTCACTATTTTTAAGACCGAACATTGCCCGTATACATCTCTTCTGGCCTTTAAAAACCGTTTCTCTATCTGATGAATTTCCCCAAAAAGTAACACCGTATCTTAAAATTGAAGCTACAAGACCATGATATGCTGATAGGACAGTGGCAACATCTACTATTTGAGATAACCTGAAAAGAGCATAAGACGATCCGGACAGTCTTGAGCACAGTGTTTGAACATGCTCCTTCCACGTGAGTGATTTATCAATCTTAACTCCCAGAAATTTTGTACTGTCTACTTCTTCTATATTAAAGCCTTGGTAATTGATGTCTAAAACTGGAGTCTGAACACGCTGTCGAAATTGCATTAGTTTTGTCTTAATCAGATTTACTAACAAGTTATTATTTTTCATCCAAGTAACTATACCATTCAGTGTGTTATTAATTTCATGTTGATAAGACATTTCGTTTTGACATTCTATCACTACTGCACAGTCATCAGCGAAAAGTGTCACAGGGTATTGTACATGTCTAGGTAGATCATTTATATAAATTATAAATAGCAACGGTCCCAGAATACTACCCTGTGGCACTCCATACCTGACAACTTTTTGACAAGAATGATAGATTTCTTCCCTTTTGGTACCGATATTAATTTTAGTTAATTCAGTGTACTGTTTTCTTTTTACCAAATAAGATCTAATCAGCTTTAATACATTTCCTCTAAACCCATAATGGTCAAGTTTTCGTAAAAGAATTTCATGGTCCACATAATCAAAAGCCTGGGTCATGTCCATAAATATAGCACTTACATGTTTTCTTATGTCAATATTTGCAGTTATCGTTTTTAATAAATAATATATCGCTACATTAGTTGATCTATCTTTACGGAAGCCTTGCTGTTCTTCAGAGAATATTTTTTTCTTTTCCATGTATTCATTCATCTGTTTATGAATAAACTTTTCAAAGATTTTTGCAAAAATAGTTAAAAGTGCTATCGGCCTGTAACATGACATATCTTCTCTATCGTCTTTTTTGAAGAGTGGCTTAATGACTGCAATCTTCAGGTTATCCGGAAAAGTACCTGTAGTGATGCTTAGATTTATGATATAGCTTAAGTGTGGTGCTATACATTCGGCAACATATTTTACAACCTTTGTTGATATTCCGTCATGGCCTACACTATTTTTATTTTTTAATTTTTTTATAATATTTAGTATATCACTTGGTATACTAGGTGCCATAAACATAGAGTTACAAGTAAAATTTATATTTAAATTGTTAATATTCTTATCTGCTTCTGGTATTGGGTTTATTTTGTTAATGAAAAAGTCGTTGAAGCAATTCACAATTTGTTGCGGGTCAGTAATATAATTGTTATCAACTTTAATTTTACATATTTCAGGTTTTGGTATATTTAATTTGGACCTATTTATGATTCTCCACGCCGATTTGCTGATATTCTCTGATTTTCTTAAGGAATTTATATTATATATGCGTTGAGTTGCCTTTAAAATATTTTTGTACGTTCTAGCGTAATTTCGGTACTTTAATTTATTAACATTGTTTGGTTCAAGTCTGGATTTCCAAAGCAACTTTCTTTTTATTTTGCTACTTCGCTTAATGCTCAGGCTTATCCATTTTGTAGTTTTATGAGTTTTAATTTTAATTTCATGTGTAGGGAAGCATAAATCAAAAAATAGTGTAAAAATGTCAATAAATTCGTTATATGCTTCATTTGGGTCATTTGTTAGATATATTTTATTAAAGGAAAAGTTTTCCATGCAATGTCTAAATTTTTTCATAGTTTGTTCACTAAAATCTCTTTTTTTTACATACCAGTAGTCTAAAATACATGTAGTTTTTACAGGCAATTTCAATATTTGCGCAGTATGATCAGACATGGCAAATTCCAAAACGTCACAGTGATATTTTTTTTTAATGTTTATTGCAATATTATCGATACAGGTACCACTACTGACTCTTGTTGGTTGTTGTACTACTAATTTAAGATTATAATTTTTAAGACAGTTTTCAAAATCTTGTGTAATATTGTTATTTTTTAAAATGTCAATATTAAAATCTCCACATACAAGTATGTCGTATGATTTTTTTATGATGATTTTATCTAGGACAGACTCAAGCTTTTCAAAAAATAGATTAAGATATAATTTCGTATATTTCGGTATTCGATATATACACACAATTATTAATTTAAGTTTAGCCAATTCTACAGCACAACATTCAAAAATTCCACATATTGATGTGTTTTCTATTTCGGGTAGTTCTCTATATACATGACCATTTTTTATTAAGATACACGCTCCCCCTCTTCCTTTTTGTCTAGCGTAAGAAGCCACTATTTTATAATTTTGTATCAATACTGCATCTCTACCAGAACTGGCTCGCATGTTATGCTCTGTAATACAGATAACATCGACATTAATGTGTCTTTCTTGTAGTTCTGCCAAACATACCATAAGCTGGTCTGATTTACTACATAGCCCGGCAATGTTTTGATGCATTACATGTATATATTTATGAACGAAAAAGCTCCTCACCAATCGGTATAGTTTTATGATTTCCGATAGGTGTACTTGAAGTACATATGTTAATATTGTAATCCTCAATTTCTATAAGAAGATCATGTACATCGTTGAATATTTTTCTCCAGCCAAAGTTATTTACTCTACAAGAATGCAAATTAAACATTTTTTGGTCGTAAGTAAGATTTAGATTACTGTCCAATGAAAAAGCATATTCATACTCCTGCAAATCCTTATACAATAAACTATTAAACTGTTCCACTCTCCAATTAAACATATCATTGTTATAGTATCTGAATGTCGGTACGCAAATTACAATATTAGTAAAATTTAATGAAAGCACAGCTTTTCTAATATGTACAACCAGATCCTTGTAATTTTGAGTTTGTTCGAAATCTTTTTCTCCTATAAATATCAAACAGTAGTCATTCCTTGTGAAATCGCGTAACTTTGCTTCTAAGTTGTTTAACATATGTTTAACATCTAATCCTGGAGTTAGGTAATGGCAAATGTCAAACTTATCGCTTAAGAAATGCTCTGCAGCTTGTAACATTTTATTACGATTATTAGTACTAAGTATGCAAATTTTATTTTTTGTCATGGAATTACGTATGTTTTGTTCTTGATGCCGATTTCCATATGTTTGCTTCCTCTCATATTTTTTATTAAGCATCTCATCTATTTTCTGTTGCTTAACGCTATTATCTTCACTACAGCTTAGATTATTCCTGTCTTCTGGTTTGAGACTAGTCTTTTTTGAAACAGACTTGAGAGTTAATTCATGAGAAGAACTACGTACATTTTTTATTTTTTTAGTTTTTCCAGTATACTGTTCTACTGTATTCTTCAGATCAAAGTTTTCCGAAAGTAGCTCTTCTATCATTTGTTCCGCAGAATCCACTTTTCCCTGTAATATTTCAACTTTTTTGGTCAGTCGATCAATTTTTTCTTGTAAATTTTCACATAATTCCGGACAGCTCTTATTTGGCGCTGGTGTAGACTGGACAGAAGAGAACTCAAGATCATCTTCATCAAGTGAAGAAAAAGAGTTATGCGTTGTAATGTTTATTTTTTCTTTTTTTCGTATAGTGATGTTCATGGTAGGTGTAGACGATTCACTTTTTGAATTAATGTCAGTTGAGAGTTGTTTATTCCAGCATACTTGACATAGCCAAGTGTCTTTGTGCTCCTTCGTCATAGTGTTAAAAAACCTGCATTCACTGACATTTGCACATTCTAGATCATATGACATCATGCACATACTACATTTTAAATAACGTCTGTGAGTAATCCTAGTCGAACAACGGTTGCAAATAACGTCCGTAGCTTCCATTTTCGATATAATGAAAATCAAATCCTTAGTATTGTCGAAACTTGTATAGTATTCCTTAATAATGAGATTGTTAGCTCTGTTGTCTTTTTGTGTCTTGCTCTGATATAACTATAAGGCGCTAGCTAACACTCGTTAACGTTTCTACGACAATTGACACATTTGCTCGTTAACATTTCTCAGGCGTTCACTTCTAACTATATGACAGCGGGGTTAACGGTCAACGGTCAAAATTATCAAACCGTTACACAGCAAAATTTAAAATAATCACTATTTCACTATGTATATTTTCGTAGATTCGTTAACACACTTATAGTTCGTACTCACTGCATTATGTGTGGTGTGTTTTTTTACTTATTTATCGTATAATTGTAGCATAATTTTCCAAAATAAATATCAACACAGCACACGCACAATTCGTGACAGAAAACTTCACAAACAGTATCACTAGCGAATTGTATTACCGTCTATTGAATGAACAAATAAAAACTTTAGATTGTCAACTTTTAATATTTTTTAAGAAAACAAATAGCGGGAGACTATATGCACTAGTCAGAAAGCGCCTGACTTATTTTTTCTAGTCTAGGTTATCGAATAAATCGTATTATCCACCCTTTACAATCGTATTATCAGTAGCTAGCTAACGAAATTACGATTAAAATTATTTTACAATCTATCTAATTAGGTTGTGGAGCGCGCTCAGTCATCCCCATAGAGCTCGGTATGCAAAGTATTTCTTTAAATTATTTTACCTTTCTCGTTTCGTTTTTTTAGATTGTCTTTATTTAGCAATCTGAATTTCATAATTTATCTTGAACCTAGTTCACGACCCAATGGGGTAGATCGACTTCGAGGGGTAGTTAGTAGTGCGACATCATATCACGTTTTTCTATGACGTCACAGTGTGATTTTTACAATACATTAAATACAAATTCCATAGTAATTTCGTGTTTAGACGTTTAGTAAGAAGTAACTGATTTGACTAGTTGGAAACTGGCCTATTGGGAAGTGTCTGCAGGAATCGAGGCTATGTACTGAGCCGCAGAAAGAAATGAAACTAGTTTTAGCCCAGTTGGTGGTTGCGACAAGCTGTCCCTTGTCTTGTTATACTAAAGATAAAATTTCCATGTGTCCGTTTCTCACATAAGATCACGCTTATTTCTCGGGTAGACAGACAACACGGAAATCAATACACAGAAAAAAAAGAATAATAAAAAAAAGAAAACCAAGATCAAAAATCATTAACAAAAAAAAAGAAAAACAAACCAAAAACATAAAAATAATAATAAAACTAAGTATTCTAAATGCAACGCAATAATAATTTCGAACCGCCGCACTATGGCTTTCATAAAATGGCTTTCATAGACATAGGGAGTTCAAATTTTAAGTGGGGTTTTGTTTTGCTGGATATAGCTTCTATTACCTATTACTATATAGGAAAATGATACCAGAGTTGATTCTGTGCAAAAGCGGTTATCGTACGAATTATTTATGATTTTTTGACATAACTCATATAATGGTTTGAGATGCCTTTTTTTTTTAAGAATCGTCAAAATAAAAAATATTTATTTTTTGATTAGAAACGGTTTCTTTCAAGTAACACAGGTATTTAACAACATTATAAGACATAATGGCATCACGCCTGTATTCCTGATGGAGTAGGCAGAGGGTTAAGTATACCCAAGCTTCGACAGCTATGTTTGAGGTAGTTATTTTCAACACATAACAAGTCTATGAAAGCCATTTTTCGACCCATAGTGCGCCGTACTGTACTTACGTCGCTCTTGTCGGAGCAGTGGAACAGCCTGTCCTGCAGCAGGAAGGAGGCGCCGTGCGATATGAGCGCGTCCCGCTCCATCTCCCCCAGCCGCACGCCGCCGCCGCGCCGCCGGCCCTTCACGGGCTGCCGCGTCAGCGCGTCCACCGCGCCCGTCGTGCGCACCTGCCGGGGCGAAAGGGTACCATGATGCGGCGGACCCCACTAGTCGGCTAGTTAGTTCCGCCCGCAATACACAGATGGCGTTAAACTACTTCACCAGCTAGTTCCGCTAACAATACACAGATGGCGTTAATCATTCTACGCAGATGGTCTGAAACGCGCGTGTCTATGGGTAAAGTAGCCCACCGACCTGCCACTTGTCGGAGACCATGTGCCGCAGCCGCTGGTAGTGTATGACTCCGTAGAAGATGTCCGCCGTCATCTCGCGGCCGTCGACCCCGCTGTACATCCGCTCGGTGCCGTAGTAGTTGTACCCCCCCGCCTCCAGCAGGCGGCCGAAGTAGTTGATCGCTGTGTCCTTCTCGTTGAAGCGGAACGGACTTGCGTCGTGCACCTTGAGGGTGCAAATAGGGTAAATAAAATACACTAGGTTGACCTATATAAATTATAAAATGCTCCTCCTCTTCTATCGTGTGGGTTTTGAAGTGGATTACCTTTTTTTTTGACGTGACTTATTGTAGATTTGCCGCAAAAGGCATTAACTACTTGGCTGGACAAATGGGGAGCGCTGAAGGCTCTCACCCGGTACAACGTTTAAGACAACAGGCCTGAGGGTGCGCAGTTGGGCGCGAACCTCGGTGCAGGGCGTCGTCTGAGATGGAAAATAATTGAAAGAATTAATCGACCCTAGTGGGTCGATAGCGATAAGCGCTAATTGAGGGAAATCGTCGACCACGCCAGCGGGGTCAGGGTATAAAATGCTAATCTAGAAATAGAAGCCAACTAAATATGACTTATAATTGGGTAAAAAAGTGTGGGTAAATATGACTTATGTATGAGTGAAAGCGACTGAAACGTCGCTAACCTGACTTACATGACTTAGTCGGTAAAAATTACTTAAGTATGGGTAAACATTACCTATAAGTGGGTAAAAATGACTTAATTGTGTGTAAAAAAGCCCAAATAAAGATTCTATCTCTCTATCTATTTAAAAATGACATAAATTTGGATAAAATAACTGACATTTGTGTAAAAATGTCATAAATGAGGATAAAATAACTGACATTTGGGTAAAAATGACTTAAAAGTGGGTAAAAATGACTCACGTGTCCATGCAAGCTAGCGGCCTTCCCGGCCATGCACTCGATCATCATGGCGATGGTCATACGCGACGGGAAACCGTGAGGGTTGAACAGCACGTCTGGTATGAGACCAGACTCCGTGAAGGGCAGATCCTCGGCAGCCCACTTCTGGGAGCAGATGCCCTTCTGGCCCGCCCGGGACGCAAACTTGTCGCCCACTGTTGGGTTACGCTGAAAGAAACGGTTTTGGGTTAGGGATTTTGGTGATAGCGCTCCCCATAACAACCATGGAGATGATAGGTAGCCGTTGGTCCCGGTTATTACTTACTGATGTAAGTACGTAGTCGTTACATGAATCATGTAATGGGTCTACGGCGGCTCAGTTATAACCCTGACACCAGGGTTGATGGGGTTGGTAATTCACCTCACAATCCACACGATAGAAGAAGATAGGTTCTGGTCCATTTGCCATGACAGGTAAAATCTACAATAGGATTCCGAAGGAAGATTTAAGTATAAAATTAACTTAAGAAAATTCCTAATTGAGAAAAGTTTTACACAATGCAAGAGTTTTTCTTATATTATATATATACTGTAAGCGTTGTAGGTTTTGTTATATAGTTTTTAAAATTTTCATTGTTATTTTTGATTAATTTTTAA
Source organism: Pectinophora gossypiella (assembly GCF_024362695.1). Taxonomy (NCBI): domain Eukaryota; kingdom Metazoa; phylum Arthropoda; class Insecta; order Lepidoptera; family Gelechiidae; genus Pectinophora; species Pectinophora gossypiella. The sequence continues at coordinate 9,611,759 of NC_065425.1, forward strand.
ACAAAATTATATATGTTAAGTACTTATTATTATTATTATCTTTTTTTGTTGTTTCTGGCTTAATTTAGTTTCGTATTATTTTTTCTTGTTTTTGCTATACCCTCCTGGGTCCATATGTGGTACTGTAATAATTATAAAATGGAAACTATCCTATTCTTTATTTCTGAGGAAGCCCACATTCCCGAGATATGAGACCTTGACAAGCAGTCGCTTCTGTAAAAAACCGGACCTGTCAAATCTTCAGGTTGGGTAAGCGGACATTGTGAAAAAAACGGGATAATGCTGGTGTGCTTTTCATCAACAAAACCTCGAATTGCTGCGAACATCTTATGGTGCTGTGCCTTTGCAGGGCGTTACATGTATCTCTTGTTCTTCTACCGTGTGGATTGTGAGGTGAATTATCAACCCCATCAACCCTGGTGTCAGGCTTATTACTGAGCCGCCATGGGCCCCTGACATGACTCATGTAACGACTACGTACTTACATCAGTAAGTAATAACCGGGACCAACGGTTTAACGTGCCTTCCGAAGCACGGATCTTTTTACTTTTTGGACAATCCGATGATCAGCCTGTAATGTCCTAACCAAAATAGGGATCACAAAGTGATTTTTGTGATTTGTCCCCACCGGGATTCGAACCCGGGACCTCCGGATCGGAGGTCGTTACATGTATGTAACACCTTAACCTAACCTAACGCTAGGGAGGTGATGATCTTTGACCTACGAAAGTACACAATTATTGATTGTTTGATTGAAATATGCCTGATTGCTCCTTCCACGGTATAAGAAAACCTATGCTCAATCCTATAACAAGCCGCCATTGCTAGCACATTGATGACGTAAGTGTTACCATTAAATTGGTATCTCCAACATTCCAAGGACGTAAATAATACTATCGAAAATTAAGATAATCACTGACTAATGTATTTAATTACTATTACTTGTCACATATATAAAAATCATTAAAAATGTAAGTAAATCTTTTATTAAACATTCAAAATTCCTTTGCTAAGTTTTTTTTTTTTTTTTTTCGTTTTTATCTGCGATCAGTCAGTCGACTATAAGCAGATCAGGTGTTGGTAGGGCAGTGCAGAGATTACTTTCCCAATGGAACCGCTCTCTTCTTTAAGGTAAGACATGCAGTCTATTTGCTCAAGTCCATTACTGCGGCTTTTTTCAGTCGTCTACCGTCGCCTTTGCTAAGTAAATATAAAAAAACGTTGGTCGTACCCACGACCAAAAATTACCCATTTTTTTACGAAATGGGTCTGATGACGTCAGCTGGGCTAACCTTGAAATGTTAGCTGTCACTTTTGAGCATACCTGGTTTTGTTATACTATGGCTCCTTCCTCGTGGTCTAAGCAGGACAACGTTTGTCGAGTGACCCAGTAAATGAAGCCAACACACCTGTATCCTCAGCATGATGCAAGCCTTCTTTGTGGCCTTGCTGCTGAAGTCCCCACACAGCCGAACGCTGTCCACAAACACTTCTTCCTTCCCGTGGTACTTGTTCACCACGAACTGACTCTTCTCGCCGTCGTAGAAGCTGTCATCAAATACACAACATAATCTGACGACTATATTTGAGGTAGTCAGTGGTAAAATCAAATATACTTTATTTAGTGGGTAACATGGTTACACTTTGAATCGTCATTTTTTTACATAAGGACGTCTCATCCGCTTAAAACTATCTCACAACCTGTATAGCCAAGGAAAAGAAGCTGCAAGAAAAACCTCGGCACAGGGCCCTAGACGTCCTTTTTTAGTACTTTGGCTGCCTAATGTCAGTTCTCAGACAGATAATCCCATGAATTCATATCTTCTGAATAATCACTAACCTAATAATAACCTCTATAACAAAGTTTCTGTTTAATTACTGTCCTAAAACTGTTCAAAGGTAAATTTTGAATGTCAATGGGAATTTTACACACATACATGAAATATTATAAGTAAATCATACATAAGAAACTTCTTCCTCTTCTTCTTCTTTCTTTTTATTTTGGTGCAATAAAATGTATTTGTATTGTATTGTAAGAAACTTACCAGTAGAAGGGTTCTTCAGGCTTGACCCTCGCTCCGACAGCGGGCAGTCCGTCTGCATCAATGAACGGCGCCAACTCTGGCTTGGAGTTGTCGCGACAGAAGTACGAAGACGAATGCTTCAGCTCTATGAAGTCTGCCTTGTACACGGAACCGGCTCCAAACCCTCGCTCGTACGCTGACTTGTTGATTATCATCGCGTCTTCCATGTCGTAGCCCTGGAAAGATACGCTAGATCATCATCATAATAGTATCCCCAAACTGTGATGTTTGTGATAGGGTTGAAGATGTGGCGCATATTTTGATGGAATGTGTCAAAAATCAAAATGAAAGGGAGTCGCTGATGAAATATTTTAAATTAAATCAATTAGACGTGGGTTATATACAAGCCCACCTTAGTGCTCCAACTTCCGAGGTGGCTGTGGCTTTTTACAACCTAGTAATAAAATATTTTCAGGGACCCCTTTTAGAGTGAGTATATTATAATTACTTAGTAATAAGGTCTAGTTGTATTTGCTATTTTAATAATTTTAGTTACGATGGGGTTGGCATGTCTACATAGATAAAAACCCCTAAAATAAATAAAGATAAAAAAAAAAAATCATCATAATCCTAACGTTATCCCGTTGTTCACCTGAAGATTTGACAGGTCCGGTTTTTTACTGCCTGTCTGACCTTCCAACCCGAAGGGAAAACCAGCCCAATACAGATCAGGTCACACTCCAGAAGTATTTTACGGGTATGTGGATTTCCTCACGATGATTTCCTTCACCGCTGAATACGTGAAAAAGATAGTTGACTATCCGTTCTACTTTTTAATGGTGCGGCAGATGCGCATTTTTTTGTGCGCAATATAATTTCTTCCCCGGTAAACCGGCGGAAGAGAGAGTGTGGGTTAAGGGTAAACAGTTTTTCAGTAACCCCTGGCCAGATTGAACTCAGGGTGTGAGTTTGTTCACGCATCACTCTTTTAACATACTTCGCTGATTTCAATGAAACTTGGCAGTTTTCTCCATTAGATACTTGACCAACGTCTGCCGTAGAAATCATCACGCTCTATCCTATATAGGGTAGACAGCTTATACGTACAGTGTAAGAGATGACGGCGACAATGGCGTTGGTCCCGCAAGGGTAGTCGTCCAGTGCGATGTGGTCGTAGTGCGTGGGCCGGAACAGCGGCGTCGCCGGAGACTGCAGCCGGTATAACTTGGTATCCGCGTTGGTTAACCATGTATGGATCGGGGTGCCCATCGTCTGCTTGCCCATCTGGCACTGGTACATGTTTCTGTGGATAAGGGGTTTGATTTTTATATTCCATACATACATAAAATCACGCCCGTAATCCCTAACGGGGTAGTCAGAGCCACCAGTAATCAAAGACTAGCAGTCACTGTTGATACGAAGTCCTAAGAATGATAAGATGAACCTTATGGCGACAAGGGACCAGCATATCTATCGCCCATAACAATGTGGATAAAAACTAGAAGCTCAAATGTAGGCGGCAGCACTGTTGAGTGTTCCTAAATTTTGACAGTTCTCCATACTGTCCAGCTAAAGTTCGTGATAAATTGGTATACAATGTGGAGCAACGTGGAGTGTATCCCGTCTGACGGATGAGTTACAAAAAGAATAGCAGCCAGATGGAAAACGGCAGTTTTGATTGAAAACAAGTTTTTCTAAAGGTGATATTAATAAACTAATCTCAGCTTCGAGACTGCCCTCAAGATCATGTCAATGTGACAGTTCTCATATAAAAACAGAGACTTCTGTTTTTATATGAGAACAGTCTCAGCTGAGATTCGTTTATTAATACCACCCTAAGTTTTCTTCTTTCTAATCTTTAGGGAATAAATATAACAGTATGATTTTGCAGTTAAACGCTGCGTTTATTACTCAGTTTACTAACCATAATTATTCTATGTACAAACATACTCCCCAGTGTCCATATTTATTCTGGAGGTGGAGGCCTGGAGCCTATAGTACAGGGTAACCTAGTTTAGGCTCCAGCCTCTACAAACATAAGTTAATTAAGTCAAAATGTAACTTATTATTAATATGTTGGCTCGCAGATTTGCACGTTGTACTAAACAGGTTAAGGTGACGCTTTTTAAAGCGTACTGCCAGTCCTTCTACACGTGCAGTCTGTGGACTGAATATACGCGGAGTTCATACAGCGCCTTGAGAGTTCAATACAATAACGCGTTCAGGGTGCTGTTTGGGCTGCCGCGTTTTTGCAGTGCGTCAAAAATGTTTGCCGATCACAATACAGATTGTTTCTTTGCAATTATTAGGAAGAGGTGTGCATCGCTATTGAGGCGCTTACGTTCCAGCTCAAACGGCATTCTGAGCGTGTTGACTGATAGGTGGGACTCCCCACTGCTGGGCCACTGGATGCGCTTACATACTGAAGTGGACTTGCAGATACCGGTGACCAGGCGGTGGGAACCTGCTTATTAGTAATGTGTTGTGTTAATGTGTACGTTTTCTTGTTGTTTATAATTGTCGAGCCGTGTCGTGTGTAAATGTTATTTTATTTTTATCGTTCTATTACTAACACTAGATTAAGTTGTTTATTGCTTGTTACTAACCACTATGGAACATGTCCGAAATAAACTCTTTTTATTTATTTTTTTTATTATTATTATGTTGTGGAGGTCATAAACGATTTTTATTATTTTATTATTATTATATTATTATTTTATTAAAGGGTTATAGTGTAAAAATATAACCGAAACAATATGTTTGTTGACTCAAATCGTATGCGGAACTGTCAAAATTTAAGAACACTCAACAGTAGCGACACCTGACGAGAGAAATAGACAGTTTTTATCCTCATTTTAGAATGTTCTAGTAAGATTGTGGACTTACCTCGGTGACTGATTACAATCAGGCATGGGTACCAACTGGGCCAGGTTGCTCATGAACGCTGACTTTGACAGCTCCAAGTGTGTGGTTTTACCTGAAACAAGTTCATTTATAGTTTACCCTTACGAAGCCAATTGGGTAGTTGCATATGTCAAATATAAATTATGAAATTCTGATCACTAAAAAAAGACATATAAACTGACAACAAAGAAATATGATTTTTATTATCTTTATTATATTTAACTTATTTATGAATTAGAATCAAGAAAAACGTAATAAAAGACTTTTATTACGTTTTTTTTATTAAAAGTCTGACATTTTATAGCGTTTTTCTATGACGTCACAGTGTGCTTTCAAAATTCCATAATAACTTCGTGTTTTGACGTTTAGTAAAAAGTAACTGATTTGACTAGTTGGAAACCAGCTTATTGATAGCTACTGCCTGATCTTCTAGCTTGAAGGGAAATCGAGCCCAAAACAGGTTGGGTTCCATACCTGCGAAACGCATTTCTCGGGATAATGTTGTCATATTTAATTCCCGTGCAATATTTATACTGACATTTCATGTCAGTCGCTTTTGTAAAAAACCGGACCTGTCAAATCTTCAGGCTAGGTATGCGGACCCAGCGAGAAACGGGATATTGCTGGGGGGATGATGTATCCTGGAAAGTACCTCACTGTACATCAATGAACTTGTGACTCTGTCCATGGTATAAGAAGACCAGGTATGCTCAATCCTATGACAAGCCGCCATTGCTAGCCCATTGATGACGTAAGTGTTACCATTAAATTGGTACCTCCAACATTCCAAGGACGTAAATTTTATTATTGAAAATTAAGTGAATTACTACTGACTAATGTATTTAATTAATATTATTTGTCACATATATAAAAATCATTAAAACTGAAGGTAAATACATTGTTTTAAGTTTACGCGGTTATTATCATAATTAAAACACATAATAACGTGATCATGGCACTTGCAACAGTGTCGAAATATCGGGAGTCTCATATCAAACGAGGTAAGAACCCGTTATTGTGTTTTAATTATGAATTAAATATTTTACTTAAAGTACAAAATTTCCTTAACAGCCTCTGTGGTCTAGTGGTTAGAGCGTTAGGCTCACGATCTGCGGTTCCGGGTTCGATTCCCGATGGGGACATTGTCGAAATCACTTTGTGAGACTGTCCTTTGTTTGGTAAGGACTTTTCAGGCTTGAATCACCTGATTGTCCGAAAAAGTAAGATGATTCCGTGCTTCGGAGGGCATGTTAAGCCGTTGGTCCCGGCTATTAGCCGTAAAAACACCTCCATCAACCCGCAGTGGAGCAGCGTGGTGGAGTATGCTCCATACCCCCCCGGTTGATTGAGGGGAGGCCTGTGCCCAGCAGTGGGACGTATATAGGCAGTTTATGTTAACAAAATTTCCTTGCAAAGTAAAGTAGGGGGCGATGATTCTATGAAAACAGAAGTAGTGTAGCTCATACCTTTATAAATCTCAGTCTGTGTGACAGCGATGTCCAGGTACAGTTGTTCCATGGTGCCAATCAGCTCCAGCTGGCCGGTGGAGAGGTTGATGACCGGCCGCATCATGCGCGCCTCCGTCGTGAACAAGAACACGCCAGCGTATTGCGCGCAGATCTGTGGGCGCATGATAGAGTTAGTATAGATCAATCTTCTTCTATCGTGTGGGTTGTGAGGTGAATTACCAACCTCATCCCTGGTCTGCTGCCTGGTCAAAAACCTCGAATTAGGGCCCTAGACGTTCTAAAAATATAAAATATTTATTTATTTATTTACACAGATCAAAATATTATTATTACAGGCATATCTCCCAATACAATAATATTTAAATGTCAATATTGTTATACAATTTAGTAATTTGACAGAATGAGGTACAAAACTGCCTATTTCACCCACCAGGTGTCACTATTGTTGTGCTGTGTTCCCCATACTATTTAATTTATAAACAATCATATATTCTCACACTATAACTCTTTGCGCAGCGTTTAACTGCAAAATCATAGCTTATAAATATTTATTTCCTAAAGATCGTAAAGAATAAAAGTAAGAAAAACTTATTTGTAATCAAAACTGCCTTTTCCATCTGGCTGGTTTTCTTTTTCGTAACTGATCCTTCAGACGGGATACACTCCACGTTGCACCACATTTTATACCAATTTATCACGAACTTTAGCTGGACAGTATGGAGAACTGACAAAATTTAGGAACACTCAACAGTGCTGTCGCCTACATTTGAGCTTCTGGTTTTTATCCACATTAGCACTCACCTGTTTCTTGGGAATGACGACAATCTCGGTGCTGATGGGCACCTCCTCGCCTTTGACCTTCAGGGTCCGCAGGTACGTGGTGGACTTGTCCACGGTCTCCTCTGACAGATACCCGACTAGTCTGCCGTCTATGAACACTGGGTACTTGTACACATCTCGAGACAGAGGAGTGTTGGATACTGAGCTGATCGGCTCCATTCCTGGCGAGAGAAAGTGTTTTTGGCCGGTTAATTTGTGGAGACAAAAATCCGTGATAACCCTGTTCGGAGAACACGTGAATTACATCATACTACACTGAGGAGCGGTCTGAGATTGTTGAAGTTAAGCAACTTTCGCAATGGCCGGTCGGATGGGTGACCACAAAAAAAAGTTTTCATCTCGAGCTCCTCCGTGCTTCGGAAGGCACGCTAAGCCGTTGGTCCCGGCTGCATTATCAGTCGTTAATGACCATCAATCCGCACTGGGCGCGCGTGATGGTTTAAGGCCCGATCTCCCTATCCATCCATAGGGAAGGCCCGTGCCCCAGCAGTGGGGACGTTAATGGGCCGGTGATGATGATGACACACAGGACACTTCATACAAACAACCTCGTTTTACACAGACACCACACATTGACATTATCAACACGCGCATCTGTGTGTGTGACGTCTGAAGACATACGATTGAAGACAATGTTCGAGGATGACGCAAAGCTAGCTCGGACGCTGGTGGGGAGCGGAGAGTTGTCATTCTATATTCCCTATTTTATGATCATAGTGTCGCGGGTTCAAACCCCCGCCTTATTGCCACTCCATTGGGAATTTATATTCCACCGCCCATTAAAAGCTTTTGTTGACAAGTAAATAAACGATAGGAGACTTATCGTTACTGCGAAGTGCTATAAATAAACCGATGGAGTTTTGAACAATGAAGTTATTATAATTAAAGCACATAATAACGGGTTCTTACCGCGTTTAAATGGGGATATGAGACTCCCGACTTAAAACAATGAAGTTATTTACAGAAGTAGAAAAGTACTTTAAATAATATTAATAATGTTTATTGAAAAGCTCAGTTACAGTTCTCGTTGAAACCCTGTCTCCCAAACTAGGCGAACCTGTATTATGGGAGACGGTGCCTTCCAAATATAAGTACTTATTAACTACATTAACAGTGGTGACAATCCGTAAGCGTGGCCAATTATTGGTCAGCAAAAATTTTGTATCGATCGCCATCGACTCGCAAAGAAGAAGAAGTGGTGACAATACGGTATTAAAATAAAACAATAGGTAATAAAATAAATAAAAATAAAAGTGTTCTTGTGTGCGTGTGTGTGTGTGTACACTTGCGCTAGCCCTACGACTAGTTCATAAAATCGATTTTATGAACAACTCTTTAACTCACCACACTTCTCCAGTACGAATGGCAGGTTTTCCAGCTGCTTCGAATCTACGGGTTGCGTGACCTGGAAACAGAAAAAAAATGTTCATCCTATTTCTCAGTGCGGGAATCTTTACTGGATTGCAAGTGAAATCATCTCATTCCCGTTTTCGCAGGGTACTTCAGGAGCGCTAATATGTATACACTTTGATACCATGTCACATTAACTTTTTTGACAAATGAAACCGTAAGTCTCATTAAATAACAAATATGATAGTGCGACATCTCGTGCTGGTTTTCACAAGGTCCACTAACCTAACCTGAAAATTTTGACAGGTCCGGTTATTTACACAAGTGACTGCCTGTCTGACCTTCTAACCTGAAGGGAAATCCAGCCCAAAACAGGTTAAGTGTCATCATACCTGCGAAACGCATTTCTCGGGAATATGTTGTCATATTTAATACCCGTGCAATATTCATATGTTGCGTTTCTGTTAATCAAATGGCAGTCGCTTCTGTAAAAAACCGGACCTGTCAAATCTTCAGGTTGGGTAAGCGGACCCTGTGAGAAACGGGATAATGCTAGGGGGATGATGTAGCCTGGAAAGTCCCTCACTGTACATCAATGAACTTTTGGCTCTGTCCATGGTATAAGAAGACCTGGTATACTCAATCCACAAGCCGCCATTGCTAGCCCATTAATGACGTAAGTGTTACCATTAAATTGGTATCTCCAACATTGCACCAAGACGCAAATTTTAAATAGTATTGTATTGTATTGCACCTATTGTATTTTTATGATCTATTTTTATCATATTATTATTTTAAAATTTCATGTTTTACACATACATACATACATAAACTCACGCCCGTAATCCCTAATGGGGTGGGCAGAGCCACAAGTAATCAAAGACAACTTGCAGCCACTGTTGATACGAAGTCCAAAGATGGATATGATGAACCTTATGGTGATAAGGGATCAGCCTATCGCCCATAACATTAGTCCATCATGTTAGAGGACACAATCCCTCTGTCGGTTTCACACTTGTTTCATGTTTTACACTTTAACTATTTTATATTTTATTTTGTATAATTGGATTTTTATATTTTATATTTTTATATTCCATATTTTATATTGTAGTGGGTTTTGTTTCTGCCTTTAATAAAGAATTATTATTATTATTACAAGGACGTAAATTTTATTATTGAAAATTACGTGAATTAGTGACTAATGTATTTAATTACTATTATTTATGACATATATAAAAATAATTAAAACTGTACGTAAATCTTTTACCAAAAGTTCAAAATTTCCTTGCAAAGTAAATTATAAAAGCATTGGTCGTGGGTAATTTGTTTATTACGAAATGACAACGCAGGTTCGGATGACGTCAGCTGAGCTAACCTTGAAATGCTAGCTGTCAGTTTTAAGCATACCTGGGGGGTAATTTGACATTTGCGCACGTAAAAGTAAGTGCGCAATGCAAACAAATGTCAAAAAAAAACAAAGGGCATTTTTAGGCCCCCTGGTCTTCTTATACCATGGCTCTGGCTAGCTAAGAGAATATGTTTGTTTGGCGTGTTCCCCACCTGAGCAGACATGGTGAGGTGGTTGAGCAGGCCGCAGGGTGCTCCGTCGGGCGTGTGCACAGGACACACGAAGCCCCACGCGTCCGGCAGCAGCTGCCGCGCCTCCGTCGTGCGCATCTCCAGGAAGAACGACCCGCGGTGAATGGCCCTTGGAAGAAAATATGCTTATGATTGGATAGTTAGTTAATTTTGAAAGTGTGGTGCTTGGTTCTGCGGACCAGTCTGTGTATGTGTAGAAGTGCGTGAAGGAAATGCTTATACATTGTTTTTATGTTTACGCGGTTATTATCATAATTAAAAAACACATAACAACGGGTTCTTAAGGGTTCATTTTAAACGCGGTAAGAACCCGTTATTATGTGTTTTAATTGGAATAGAATAGAATAGAATAACTTTATTCCCAAAACAGTGCAGTACAATAGTAGAGAAGATAAAGATAAGTATACAAATCAAAAATACACTGCCAGGGAAAAGGGACTGATTCAGCTGATTATGGAAATGCTTATGTTTATTAACTATTAGGCGAAGTGTGAACTTATGTGTATACAAATGTACGTACTTTGTTACTTATGTAAATGACATTTAATATGTTGGAAATAAGAAATAAATTCTCTTTAACCATAGTTTCCTAGGTCAAAGATCTTCTTCTTTGCGAGTCGATGGCGATCGATACTACATTTTTGCTGACCTATATTTGGCCACGCTTACGGCATTGTCAGTGGCTTCGTGACGGTCAAAGATAAATTATGAAATTCTGATTACTAAATAAATACAGTAAATAAATTTATTTTTTACGAAATGACAACGCAGGGTGGGATGACGTCAGCTGGGCTAACCTTGAAATGTTAGCTGTCACTTTTGAGCATACCTGGTTTTGTTATACCACGCTACTACGAATGTAAATATATGACCTCATTTAATCTTGTATAAATTGAAATTACATAAACAAATACATTCCATTCTTATTTTAAAATTTGTTTTTTTTTATGATGTGAGTGTTGTTACAATTGTTTTTAGACAAAAATGCAAAGCTTTTTACTTAAATGAACTGGTATCAGCAATTTTGGATTAAAAATATTGAACCCGAATTGTTAACGTAATCGTAAACTTAGCATCTACTTCTGAACCTACCTAATGTTAAAAGAATGTAACTATTAAAATAAAATGTGAAAAAAAGAAAAATGGAGTGACCTATCTGCCAACAAACTGCTGTGCAGTTTGGCGGACGGTACCGATGTACACACCTACATTTTTGAAATAAATCTTTAAAATTTTTTTTTTTTTATTGTAGTTGAATGGGATATACAACTCACTTGAAGTGCGACATGTATCGCATGCGGTTGATGTTCTCGGCGACTATGGTGAGGCCCTTGTACTGCGCGAGGTTCACGTTGTTGGAGGGAGCATTCCCGGTCGCGAGGAACGTCTCCATCTTCTGCTCCAAGTTGCCCGCCATCCGCATTATTTGCTGCAGGTCTTTCTGCCAAGGAAAATAAGAGTTTATTTAATTATGTAGTCATGAGCAATATCATGTAACCACTTTAGAACCCTGTCGCACTATCATATTTGACATTTAATGAGACCTACGGTTTAATTTGTCAAAAAAGTTAATGTGACATGGTTTCAAAGTTTATACATATTAGTACTCGTGACCGTACACATGAGCCTCCGCGGTCTTGTGGTTAGTGTTAGGCTCACGATCTGGAGGTCCGGGTTCGATTCCCGATGGGGACATTGTCGAAATCACTTTGTGAGACTGTCCTTTGTTTGGTAAGGACTTTTCAGGCCTGAATCACCTGATTGTCCGAAAAAGTAAGACGATTCCGTGCTTCGGAGGGCACGTTAAGCCGTTGGTCCCGGCTATTAGCCGTAAAAACACCTCCACCAACTCGCATTGGAGCAGCGTAGTAGAGTATGATCCATACCCCCTCCGGTTGATTGAGGGGAGGCCTGTGCCCAGCAGTGGGACGTATATCGGCTGTTTAAGTATGTAAGCCTAAAAAATATGGAACTGTAATCTCTTTTAAAACTGTAATTCTCTTTTCAGGATTCAAGCCTGAAAAGTCCTTACCAAACAAAGGACAGTCTCACAAAGTGATTTCGACAATGTCCCCAAATGTGTCAATTTATTATGTTTAGGCTTAAACATAATAAATAAGTAAGGAATATCGACCACATATGGAAGGAATCCTTCCCCGTCCCGTGTCGTCCGATGGTGGAAAGGTGCTGGTGGAATACAGTTCGTGGTACATACCCCCAAAATTGTGGGATATAGAAATAACACAGGATATATTTTACTCCTTTTATTTTACACACACCTTATATTAAAACCAAAATCCTCTCACCCGACCGACATCGCACCAAAGACTCCCCTTTTTTACTTTTTAAAACTGCCTTACGTCCCATTCATTAACCATCCTCCTTTCATACCATAAACAATCAAATTCCCATTCATTATCCTTCCATAGCATTCTCACTTTCCTACATAAATCCAAAACCCACTCACCGTGGTGATAGACAACTTCTTGCCGCTCTTGGCTTGCCTCATCAGATTTGCCTTGATGACGTACAGGAGCATCTGCAGCCGCTCCTTCAGCACCTGCAGGTAAAGGTGACCGCCCACTTGCAGCTCTTGCACCATCACCGCGTCTGCGCCCTCCACCTGCAAGATATAACATAAGCTCACGACTAGCCCAATGGGGTAGTCAGTGGTGTGGTGGTACATCCATCCCAAGATGAACTAAGTGCCCACACCTCACCGAGCTTTCTCCTAACGGCCTCCGTGGTCCAGTGGTTGAGCGTTGGGCTCACGATCCGAAGGCCCCGGGTTCGAATCCCGATGGGGAAATCACAAAAATCGCTTTGTGATTCCGAAACCAATAATGGCAAGTAACATTATTGACGATTCCCAGGTATTTGCAGAAGATATACAAATTAAAAAAAAGGAAAATAATAATAAAAAACAGCTGTAACTGTAGTGTGTGGGTGTGTGGGCGCGTGCGTGCGAACGTACGTGCTCGTGCGTGTGTGTGTGAGTGTAAGCGAGTTAAGGAGTCTACTTCCGCATCATCAACTTTACATGTAAGAACTAGATTAAGAAATTGTATGTTGTTGCAATAACCTAGTTTAAGATTTTAGATGTAAGCAATTTATTATTGCATTAGGTCAGTAACATAAGTAACTAGCTCTAAGATGTTCTTTTCTTTTTAAGAAATATTTCATGATTTAGTCTAACAATTTAAAAAAAAAAAACTTAACTTAATTTTTCTTAATTTTTTTTATATTTTGTTATTTTTTCTTGACCATGACTTTTTGGGGGTGGAGGCCTGGAGTCCTAAAACACAGGGTATCCTAGTTTAGGCTCCAGCCTCTACAAATATTGTATTTTTGTATGTAATTATGTATCCATGTGTTTTATAATTTGTAGAGGAAATAAAGATTTTACTTACTTACTTACTACTTACTTACTTACTTACACTACGTTCTCTTGAATAAACGTGTCGTGTCTCCCGGAGTCTGTGTTTCAATTGTCTACACCTTAATTAGCGCGTGTGCGACTAGCGATACCCCTACGTTAGGTCAACTTGGGATCAGAATCAGTCAATACTGTGTTCCACTGTTCTGATGAGCTGGAGTGCTGACGTAGTTTGACGCTAATATACCGCCGGCGTGGTCGACGATTTCCCTCATTCAGCGCTTATCGCTATCGACCCACTAGGGTCGATTAATTCTTTCAAATATTTTTCCTCTCAGACGACGCCCTGAGTCGAGGTTCGCGCCCAACTGGGCACCCTCAGGCCTGTTGTCTTAAACGTTGTACCGGGTGAGAGCCTTCAGCGCTCCCCATTTGTCCGGCCAAGTAGTTAATGCCATCTGCGGCAAATCTACAATAAGTCACGTCAAAAAAAAAAGTTTGACGCTAACGTCCACTTGCTTACCTTACACTTGTTCTGCACGACGTCGTAAAGCTTGTGTGTCATGTACAGGAGCGCGTGCAGCTTGTCGATGTGCGCGGGGAGGTGGATCATGACGCATCTTTGTAGCAGGAAATCAGCTGCTTCTTCGTCTGTCGCCGAAGGAGGCAGCTCAGACAAACGCGCCCTGAACATTCGCCCGAGGTACGAGCGGCACTCTGCTGATGTATGGAGCCCCTCTTGGTGTAACTCGCGCAGCATGTTTTGTATGCAACTATGAGGAGAAAGGATAATCAACTCAAAAATTATATACTCACAAACATAATTAAAAAACATAATACCGGGTTTTTACCGCGTTAATTAGGGATAATGAGACTCCCTAAAAGTGTCAAAAAACGTGTTCTTTTTTCAATTATTTATGACATGTAATAATAAGCGCGACATTTTGTCACGTTTTCTATGACGTCACAGGTTGCTTTTTCATACAAATTCCATAGTGATTTCGTGTTTTGACGTTTAGTAAAAAGTAACTGATTTGACTAGTTCAAAACTACCCTATTAGCTACTTAACTACCTAGTCAAGTGAGATACTTTTTACGAAAGAAACATTTCACTTAATATCAACTGAGAGTCATGGTCTAAATCATCCCTTATAGTATTTGTTACGACAGTAACACCCGAAACTAACACCCTGTATACCATACACCTCTGCCTACCCCTTTGGTGATAAAGGCGTGATACTACGCTAAAGGGATGAAAAGGGGGTGGAAAAGTCATGAGATGACCGAAGATTACGCAGAAGGAGTCAACAGTGGAGGACTAATATACAGTTATGAGCAATATAATGTACCCACTTTAGGACTCTGTCGCACTAACACATTTGACATTTAGTGAGACTTACAGTTCAATTTGTCAAAAAAGTTAATGTGACATGGTACCAAAGTGCATATTAATGCTTGTGACCGTCCCACAATACTCACTTGACATAATACAAGTCGTTCTTCTTCCCATGCAGCAGCATCCGGTACAGGTAGTGGTCGGGCCAGTCGACCAGACACTTGAGGATCAGCACCAGCGGCGCGTAGTACATCACCTTGCGGTGAGAGAACATCAGCTTACACGTGCCATTTTGGAGGAAATGGAGCACGTTGTTCTGCAAACGAAATTTTATTATTACCTTTTGGTTTTGGTTTCATACAAGACTGTAGCAGAGTACGGTCACGAGCATTAATATGTATACACTTGGGTACCATGTCACATTAACTTTTTTGACAAATTGAACTGTAAGTCTCATAAACTGCCTATATACGTCCCACTGCTGGGCACAGGCCTCCCCTCAATCAACCAGAGGGGGTATGGAGCATACTCCACCACGCTGCTCCACTGCGGGTTGGTGGAGATGTTTTTACGGCTAATAGCCGGGACCAACGGCTTAACGTGCCCTCCGAAGCACGGAATCATCTTACTTTTTTGGACAATCAGGTGATTCAAGCCTGAAAAGTCCTTGAAAGACAATGTCCCCATCGGGAATCGAACCCGGACCTCCAGATCGTAAGCCTAACGCTCTAACCACTAGACCACAGAGGCTGTTTTTACAAATTAAACCGTAGGTCTCACTAAATGTCAATTATGTTAGTGCGACAGAGTCCTAGTGTGTACATTATATTGCTCATGACTGTACAAACTCTGCACATACTGGCCTTTCGTTCTGACCGTCATCATTTACGAAATTCTTATTCCATTCCGCATTTCCTTTCATTTTATTCTCTTTTGACTCACTGCATCCCCGACCTTCATTAAAACAACACAAGTGTATTATACTGTTTAGGGCCGTGCCCTCTAATTCTTGTTTCTTTTGTGAAGTGTGTATATTGTGAACTATATTTATTCCTATCCTGTTTGTGAAGTGCTTTTAATAAACTGTATATATTCCTGCTTGCTGCTTGCTTCTAATTTATCATCGTTATCACCAATCATTCCCCTACTCTTCCGGCACGTCGGGATACCATATCCTCACCACCCAGCGAGCCGCAAGACCATTAACCCGGCCCCAGGGAGGACAGTCATCTTCCCTGTCCTCCACTGGGGCAAATCTTACTTCGGTAGGCCAGAGTGAGATGGTGGCTGAGTTCGGAGAGGGACCCAGACCTACAGGGTATACCACAGAACCCTTACCCAGGGATACGGGTGAAGACCTCAACGGTTGCTGATGCGGAGATGGGAGCCATCGGTACGGCAATGCAGAACGGAAGAGGCAAGTCACAGGCACTGGAACCTGACAGAGGGCAGCAGTAGCTGTCAGTGCCGGTGGACCACATTTAACAAAAAAACACTTTGTGAGACTGTCCCTGGTTTTGGTCAGAATATTGCTGGCTGAAATCACCTGGTTGTCCGAAAAATAAGATGATTCCGCATTTCGAAGACCACGTCAAGCAGTCCGTCCCTACCAGTGTTCACTAAAGTATGTGGTCATTGCTTGAGTTATGTTAGGGTCCTTTCACAGCTCAGTAGTAAAGACACCAGGGTTGATGAAATTGGTGTATGATCTAACAACCCATTCTCAATTCAGACAAAAATTAAATCAAATCATTTATTCGAAAAAAAAAAAGACAAAGAGAAAGAAAAAAAAAAGAGAAGAAGAAAATAAAAGAAAAAGAAAAGAGGTGTAAACTAGAAACAACGCAGTTTTTCATAACAATTTTCAAGAATCTTCCAGAATTTTCTAGAACTTTCTAGAAACTCACCGTGCTAGTCTGATCAGGGGTGACACAGCGCACCAGGACACCGTAGTCGGAGAACAGGTTTCCCCGCATCCTCCATCCGGACCGCTTGATTGCCACCGGGAAGTTCCTTCGTGTCACCAGCAACATACGCGCCAGACGCTCGTGGCCCTGTTAAAGTTGAGACATAGAGTACATTACATCAACATTTTTCAGATTTTCAAGGCAAGAGTGAATAGGCACTATTTGAGTTTGCATTCTCCACCTTACACATCGCTGCTTAACACTAGGCTGGATTATGGACAAACACCCTCGAATCATATTTTTTCTTTCCTTGGTTTAAACTACAATCAGTCCTCTAGACTATAAGCAGTTTCATTGAGTGGATAAGTGACGTGTCAGGAGCTACAACCAGTGTTACAGCCTCCCACTTTATACTCGAATCTTTTATAAAAAATAAATACACCAAAAGAAAAATTTCAAAAAGAGAAGCAATTGTAAAAAGAAAAGAAAGTATTTATTGTTATCATAGGAAATATAATATTTTTTTATTAAACATACTTTTATTTTAGGAAGATAAGAAAATGACAGGTATAACTTAAAATTCAATGGTGTGGCCTGGAGTCTGCACCATATTTGGTTAGATAAATATAATAGCATAGTTATCCATCCTTTTAAGTTTGCTAAATAATAGCATAAAATAATAATAATTGTGAAAGACCCGGTTTTCTGGACACAACAGTTAAACCATGATGTTTAGATTATATAAAAAACTTACGAACTTAAAGAACTTTTATATTTTTTCTGCATTGACTAGAGAATAAACAAAGTCAGAAGTTCACTGAATTATTACATCACCTTAAGTGCAGTTTCCACTAACACAGTTGGCTTATTCAAAGGTGGGCAAAGGCGGCCAAAACACCCTTCGGCAAAGGATATGGTACATTACGGCGACAATTATGTTGTTAAGTTCTAAGGACATACCTTGATGATGAAATATCCACCCCACTCGTCAGCATGCTCATTGTGCTCCACAAGCTCTTTAGGGGATAAGTCAGCTAGGTGACACATTTTTGACTGAAACAATATCACAATAGTACCTATATGATAGCATGCACCACACACATTTAGGTACCTATATAAAATTCATCTAAGGCTTAAAGAATTTGCAAAATAAATTTGTAATTTATTTTCAATTAACATTTTGCTAATAACAATATATTTTAGAAATTTGGAACATAATACTATGGGATATAATTTAATTCTATTTAGATACAACATATAATTAACAAAAAAGATTCTTTAGGTTACTAAAGAACACATAACAACTAAAAATTTTATTTAACCTTCAAGTGGGCGCGCGTAGTCGAATCGACCGTGCTTAGTACATTTTCGTTCATATTATTACCTATTACATTTATTTGTCACTTTTAGTAGCCTGTAAAAAAAAAAAAAAAAAATTGTTACAATAAGTCCATAATAAAGGCTATATCTATCTATCTATCTATCTACAATAAGTCCATAATAAAGGCTATATCTATCTATCTATCTATCTTTAGTAGCCTGTCGCAGAATAAACCGTGGCTCGGGGCGCTCCCACCACTCCTCAGTTGTTTTAGTCCCGGTGCAGACAGATGTGGTGGAAATCCAAGCACTTTTCGGATTATTATACATAGCGGGATCCTTGAAGACATCACACGCCAATTTTAATTAGCTTACTAATTGTTTTTTTTTCATAATTTTAATTACATTTTTTTGACAAATTATACTTTAAGGACAATGATAATATACATCGTAACGAATACTGAGAGGGATAATTCAGACCATGATTCTGAGTTAATATCTAGTGGAATTTTCCGTCGCAAAATTCATGAAATTTTGAGTTTTGTTTTTAATTATTTTCAATTCCATATTGTGCTTTAAGCTGCATAGAACCCAAATTTCAATAAAAAAATCAATAATGACAAATTATCGAAAATCTTCAATGTAATGGAGCCAACAATTTTGCGGTATCCGTAATCAGTTGCTCCAAAGACCTTGAGTTGCTCGAACGGGTCAACGGCCACACGCACCGCGCGCCGCGCGAACCGCTCCGTACGTCCCACTCCGCACGCCCCGCTCCGCACGCCCCGCTCCGCACGCCCCGCTCCGCACGCCGGCGGCGGCCCGGCGGCGACGCGGCCTACAAAGTAGACACTACGAACCGATCCTATTTCTTTCTCTGTCTATCATAAATTATAAATTTATTTTATTCTTATTCTTAAATGGACGGATATTCGTCAGGCATAAAATTTATGGAATAAGGACACGTCAATTTTAAGTAGAAATCTAAAACAACCGACAGAATTAAGTTGACAGCACACGTCAAACGGTTTGCATACCTTTTTGATTCGGCCGGGTTATTCATTCATTTACTCATAGGAATCGGGACCGTTATCTACCTAAAACAGTTGAAACAGTAAATAATTGTATTCAAATTCGTTCGTTCGTTGGTTATTCTTTGTTGTCATTAGAATAACTAACAACCAATAACACAACCACCACAGATTAGGTAATTAGTTACCTACTACGTCAACCATCCACCAACTTAGTATGTAAGTACCTACGCAAAACCTCGCTACACAAAAATCGAGCGAGATCGCGTCTAGAATTGGGCGGACACTCGCCAGAGTGTTGCCTATCGATATTCTATCGATACCTAGTTAAAAAAAAACCAATAGTAGGTACGTATCGATAGATCTTTTAGATCAATACCCATTATTGTTACAAAGCAAGACCTATCGGTACTATCGCTAGTATCGATCTAAATGTACTATCACTACTTTCGATAGTTTAGACAATTTTCAAGTTCAACAATTGATAATCTACCTATCGATAGTTCGGCAACTCCGCCGCGTAAGCAATGTCGGCATGTTCAAAGAAAAAAATTGTCCGAGAGGATTCATCTTATTTTTTCTTGTTACATGTTGGTACCGAGGTAAATAAGTACTAAGTTATTCGTGGTTTTAAATCTCATTGTTAAATCATCAGTAAAAAACACTAATTAAACCTATCCTGTTCTGTGTACAATACCTACCTATTCATGTAACGGCTACGTACCTACTTACATAAGTAGTAGACGGGAACAACGGCTTAACGTGCCTTCCGAAGCACGGATCATTTTACTTTCGGACAATCAGGTGATCAGCCTGTAACGTCCTAACCAATGGCCTTATAAACAGATTTTTGTGATATGTCCCCACCGGAATACGAACCCGGACCCTCCGCATCATCAACTCAACCACTGGACCACATAGGCCAAGAAGGTTCTGAGACATAATTAAAAGATCCTGTGACGCAAGACCTCCGAGTTAGGGCTTGTTTGATCTGTATTGATGAATACTCGGACGTGAATAACCGCATGGATCGAGGGCAAATAAAGTAGGCATTACGAACAGATACTATTTCTCTGAGTTGATATCAAGTGGAATTTCCTGTCGCAAAATTTTTTTTCAGTCCCATATTGTGTTTTGAACCCACATTTAAAATAAACAAATAAAAAATTTTAATTATTAAATTTTATCAATGTGATCAATAAATAATAACTACCTACAACTTCAGCTATGCACCACAGGCAGGTGAATAGCCGGCGCACGGGTCAAGGGCAACGCGCGCCAATAAAGTAGGCATTACGAACAGATACTATTTCTTTCTCTGTCATTTGCACCATAAACATACTTCTCTCTCTAGTCGTCGGCTCGACTCGGCCGCGGCCGGCGCGTCGTCGGCGCCTTTGATGCTTTGCGCCAACGCCGCGCGCCGCCGCGCGCTTCCGCTCAGTCGAATACTGAGCTTGGCCCGAATCGCGTGATGTTTTTCGAGGATATTTTTTTCGTGTTTGTGAGTGTTATGTGTTTGTTTTATTCTGTAAATGAGTAGTGTCGACTATGATGATAGATCATAGATCATTTACTGCGCAAAAGTATGGAAGATTGTTGATGTTTATTAAAGAGCAAGGTGTTGTGTTTGTGAGTGCGTGTGATACCTACCTACCGCGGAGGAAACGCGATGTTGCACTTACGTGACGTGACATGTTCTAGGGTACCTACCTAGGTACTTCATCTGAAGGAATAACAATTAAGGTAAGGCAAGAGTAGAGTTTTTATTGTTAATAAGTTAGGAACGTTTTAATAACTGGTAGGTAGGTACCGTGCGTGAAAAATCGTGGCTAGGTGTTCTACTTCAACAAACTCAACATTTTAAAACGTTGAACCACTAAGCATCTAAATACAAGATAATGAAATCTCCTACCTAGATATCAACATCGTAGGTATCACGCACGCGTAACGTAGCCGCGCGGGCGCGTAGGTTTAGCGTCTGTGTGGCGCGTTGTTCGACTTACATTGCGGCACAGTAAAAATTCAAAATCTTAATTAAACATTTGCGACAAGAAAAACACCCACCATCGTTTTTAGTACAATAAAATAGGCGTTCCATTTTTTTTTTCGTTACGATGTCACTAACACCCTGTATGTAAGTACAAATAAATAAATAATTATTGAATAATTAGTGCTTGATTTCCTTTATACATCCCAAACGTCTTTCCGTTACGCGCGCTCGCTCCCGTTAAAAAAGACCACGCGCCCGCTTGAAGGTTAACAAAAACAACATTAGGCTTGAATAAAATAATTTTCTCAACAAAATCCTTACCTTGACCATTATAGGCAGATTCCCAAGCGACCGGTCAACCGTCATGGACTTCCCATCAACCGTAAAAGTCAACCTGATCTTGAACTCTCCTTTGTAAGTCGAACCTCTTTGTCTACACTCTGTTGGGAGTACTTTCTGGTTCTTAACGCCAACCGCCTCCATAGGCACGTTGGGTTTAGCAAAAGCTGCCTCATCAATGGTCACTTTAACCTTCTCTCCTGTAGGTAACTCGAATTCTACCGGTATTAAATTCGCTATAGCCAATTTTATACCGTCTGTCACCATGTAGTTGAATGAATCGATATGTGGCGCTCCGAGACATTGTAAATACTGAAAGTAATATTAAACTTGTTCTTTATTAAATTTAAAACCTATATTCAAGGTCTAAAAGGGTTAGTAAACCGTTTTAAAGGTAAATTATCAAAAAAATACATTAAAAAAGGTTACGTACCGGATTTGCGATTTTAGGCGGTTTCCGATAGTCAGGGTGGCTGGTGTATGATAAAGAAGGTTGCTCCAGCAGTTTCTTTTGATTCATTTTGGTTTATATCCTCACATTTGTAAGTTTATTACAAATAAACAACGTGTGACTTTGCGACAAAAACACGTGCGGCAATGTCAATCATAAGTCACATTGACAGCACTCCGCGGTGAATTGTTCGGATACATTTAAGAGCTGCGCTTTTGTCGGTGGAGTAATCGCATAGAGTAATCGCCATTCCTCTATTCTTCCCGCCAAATCCTTCTCCTCCTAATAAAATTGAAGGAAGAATTAACTCCTTGATACGATACAAGCTGCACCTGATACATGAACGGTTTAAATAATCACATCATCGTAATCGATTCTTTACCGTAATAAATAAGAATATACATACAAGTGCATAATAGTATTTTATGCAACAGTTGTATAAGAAGGGTCAAAAAATGCGAGTGGCGTGAGTTGCGATGTGAGCCTTGGCGAACATCGCAATAAGAGACGCCACGAGCATTTTTTGACCTAGTTATACAACGTTGCATACAATACTTTTTCTACGACGACGTAATTTTAAACGAAACACAAAAATTTTCCAATTTATTTTCCAACGCGCGGGAAAATGGCGGCAAATGTATACTTTTTTTTTATAGTATATCTATGGCACCAAACAAAGTAAAGGTGCCAGTTTCCAGGTCAAAAAAAAAAAAAAAACAACAACAATGCTTTTTTGGCGACATTATAGTACAGTTACACTTTGTAAACAATGCTTTTATAGGCCATAGAGCGTACACTTTTTCAAAGAGTTTAATTATGTATGTACTTATATTAGACTTTTTGGTTATTTAAATGCCAGATTAAAGTAGAGGAGTAGAAAAAATAATTAAAATTTCAGTATACAAATTGCAGTAATTATAAAATGAAAGGTATTTAAATAAAAATAATAAATCTTTTATCAGTAGTATATTTTATAATTATGTATCCGAATTTAAAAATATGAACGCCTGCGTTAGTTTACATAGCTAAAGTTTTTACATGAGAAATTCGGTATTTGGTTCGTTTATTTGGTAGGCGTTTTGCATTTCTTTTAATTACCGTTTCTAGTACTAACAGACATTAATAGGCTAGGCTCTTGATTACTTGAGGGTTTATATTTTATCCCTAACATGTATCATATTACAACCGTCACCACCACATACCACTTTTTTCACTTTTTTCTTGCAGCTTCTTTTCCCCGGCTATACAGGTTGTGAGAAGCTGCAGTAGTTTTAGGCGGATGAGACGTTCGTTATGTAAAAATAAAAATGGCGATTCAAAGTGTAACTATGTTACCTACTATCTAAAGATATTTTTGAATTTTGAATTTTGACTTACTTTAAACCGGTTTATTATAATAAAATTCAACTGTGACTCATCTATTACTAGTAAACAGCGGAAACATTTTAATTTAAATATTCATGTCTGGTTAACCCGACCTAATTAATGATTTATAAGTATTACTTTGTTGCATGCACACCAAGATTAGATCCAATGCACGTTACCTCCTGTCTTTCGAAAACTTTGTGGCTCTGTCTTAGCCAATGGAGATTGCGGGCATGTATTTATTTATCTAATATACATACATAACATAAACCCCATATACATCCCACTGCTGGGCACAATGATGTATTATTTTTCTACAGAACACAATTTGATTGATTATTTTTTGTATCCTTTGATACTTACAGACTACTACAGAGTGTTAGTGACATCGTAACGAATACTGAGGGGGATGATCCAGACCATGATTCTGAGTTAATATCAAGTGAAAATTCATGACAAAATTTTATTTTCAGTTCCATACTTTTACGACGGAAAATTCCACGTGATATCATCTCATGAATCATCCCTCAAAGTTTAAATTACGCTGTTACTAACACCCTGTATCGTTTTAGAGTCTTTTACTTACTGCTTTAAATTTGTTTTTTTTTTAATAACCGGATTCTAAAAGAGCATGAAGCATTAAATCCCGTGGATTAGGTACCAAAGTATACATTAGACAGATAATATATAATACAAAACAAATACATTATGGTGTAATCTCTATTTACGAAGTGGCTCCGATAACGATATCGTTTGCCACTAAATGTTGGTTAATTAATACGTTAATGAGGGACTTTCGAGGCTACGTTCCCCAAAAATAATATACATGGCGTTGTAAAGGTTTAACGAATCAGAATCAGAATCATTTATTCAACGTAATTATCATGTAGCATGGTGAAATGCTACACCGACAAGAGCGTGGCTCTTAAATTGATGATGATGAATTATCATGGATAAACTTGTTGAAGGTCAATGTAACATTTTTGAATTTACGTCATTTCGCAAGGTGTTATGGCTGAGGAGAAGAAATGACAAGAAACTGCAACAGCAACACATCTTTTAAATCAATGAGGGTACATTACAAGTTATTTAATAACTAGAGGAACACATTCAAACGTGTTAATAGGGTAGTTTCCAATTAGTCAAATCAGTCACTTTTTACTAAATGTCAAAACACGAAATTACTAAGAAATTTGTAAGTATGAAAAAGAAATATTACTTACATTTTTCTTTATTAAAATACATAAAATATAAGGTAAATAGAATAAAGAAAACCTCGGTCAAAGATAAATTATGAAATTCTGATCACTAAATAAACACAGAGCTAAAGGTGACAAAAACGTTTTCTTTTTTCTATTTAACTTATTTTAATAAAGAAATTTGTAATAATAAGTCCGACATTTTATCCCGTTTTTCTATGACGTCACAGTGTGCTTTTTCAAACAAGTGCCATAGTAGTTTCGTGTTTTGGCGTTTATTAAAAAGCAACTGATTTGACTTGTTGGAAACTAGCCTGAGTGACGTGCCATAGGAGAGGCCTATCATACTTAGATTTATTACTACCTACAGTAGATTGAACATCAGCGCTGAAAAAGTGGGACGCCAAGTTACTGTTAATATAGCGACGTTGACAGTAGTACCTTCCCTCAGTGTGCGATTAGGCGCCGAACTGGCAACACGAAGAAGTGCATGGTAAACACTTGCAAAAATAGAAGCTCAAAGCAAAAAAAGAAGGATGGAACATCACATTTCCAATAAGTAATGATATTGTGCATGTTTACATAGTATAAACATTTTAATTTTCGCAGTAAATCCCACCAAATTTATTATTTTAGTTTAAAATACACTAAAACAAGTACTCCCGGTCAATCCGAGTCTCAGTATGGCCTATGTTCAGCAGTGGATGATGACGGGAATCTTAAGGTGCTAGAAACTAGCTAGAAACACATTCACCTTACTATTTACCTAGTTTGCTAACATTATACCTATTATAGTAAGTACCTCTATATAAACAGCTGTTTTATCCATAACACGCTGAAAATTCACAATGTGTGTGACGAATTCATTCGTTACGTCATTCTCATTCTTAGCATTCGTGTATAACAATAACAGTGGCCCCGATTCCTGCAGACATCTCTTAATTTTACTTTAAGTTATACCTGTCATTTTCTTATCCGCCGAAAAGGAAAGGGACGGATGATTGACAGCTCTTAATTTTAGGAAGAATGAGTAAATAAATGAATAACCCGGGCGAATTTTTAGACGGTTGTTTTAGACTTGTGCTTAAAATTGACGTGTGTTCCATAAATTTTATGCTTGTCGATTACCCGTCCCTTTCCTTTTCGGCGGATAAGAAAATGACAGATATAACT